>NC_086157.1:23023194-23334218 GCF_035149785.1 Candoia aspera
ATATTGCCAGCAGACCAAAACTCTTGCCAATAAATCAGGAGTTATTTCCAGGAGGGACAACTTTGTGAGGAGCCACACCAAAAATAGGTATCTTCCAAGCCCAATGATCAGTGGCATCAGTCTATAAGAGCAGGTCAATGGCCATTCTTCTGAGTCCTGCTCAGATTTTGCCAATGTTGCCTGATATTCCACCAAAATCAGTGAAATACATCCTATGGTGATATGCCAAACCTGGAACCCCAGAAAAGCTGGTACAAAACTAAGAATTTATTTATTTTTAATATTTTTGAAAGTTTGTAGTTTTAAAGTAGAGTTGAACACCTTGTACATTTGTTTCAGCCAATGTCTAGGCCAGGAACATCTGCAGGATCTTGCTCAAAATGATGAAAACACTATTATTGTGTCACACCGCAAGTTCTTCTCCTGTGGGGCATGTGTGCAACACTGTGACATATATAAAATGGATGAAGGCTTGCAGAGGGGGGGTTACATTTGTCCCCCTTGCCCCCATGGAAGATACCATTACATGCTCCTTGCTAGACAATTTGGAGGTTGTTGGGTTGTCATTACCTAATCTCTGCTAAACATATACGAGAGACAATTTACAGCTATCCAATCAAAACAAATTAAAGTATTTTTTTTTTAAAAAAGAAGTTTGACTCTCCCCTCTTCTTAATTCTATTTTGTGAAAAAGTGAAAGAGGTTCAGGCATCTTGAAATGAATCCCTTGTTTTTAAATTGAACTTAAATCTCAAAGCCACTCAAATCGAATCCATTTGCCACTGAATCTCAAACCACAAACTCAAAGTGAATCATGCCTTCTTTCAGTCTCCACTTCCCATAAAATCAGAGCTGATTCACATCGACATGAAATTACAAATCCTATTTTGTAAGAGCCCTGCCTTCTTCAGTCTGCCCTTGCTCTTTTGAGGGTAAAGAAATAAGGGGTAATGCTCACAAGGCATCAGCTAACACGATATTGTACAGGATTCACACCTTGATAGGCCCTCCATTATTAAATATAAGAGTATATTCCTATTTTCAATACCCTGCATTCAGAAATAAACTACATTTCCAGGATTACATTTAAGAAACACACTCTCAAAAGTAGCATATCTTTGTAACAAGTGCCTAAACATTCAGTGAAACAGAAATAATGGGAAAATGTATTTACCACCTATTTGAAAACAATATATTAAATAATTAAAAAATAACTAAACAATGATAACCATATTAGAAGCATTTTAGATTTTGCCTCAACAGCTTAGATGGTGGTTAAGGAAAGTTTGAATAATGTGACCCAAGTTGTAATTTGGGTCAGAGTTTAAATAATAAATTTCCCTTTCTGAATGAAACTGCCCTCTAGGAACTCCCTACTATTTGATGAGCTTTGAAATATGATCCAGGGTGAAATGTATGAATGCACAAATGTTCTCATGCTCCTTGCTTAGCTTATAATTATTAAAATGCATCTTAATTTCAAACTGAATCTTCAATTTTTCATCATTTGCTCTGTGTCTGCTGTGACCCACCTTGGCCTAATTTCTACCTTCTGAGCAGCTTTCTTTATTTCCTTCATGCTCAACTGTACTCTAAGAGGCAGCTAAGCACAAAGTTCTAGCTAGTTGGTGTTCATGTTGGTGTGTTTTTGAATGACACAAGCAGGAGGAAGCACATCCATCATTTTGGGCCCAATGTGTTGTATTGCCATATATTTCTGAACTGTGAACCTCATTTTTCTATTTCTTTCTATCCAATTTTTATTCTAAGTGAGTTTTCCACACCCTGATGTCATTCAG
The DNA here is from genome assembly GCF_035149785.1 of Candoia aspera. Lineage (NCBI taxonomy): Eukaryota > Metazoa > Chordata > Lepidosauria > Squamata > Candoiidae > Candoia > Candoia aspera. Next base: position 23,024,994 of record NC_086157.1, read on the forward strand.
AAGGGCTGGATTATATCTCTCACTGATCATAAAGCTGGGTATGACTCATTTGAAGGGCACCAGGGTAGGGAAGGCTACTCTAGACATTACATTATTTGCATAACCTATGAAGGAAAGATAGTCATTAGATGAAGTCCCTCTATAGGTATAGCCATGCTTTCTCGACGTTAAAATATTTTTTTTTCATTATTGAAAACTGCAACTTGGAATTTCTTGACAATGGAAAAGCTTGTGTCTTCTCCTCACTACTCCATTCTGTCACAAATGACATTTTTGCTTGTAAGAGAATGTTATTTGCATATTTATTTATACAATTCAAAGGGTGCCCAACTTCCAATGACTCTAAGCAGCTTATAATTAAAAAGTAAGAAAAAAATACAATAAAAAACAATAAAAAACAAAAAGAAATCAAAAGCACCCCAAAGACAAACATAAACCAAAAACCTCATCCATCAGGTGCTCAGCCATCACTCAGCCATCACAGGGGGATATCACTGCAGAGGGTAGGAATTACAACAGAGAAGACATTCTTTCTGGATCCACCTAGATCAATAAATCAAGACATTTGTTCCTAGAAATACATAAGAAACCACAAAATTTAAAGGTATTTAGGGTACAGGGAGAAAAATGTATCATAAACCTCTGTCAGATTCATATCATTCTTACCCAATTCTGCATATGACATCATGATTAAAAAAACAAAAAACGTGGAAATGAAGTGAAGCAAGCAGACTTCCGCAAAGCAGATGACTCAAAACAACACCACTCTCTAAATATGGCTTTGATGGCCAAAACTGATGGTAGTTGCTGTCCAACATGGATTTCACAGCATGAGAAAGAATGAAGCTTGTAGTTAGTTCCGCTGCTGAATAAATGAGGCTTAAAAATGCTCAGCTTGGACCGTGTCCTTATTTTTTATCATGCTCCAACAATAGGGGGAAAAAAATCTAGGAACTGTACAATAAAACTTTATATTGCAAGCAATTTTGAAGATATATAACTTGACGCTGCCTATAGCTCACACAAGAGAGCTACTCTGAATTGTTCAGTACTAAATCATAATAATTTTCTTCCTCGGTGACTTGCTTTAGAGATTAAAGTGTACTTTAAAATCATTCCTTTATACATTTATCTCTGAAAATGCAATCTATGCACAATCATTTTGGCTTGCATAGTAACGTATCTGAACTTCTACATTTTTTGGTAAAAATGAAGTACCATGTTATTTAATTGCTTTTTATTATCATCATTGTTTCCTTAGCAGAACTTTGTAAATCAATGTATAATTATTCCCAGTCCCAGATTATTTATCAGACTCATTCTTTAGATTAATCTGTATTTGAGCTGATGGAAATGGACTCGGTCAAACTACAATGTTTAACTCTTATGCAAGAAATGCAGGTTTGCAAAATTACAGTGGGACACAAAGCTTAGGTGTGTGCAATCTTATATGGTGTGTGCAATCACTGTGTTGCCAAACAAACACTGCAAAAGGGCAGTGTCTCTGGAGTTTCCAACATTCCTCCTGCCTGATAATGAGATGAATTTCACAGCTGTGTGGCTCAGCAGAAGGAAAATTGAAGAGCAGGCAAATATACTGCAGAATGTTGCAGTGTGCTATGTCAGCTATCCACAACTGTAGGAGGGTCAATTTGGTACACTGAGAAACACCTATGCTTAGCCTTTTGAGGAGCTGGGAAGTCATCATCTACTTACTCTGCCAGATACACAGGTACGGCTATGCTAAAAGCAGGCTATAGAGACTGTAGGCCTTGGAAAATTTCTGAACAGCTTGTGCTATGGACCCTCGTAGATCTATATACTTATGTGTATAGTTTCTACTCTGTCCTTGGTTTGTATAATTCAATAAAAATATTAGGCACCTTAGGCACAAAGCCAGCTGGGTGAACTTGGGCCAGTCACTCTCAGCCCTATGAAGAAGGCAGTGACAAGCCACTTCCAAAAACTTGCAAAGAAACCTGCAGGGACTAGTCCAGGCAGTTTCCAAGAGTCAACACTGACTTGAGCAATTAAAACAAAACAAAACAAAACAATCCTTAGAATTACAGCCCAACCACTTCTACAGGTTTCTACTTCTAAAGTAAATGTTTCTTCTAGTTTACTCATGCAGAGGTTGTTTCATTGTAGGGCTCCTAAACTTGAGACAAGTGGCCCTCTGAAAACATGGACTGGTGTCCCAGAGTCATGAATGGTGGAAGGATGAAGTGAAGTATGGTAAATACTTGTTAGCATTCTCCTTCAAAGCAAATGAAACAATCTCTCTCTCTTGAACATATTTTCCATGAAAAGCAGGTATCTCCTATCAATCAATCAATCAATCAACTTAGAAATAATGTTTTAAGCTTTTAACTTTAATATTAGTTCCATCTTAACTCAACTCCCCTGCATGATTTTCTTTGTTGTTATTTTTTTTCCTTTCTTTTTTTCTTACTATTACTAAATTTCTTTGTCTTTTTAATTCTATGCAATGTTACAACTTGTGATCACAACAAGTTGATTAAATGATTACTCTTATCACTGAACTAAGAACTTCAGGATACATCTCCTTTCCATTATGCCTTTACACAGAAGTAATACGCATTCACTATATGTAATTTAATTTGGGACTATTTTGATCAAGTTAGGAATTCTGAACTGCTTACCATGTTTGTTTTTGCATTAAATTATTCATTCATTTTGCTTCTATAAATGACACTATGGCTGCCATTCTCCAAATCAAGGAAATCCCCTAAGTAATAGTTAGTGGATCTTATCATACCAAATGCTTGAAGAGTTGGGAGTATGGCTAGCATGTAAAATACACCTTTGAAATTAAACTAAATGAACTGTTACCTGGCAGAACCCAACAATATGCAAATTAAAAATAATTATAAATTATGCAAGTAATATCTTGGAAGCATGGAGAAAAGGCCCTTAGGCTAAAGATATTCAAATAAATAACTGTAGCTTAATAATAATGATGAGGATGCCATGCAGTGATTTAACATCTTTTAAAAATCTCAGACAATAAACAGGATTCCATTTTAATTGATCCCTTATTTGAGGATGTGATGTGATATGTGGATGCATGTTAATATGTGTATGTATGTATGTATTTAAACACATAGCCTGTGCTTTTATTGTTTTATTGTTGTATTACCTTTCAAAGCTTGTAAGCTACATGGAGTTTTGTGGAGTATGATAGATCTAACTCTAATAAACTATTAAATAAGTTGTACTATAATAATGTCATGGTTTATGTTTAAGTCTTTTAACTTGATCCAGCTCATTGGATATGAACCAGCAAAAGCTGGAGGAAAGGAGAGGAGAGGAGAGGAGAAGGAGAGGAGAGGAGAGGAGAGGAGAGGAAAAAGTCTCTATGGAAAACTGGCAATCTCTGTTACAGATAAGCTTAACTAAAGACAATTCTGAAGTAGATATTCTTTGCTTCCAAGATTATTCTAATTATTATAATAAAAGCTATTTTTTATTTAGTTTTTAGTCACGCACTGACCAAAAGTAGAAATTTGTGCAGCTATTCAATTTTTGAAAAATGCTTTAGCGTACAGACATAAAACACAAAAAGAACAATTAAAAGAAGAAGGAAGAAATACAAACAAAAAAAGAAAAACAGAGTTGCAAAATACATATATGTATTAAAATAGCAGTGCTTCAACTAAACATTAAATTTGGAATAATATTGATCAGTCTTGTGTCAGTAAAGAACCAGTGCATAAGCAGGAGAATAAACACATTCCAACAATCAAAGAATATAAATCCAGCATGGCACTATATTCCCATTGTAGAAAGAGGATTTTTTGTTTGTTTCCTTGCTTGCTTGCTTGTTTTGCTACACTTCCTAGTCAGGTAAATCCAGTCTTCCTCATTAGTTGTTTTTGTTTTTGTTTTTCAAATGTTTGCTATGCAAGTCAAAATCAGATTCATAACTTTAAACATGTTACTTTTTTTCCAAAAGCACATTAGCAAGCTTGTAAATATCAAACTGGAATGATATGTGGGCCAGCCCATATCACAAGTGCCACCTCCTTTTTACACTTGCAGCACAATAAAATTGATAGTTAATCTGTTTAAAATGTTTTTGAGATGTCCAGCAAGCATGAACAAAATCTTGAATTAGTCTCACCTTTATATAATATCCCTTAAGACCTCATTCTTGCAAATAACTAATGTCTGCTTTAACAATACCATTTTGTGCTCTTGTAGAATGCTATATATTTAAAATAATTTCAAATACATTTCAGTGTTGATTGTAATTCAGGAGTTATAGATATTGCTGATGTATGTGGACTAAAATTTGAAATGAAAAATATTTTAATTGAATATACTGACATTCCACCACTTTAGATAATCCAAATTCCTCTTCTATTAATTTTTCCACACATTGACTCCACATCTTTTTTCTCCTGGAAAAATACACATACACACATACATGCATGCACCCAACATGTCATAGTAACTGTGGGTCTTACCTCTGATAAATAGTTGACAAGTGGCTGGAATGGATAAAAAATTGTTCCTGACCCATTTTTCTGCCCACAGATTGGAGAATTTTGAGATACTGTTTGCGCACAGCTCTCCATGTTTGTGTGAATTAGCAGCCCATAAAAGAGTGAAAGGTACTGCACATAGAGGAGAAGATTTAGAAATCCAGAAATCAGGAAAGGAAAAATAGCAGAAGGCATTGACTGAATTCCATGGGTGACCAAAGTTTTTAATGTTTGATTTGATTGCATTACCTAATCAAGATATCAGAGGTTATCACTTACTGACAAGTCATATGTCTGTGCCCTATTTAATTCTCCAATAAGGAGAATTGCCCACTACTTTACTGAATTTAAGTAAAGTCTAATTTATTTAATGAGAAACTTGTGATTATATAGGGATTCTACTCTGAAATCTATGGGTCTTGGGTAGGGTTTGCTATGAAGCAGGTACATAGACTTTAATCTTTAGGCTGTTTTCTCCCTAGAATTCTATTCTATTCTATTCTATTCTATTCTATTCTATTCTATTCTATTCTATTCTATTCTTTAATTCATTCATTTTTGAACACAGCTGCTAGATATGTGTGTGTTGTAGTGGATTAATCTAAGTCAGAAATGTCAGTGGAAACTTTTGCGTTCACCCAATAGATGGTTTTAGTGACATAAAAATCCTCAATTTCTGGCTCACTTGCATCAGTTGTTGGAGCATAAACTTGGACAACGGTGATGTTGATGGGCTTAACGCAAATTCTGATTGTCATTATGTGATTGTTTACTGTGGAAAAGCTTTCTACTGCTTGGGCCATTTGTTTGCTTCCAATGAACCCATTCCTATGCGTGTTGTCATGGCCTGAGCAATAGATGGTAAATTCTTCAGGCTGAAAACAGTAATTGTCTGTCCAGCGCAATTCACTAATGCCAAGGAGGTCAATTTTTAACCTGACCATGTCTCATTTTAAAATATCTAATTTACCTTGGCTCATGCCTCTGACATTCCAGGTTGCTATTCATTGTATTTTTGAGCAGCACAGATCCTTGCTTTCACAACATCCCTGCAGAATTGCTAAGGCCAGTACCAATTGCAATTATCAGAGCTCTGTGCCAGAAAATTTGGGAAACCAACTCATGGCCACATAACTGGAAACAATCAGTGTTTAATTCATTGCCAAAAAAGGGGGATTCAAAGGAGTGTTCCAACTACCGCACTGTTGCTCTCATATCTCACGCTAGCAAGATTCTACTGAAAATCATACAACAACGCCTGGCTGCAATCATGAAAAAGGAACTGACAGATGTCCAAGCTGGTTTCCAAAGGGGTCGTGGCACCCGTGATCACATTGCAAACATTTGATGGAAGATTAAGGCTCCTTTCACTAGCCCCATTCACTATATTAATCACTTTCATCATGTCAGACCCAAGTGAACCCCACCCACCCCAATCTAAATCAAATGATAACTGAGCTACTGCCCTCAGATTGCCTATAGTGTCTTCAGTCTGCCTTGGCATCAGCTGAGTCTCCTTTTCAATACTCTTGGAGAACTATAACACCCTTACCCAAGAGTTCCACTAGCATCTCACCTGTAGTAGCAGTGCACCCTTGAAGCAACAACAGCACCACTCCAAGCCATAGTTTGACAAGGACTGTGTTAATGCCAAAAAAGCTCTTGCTACCACTTACCAGGCTTATGTATTCAATACTACACCAACAGCTGCACTGGACCTCCTCCCAGCAGAAGAGATACTACCAACAACTTCTGGCATGCAAGAAAAAGGAAGCCATGAAAAACAGCTGGACACGACCCATTCAGGCAGTCAAATCCAATGACTCAGCCTCATTCTGGCATATCACATCAAGCTCCCAAAGCAGTGGTCCATCCATGGTGAACTGTCACACACCCCCAGGGACATGGGAGGCATTCTTTCAGGAACTACCTGAGGGACCGCCTCTTCCCCATTGCATCAGCCCATCCCACCCAATCATGCAGAGAGGGCATGCTGCAGACCCCATCTCTAAGACAACTTCAGTTGAGGTCCAGGAAGCGGGCCTTCTCTGCAGTGGCACCCACCCCGTGGAACATGCTGCCCCCAGAGGTGAGATTGGCCCCATCACTCCTGGTCTTTCAGAGGATTCTGAAGACCTGGTTCTGCTGCCTTGCTTGGGGCAGAGAGGGGAATAGATCTACATGGGGATGGCTGCTATAGACCACTCCTCCCACACTTGGACTGTTTTAGATTCTTTTACCATTTGAACTTTTTATTTTTTACTCTTATTTATATTATTTATTGCTATAATTTAATATTGTATATTTTATTCATTGTATTATTGTTTTTTTAACTGATTACTGTAAACTGCCCAGAGTCCTCTGATGGGAGGAGATGGGCGGGGACAAATTGGTTAAATAAATAAACTCTACATGGACACCTCTGTTGAAAGTGGACATGTCATGAGTACTGATGGCGAGCAGGAGGGGGCCTCTATACAGGGGGGGAAAATGCATGCATAGTACTGAGGAGTTAAGCAGCCATTCAAAGAGACACAGATCAGACCCGCCTTGACTTTTGGGGTTTATCTGTCTGGGTTTTCTCACACTTCTTCAGTTTGTTAGGATTCTGTCTTACGTAGCAGTAATAAACACTAGAGACCTACTCCTCATCTCAGTGTGATTCCTGACTGTTAGGACAGGACACCCTTGCCAAACTATAGAAAATCTGCCAGTGTGGGCACCAGTGACAGTGACAGAGACCTTGTTGCTCAACTAAGACCAGGGAAGGCTGCCAGGAGAAAACCTAATTCCTCCAGAGGCCATTAAAAGCAACTTGGACTTCTGGGCCCCCACTCTGGCCACACTCTTTACCTGCATTGACACCTATGGCTGAGTCCCCGAGGATTTGGGGGCTTCTGATCATTGTCCCTATATATAAAAAAGGATGAGCCCGCTAATTATAGACTGATCAGCCTCCTTAACACAATCAGCAAACTTTATGCAAGTCACCTACAATGGAAATTCCAGGACTAGCTGGAACAAGAAAACATAATTGCAGAGGAGCAAGTTGGCTTTAGGGAAGGCTGATCCACCATCAATAGGTGCCTAGTACTCCAACACCTCATTGAAAAGTACTCCTCCCACAACACCTCCTCCCCTTATGCCACCTTCATAGACTTCAAAGCAGCTTTTGATTTGATATTCCAAGTTAAATTGTGGAGGCCTCCTCAGCTGACTGATGTCTACTTCATTTAATGCTGCATGAAGGGACCTCACTCAAAGTAAGTTGTAAGCCCCCAGGGCCATCATACCAGTGCCACTGAAACTGAGAAAGGTGTTAAGCAAGGGTGCATATTGGCCCCACTCTTATTCAATTTCTATATCAACTCCATGGTGGGCCATCTCCACAACATGAACTTTCATTCCCCAAAACTTGCTGGAAGACTTATCTCCGTTCTACTCCATGCAGACAATGCAGCAACACTTTTAAGAACACTTATTGGCCTTAAAGGAGCACTGACAACACTAACACAATACTGCAAGGAAGACCAGCTAGAACTCAATTTTATCAGGAAACTAAAATCACAGGATTTGCCAAAAGGCCCAAGAACCACTCCTGGAGTATAGATGGCCACAAGATTGAGCAGGACTCCTGTTTCAAATACCTGGGGGTAGTCCTTCATTCTGCTGGCAATAGGAAAGCCCACAGGGAATACTTTGCTGAAAATGCACAGGTGAGCTCATCTGCCATCCTTAAATTTCTTAAGACAAGAGGTGGACACTATATACCTGCAGCACTCAAATTATTTGAAGCTAAGCCAGGACCCCAACCTTTATTGCCAGTGAATCCAACAGGTACTCTGCCACCCCTAAGGCATACATAACTAAACTTGAAGTTCCTAAACACCAGAGGGCCTTTTCTTTTGCACAATATCATGTCCTCCCCTCAGTTGTTCTTGAAGGCAGATATGGGAAGATTCCTTACCCAGACAAACAATGCCCATGTGATCCAGAAACAACAGAGCATGTGCTTCTCCAGTGCCTGTATTACAGAGATGTTCATACTAGCCTTATCTCACCATTACTGCATAAGTACCCAGGGCACACAGGACAATTCTACAGCTCCCTGTTACTTTCAGATACCAGCCCTGCTAGATTTAATGAACATCTAGTTCACCATACTAGAGTGCTCTGTAATTTGATAGATATTGTCTTCAACATACTAACCCTTATGCTCCCATGCACCCATTTAATGCTCCTACCCCTTCTTTTAGATTCTTTCAGACTCTTTGTTTTTTATATATACTTTCTGTTTCAATACATATAGTTTTTCATTTTTTTTAGACTCTTATGTATTTTCTATGCTTTTTAATTGATTGTACCCTACCCCAGATTATGGGATGGGGTACAACCAGTTAAAGTTTATTAGACTGAAAAATATAATAAACTTCAATTAAAGTTTATTATATTGAAAAGTTTATTATTTTGAAAAAAAAATCAGTATTCATATGTTTCACAAATGGTTTTATTAATGCTGTAAAAATATTATAAAACTGTGTGTAAAATCTATATTTTATTTATTTTACAAATATATATGTTTAGTTTAATTTATAATACAATTTGTAATTTATTTTATATTTTATATGAAATATAAGGTTGTCTATCTTTGGAAAGTACAAATGAATGTTGATTGATTATGTGACATCATGTCTGCGGAGACTCTACCTACACACAGGTAGACTTTTTTCAGGATGATCCGCACCAGCCTGGTTCTCTCTGTCTTCCATTGGCACTGTAATTGAATCTATCCATTTTGCTGCTGGTCATCTTCTTTATATTTTATCATAGTCCCATATTTCCACTTTGCTCCTTGATTTTCATTACAAGAGCTTGCAGACCATTTGCATTTTCATCTCTCAGAGCAGTATCATCAGCAGAAAACAGGTTCTTAATGTTTCTTCCTCCAATTATAAAATCACACTCTTCTTCTTCTAATCCAGGTTTCCTCAGCATATAATACTGCTGCTTCTCTCTTTTAACAGCTCACAAAATTCTTTGTAAAGTTCCTTTCTAAGATCCTTTTCTTTCCTATATTTGGTTTCATTTCTCTTTCTGGCAATTAGTTTTTCTGACATTCAGTTTACCTTCTTTGGTTTCTTGGTCTTTGGCAGTCATTTTTCACATTCAACCTTAACAACTTCTTTGATTTCATTCCACAGATCCTCTGATTCCCTAATGAAGTTCAGGACTTCAAAGCTATTCCTGATGTTTCCCTTGAAAATAGTGGGTATATGTTCAAGATCAAACTGGTCAGCTTTGTTCTTCCTCCTAGCTTTGCTTGGAACTTGCACATGAGCAGTTTGTGATATGTTCTATACTCACTCCATGTCTTTGATGGAGCTTTTCCACCTCTTTGTAACATTTTTTTTTCTTCCTAGCATTTTTTCCTGCAAATTCAGGGTCCCCCCCCCCCATGATCAACTGAATGTTGATCTGTTGGTTGAAACAGGAATTAACTGACTAGCTTGTCACCTGAGCCTGACGTCTTGGGCTGAGAGAGAATGACTGGCCCAAAGTCATCCAGCCGGCTTTCATGCCTAAGGCAGGGACTAGAACTCACAGACTCCTGGTTTCCAGCCTGGAGCCTTAACCAACAATAATATACTCAATTTAATTTCTATGTAGTCCATATGGCGATGTCTATGTATATTGTGTCATTTTGATTGTGTAAGCAATAAAGAAATTATTGGATTAGCAGAAACTCCTAAATTGTTTGCTTGCTTCATTTCTGTTTCCAAAGACAAACCATCCAACTGTGTTTTCTTATTATTTCCAGCTTTGGAATTCTATTCTCAATCACAAGCGGCACATCTTGCTTGAAAGTTCTGTTGATTTCAGATTAAATTGCAAATGAATATATTAGGATATTATTACAGTAAAATAAATACACTGATTCTGTTCATGTTATTTTATGATGAATTCGCAGTCATATGTGTCTTTCCTACAGAGTGTAAAAATAAGATTGAACTATTCCATTAATATCTACAAAATTTAAAAAAAAACAGGAAGAGCTGACTTCCCAATACCAAAGTATCAATCTTTATTAATTCTGATAACTCCCTGCTAAATATGTAAATTGGAACTTAATCGTACTGAAAGTTAGGCTTCACAGTGGCTGAATATTCTCATGTAGCTTTTGGCTTTAAAAAAGGATCAGGAATATTATTTTTAATTTGGACTTTGAAAAGAAGATACATTTAAAAATATAAATGTGGAAAAGTTACAACAGATACAAGGGATTTTTATAATTCTGTGCATGGGCCAAGTTGTCCCTTTTTATTATGGCAGCTGAGATCAGAACTCCATGCTTGGTTTCTATTACACCATTAATTTTGTCCAGGAACAAGTTACCTCTCTTTTCATGAATAGATGGGATTATAAACAGTTTGGAGATTGGTGTCAATTGTTATGGGAATCTAGAAGGCTTACACATGCAAGCAGAACTAATAGGCACAAATGGAAAGGAACATGTTGGAAATAGTATTCAATGCCTGAAAGCACAACTTGGTGAATTGAGTTGAGAAATAACAGTCATTTTCAATCCACAGGACCAAACTTATAAGACCTAATAGATATTAACATGCATCACTAACCACATCTTGAAACTTCAACAGACAGAAGTCACTTTGGGGAGGCAGCTTTGGACTAGAATGCATGTCTGTAGGTAACTAGAAAAAATACATGTAATCTATTTCTTCCTTCCTTCAGATACTGTTTCTGCTTCTCATACACTTGTTACACTCAGCTTCTTCTAATATCACTGGAGAATAAACCTTTTAAAAGATGATTTGCAGAGAAACTAATAACCCAAAGCTCTTTGTTACCTTGCAGTGTTTGGGTAAAAATCATTGTTTCACAGATGATGAATCAGAAGTATATACAGTATGTCCCCTGGCACCCAATGATATTCAAAGGTATTATCTGCACTTCCAGATGTTCCTTTTTGAAGTCACAAATTCTGACTGTGTTAATAGGAGAGAGAGAGAGAGAGGAGTTGTTACCTATTATTAAGGCTGCCTGACTTTTGCATATTAACCTCCATGTTTATTGGATGGTTTCTAAACAGTTGCATGTGAAACAAACATAAAAATCTGTCTTAACTTCATACTCCCTTTACTGAACATTCATATTTTTAGAGACAGTTTCTTCCTTCAGTAGCAGGAAGCTGGGTTTTTTTTGGGGGGGAAAGGACTTTTCAAAATAGTCTTCAACTTATGTTGAAATTTCAGACACCTATCAAAACATTTAGTCCCAGAATCACAGAATTATAGACTGACAAATCAAACCACTCCGTGCTCAGTGAATAAATCGAAACTGAAGGTACTGTGATAGATTGCTATCAGGTTGCTGCCTGAACACCACCAGTTAAGGGCATCTTCCCACCTTTCTCCATAATACTCCCTTCTGAAGTTCATTTCTGAAGATGATCTTTTCAATAGAGAAACATAATACATTGCCATGTAGTGGTACAATTATTTGCCTGCTGTGACTCAGTATCCTATGACAAATTGGGTCATTTTGTGATTTTTTTTGTAAGTGACCAGAGCCAAATCTAGATCTACTCTAAGATTTGTGAAACTTGGAAAGCTGTGGGAAGTGGGTGGAGGTGGGAATGCATTCATTCTGCCTGCAATCAATCAGTCTATAACTTTTATTTCGTTAAACAAAAAAATTCTGGGAACAAATACAGGTAGTCCTCATTTAGCAACTGCCTCATTTAGTGACTGTTCATAGTTATGGTGGTGGAAAAGTAACTTTGCGACCAATTCTTGCATTTATGACCTTCTCAGGTCTGTAATGCAAAGGAAAGCTGAAGTAAGATCATAAGCACAGTTGCAGTTTCACTTAGCCACCGCCCACTTAATAACCAAGTTGCCAGTTCTAATTGTGGTTGCTAAATGAGGACTACCTGTATGGAGGAAGCAAAAAAAAGGGAAGCTTGGTGATTAACAATTTAATATTCCAATTACAGGGCACAGTTTACGGGAGTTTATCAAGCATGGTGCTTTGGAGAATAATTGTTTAGTCTTACATATTATTTAGGTATCCTTTGTTCTTTCTTTCTTTGGTTTTGTCTGAGGAGGATTGTTTGTAGGGCTTCAGTGATGTCAGTGAAGTAACCGGCAGTTTACAGTTTGTGTAACTTCTTGTTTTCTTCTTCTGTAAATAGTTATTTATTTATATTTCAAATTTAGTCACTGTCCGTCTCACTCAAAGAGTAACTCTGGGCCATTTACAGTAAAACAAGAATAAATAGTCATTAAAATACAATAAAACAATGTGTGTGTGTGTGTGTGTGTACACACACACACACACATGCACGCACACACATACAGTCCAAGACATAGGTGTTAAAACCTGTTATACTTCCAGCCAATACCTACTCCAGCTTTTTAATCCTTTTTGTTTAGAGTTCATTCATTCACATCCTGATCCTTTGTCTAGACATTAATGTTTGTTTGTTTGTTTGTTTATGACTGGCTACATCTTAGTCATTTAAGCAAAGTCTCTCCCTTCTTCCTAAATGTAATTATACCAGCTGGTAGAATTAATTATCATTCACTTCGGAATCACTTGTCTTGGTAAAATTCTAAGTAGTGCTGGGCACTGGATTGAGCCAAACCACAGACAAAATAAAGTTGATTTGGACAACTTTGAAAAATGTCCAGATTGAAGCTGGGCTCATCCAAACCATACCAAATCACATCAGAAGTGGCATTCTGTCAAAGTTAAGCATTGTTCTGTCAAAATTTAAGCACATCTCCCCACATTCCTCCAATGGGTTGCTCTTATATTCACATAACCTGAATAGTATGATGGAGAGAAACAGATGGTGAAAAAATGATTGTTGTAGGGGAAAAACCCTGGTGTCTAAATTATGTCACCCAAATGATGCAACAATCCACTGACTTTCTCAGTTCATTGAGACTGACAACAGGGTTTTCCATTTGCTGTTAACTGAAAGCCCTCCAAGGAATTGCATGCCACAGTTCTGTGAATTATGTGTGTGCATACACATACACACACACACACCTTTTCTGTGTGTCATATATTTTTTTCAGTCAAAAATCCATACTAAAAAGTTAAGCATTTACCAAAGCGTTTCTCATGGAGCTAAATTGTTGCTTGGTAAGGAGCAATAGAATACCAACTGTGATATTGATTTGCATTTTGAGGTCTTGCCACAAAATTATGCTTCTTAAATTATACCACCTCCAACCAGATTTAAACTGCCTAACTACATGATTTCCAGTTGAAAGCTCTTAAGGCTGCATGAAAGCAGCTCTTTTTCAGGCTCTATTCTGAAAATTATTAGGACAATTTGCATTTCCTTCAATTAGCATCATTAGTTTTTTACTTGTTTTTATTTAATTGAGAATTGGGGTCCTCCAGTGTAGTCATATTCTCTTCCTTACACTGTTCTTGCAGTATCAATACATCAGTTTCTTTCCCTGTTCTCTCTCTAGTGGGCTTTCAGTGGAAACAAAGACCAGGGTAAATACTTCAGACTACTCTCAAAGCTCATCTACAGGTCCTATTAGCTGCAATGTTAAAATGTCCTACAAGTTCTCAGTGTCACTTCCTGCCAGCCCATGGCTGAGGCAGTCTGAAGTCAGTTTTCGGTTTTCCAATGTGGAAATTGTGTGTGTTTGTGTGTCTGTGTGTGTCCCCCATGTAGAAAATTTGAGGCAAATAAGGATGAGCACTGTGATGACATAATCCAGATCAGTGACTGTTAATCTCCAATTGTCTCAGTAGGTCTGCTGCAGAAATCTCCACTTCCATCTTTTAACTGAGCAATGGACCTGTTCTGCAAAATTGTTTTGGTTGCAAAGGAGACTGTAAGCTTAACTTTGGCTGCTTTAATTGCTATGTTTTAAAGGGAATATTGACCTATAGATCTACAGAATGGTTCCTGGCTCACAATTTGAGCTAAAATACACGACAGTACCTCACAACTGAATATCTTCTGCACATATCCCCAAACTCCAATAACACTTCCAACTTCAAACACACTTCTTTAGCAGCTGCATCTGGATTGCATAAATTGATTTGACTAGAGGGCCACAAAGAGATACTCTTACTGTTTGCTGCCATCTAGTGTTTAATAGGTTGATAGGACAATAATTGATTGGACAGAATGCCTGGAGCAGTGTTTCTCACCCTTGACATCTTGAAGATGTGTGGACTTCAACTCCCAGAATTTTGCCAGCCAGCCATGCTTTAGTGGAGAATTGGAAGCACTGCTTCCAACCAACCTTCATTTCCTTTCCCCCGTTTTCTAGGGGAGAAGAAAGAAAGGGATGTGTGATGTAAACATCTATTTTTTGGTTACCTATATATAAAATAACAAATAATTGACAGAGTCTATATGAGTCTCAGCATGCATATTCCTTATTAGAATCTAACATTAACTTTCTTTTATCAACAGTGAATGCAAGTGGCCTTATCTGAGCTGGTCATGATTTATATTGTGGCAATTGTAAGCTGCTGTGAATAAGGTCATGTAGATTTGCCTGAAAATGCAGTCTAGCAGGGCGCGAGGGAGCAAAGAGCAACCGGTCATCTGCCGGTATGGTGAATGGGATGAATGTTTTAATAGTTCCACTATGTAGGTGAAGTTTAGTCAACCTAAGATGAAGTCATCCCTGTACAGTACTTAATTTTTTTAGTAACCAATTTTATAGATGTGGATGGTAGAAATCAAGTTTTGTTCATAGTCTTTTCAAAATTGAAAAAGACGTTTTATTTACATGGCAAAGGATAAGCTTCAGTCTGGTTGCTTGTTCCATTGCAGTATAAGTACATTAAAGGTCATATGTTTCCCATCCCTAAGGCTATTGCAACCTTCATTTATATACATATACATATACATATACATATACATATACAACAGATGCACCTATCTCCTGTCTTCTTGGATACATAGCTGAACTTATCAACCTCTTCTTCCAGTGAAATGCTTGATTTCTGTCCCTCCTTTTGTTAACATCCATCCACCTTATTCTTTTCACATTCAGGCAAGTATTCTTTCCTTCCAGTTGATAACTCCCATCTTCTCCCTTCCTGAATCTCCTGATATGGGTATTCTGCTGTGGAAACAGAACATCTAATGAGACTTGCATCTTCTCTCTTCTCTTCTGGCAGAAGGGTGTGGGCATAAAATTGAAAATAAATAAATTACATGCTTCTAAGATTGTAAGGAATCTTATACTGTAAGTGATCCCTGCTATTGCAGCTCCAACAATATTAAGTAACCTACTTCATGTCTTCCTTCCAGAGGAATAAAAGATGCTGCTTATATTAGTGATCAGGTAATATCAAATATTGACTGCCAATGCATTTTCATCCAGCTGAACTAAATATCAAGAGACACAGCTTTGTGAAAAACATTGAGCTGGCTAAAGAAACACATCCTGCCTGAATTAAATTAAGAAACATCATTAATCAGCCTATTCTGCTCTGGGTTTGGGTTAATAATAAGGTATTGAATAGTCACACTCACCATGCCAGATCTTTTTAATGTATTGTATCCTATTAGATTGCATCAAGAAATCCTCAAACTGACATTTCTCTGAAAAATTAAAGGGTTGAAATATCAAGAGATGCTAAGTTCTGATATGTATAGAACTCTGCATCACCCTTGAAGTAAGTAAAATGTTATTTTTTATGTATGTATTTATTTATATTTCAGATTTCGTCACTGCCCATCTCACTCAAAGACATTTAACAATAATGATATTTGATACTGTCATGAAAACGTGAGAGAATTGTAACACTATGACTTTGAATACTGAGTGAAAGCATCTTTTCTTTTTTTCCTTCTTCCAGGAAACCAACCCTGAAACATTATTCATCTGAATCTTCAGTCATTTCTTTAGTTTTGAATCTAATAGGTGATCTTTGAGAAATGTAACATCAACCCATCCCACCTGGTCAAGCAGAGAGGGCATGCTACGGACCCCATCAACAAAGGAATTTCATCTAGTGGGGTCCAGGAGGTGAGCCTTCTCTGCAGTGGCACCCGCCCTTTGGAATATCTTGCCCCTGGAGGTGAGGTAGGTGCCTTCACTCCCAGACTTCTGGAAGAATTTAAAAACCTGGTTCTGCTGCCTTGCTTGGGATGGGAAGGGCAATAGCTCTTCCTGGGAATGGTTGGCACCATGGTGCCCTCCCCATTGAATGAGAGTTTTTTGCCACAAGGGCCGTATATATATCTATTTATAATGATATTTTGTATTGCAATCTATGTTTTATGGTTTTAATTTGTTTATTGTGTTGTAAACCACCCAGAGTCCCCCTTTGGGGGAGAAGGGCAATGACAGAAATTTGAAATATAAATAAATAAATAAATAAATAAATAAATAAATAAATAAATAAAACAAAGTTATTTTACTGTAAAAGAAACAAATTCGGAACATGAAGAAATAAGTTGGAAGAAAGTAATTTTAAATGTGTGTAACTTAACTGTCACCAGTTACTAGGAAGTCATGTCCAGATGTACTGCAGTTTTAGAATGGAACTACAAGTTTTGGACAGAGGTACTGAGATCTTTACATAGGCTGTGAGGCACAGGTGGTGCAACTGTATACACTAACTTCTCAATTACTTTTCAGTTACTTCTGATGATAGATATATTGTAATAAGTTTTTTAATTCAAAATGCTACATATAATGCATCATTTCCTTTAGCCATCCTGCCTCTGGTCTGTTACATTCTAGTTCTTTTTACTCAATGTTCAAAAAGTTTTGTTAGTTAACCTACTGTTTTCTTATTCTGCTTTCCTTCCCTTAATACCTTAAGGGAAGCTTAACACTTATGCTAATTAATTACACATTTTCTAAGTAACAAGAAAAGACATAAATATTATATATTTGCTTCTGAAAGGAATTAGTTAATTAATTATTATGGAATTAGTCTGTCAATTTGAGTAATGTCAATAATTATTCCTAATTTTATCTTTAAAAAATGTATTGCGAGACTTACATACAGACTTTGCAATATAAACTTTAACTTTCCCACTCACATTTCAATCAAGTAAGTGACTTTAGAATCTGCATTCTAGTTTTTTTCTTTTTACATATAGCCAACATGATATTATGGTTGGTTGCACAGTCAGCCAGATGTTTAGTCTGAAGTTGGCATTGTTATCCACTGATTGAGTCTTTCCCAAGGACTTGGGATAGGCAGATATTGTTGTTTGATGGTGTTAAAGGTATCATTGCAAGATGTAAGCTGTTCCAAGTAAAGCTGCCTTTTGCAATTGACTGGTAGTTATTTTGTCAATGCTGATGGTGTTCAAGTGTTGTTGTTGCTGTTATTGCTAGTCAACTTAGCAGTTTTGGGATAGAGACTGATATGAATTGTATATAAGTAAAAAAGACCTTCTGAAACATGGTGATAGTTGACAATTAATTTCATTGTTTTTCTTCCCTCAGAATATTGTATTTCATCCTATAACCTTCCCATTAGTCCCTGAACCAATAGCACATTCTCTTCCACCAACTTCCACCAATTTGCAAGGTTGCTGCTGTGGTTGTTGATTTTTTTTTATTTTTTTTATTTGTTTGTTTATTTATCAAATTTATCACCACCCATCTCCCCCTCAAGGAAGGACTCTGGGCAGTTCACAATAAAAACACAACCACAATATAATATAAACACTATACAATAATATCATATCAATGTAGTGTTACCTACATTATGGTTACCTACTATATTACCATATCAGTGTAGGGTAGGAGAAGGAACAAGACCTTTATTCATACTTGACAATTAGAACATAACATGGGAACATCCCAGGATTCTTCCTGAGACATGCCATGATTTGGAGTGCCAAATTACTTCCTAGGCATGCAGAAGTCTAGAGATTTATTTATTTATTAACTTGGGTTTTTGGTACTTAGAATGCTAAATTACATGTTCTCAATATTTGATAGGAATAGAGAACTTCCCATTAAGAAAGACAGACCAGAAGGCTTGAAGGGACTGGGAGATGGAAGAGGATAGAGGGCATTGATAATGCTACAGCTAACATGATTGGCAGTCTTCAACTTTGATAGGATATGGTTTTGGCTTATAATAAGCTTTCAGTGAAAAGAGATAGCTATACATTCAGATTCTGACCTTGTCCCCATCCTTTTGGATAGAGTATGGAATTTATATTTCCAATATACTCTCACTACTATCAAAATCTGAGCTGGCAACCACTTAAGTAGAACTATCTCTTTTTCTCTTCTTTCCTAGACTGTGTGTTTTTTGCCATGATGCGCTATAGTTACATTTTTCAAAGATAGTTCTACGATTGTGGTGGATGTCCTTGTTGTTCTTCTCATTTGGCTGGGCTAATGAGGTTGAACCACCTCTACTTCAGTATTTATTTTAAAGGCTTGATTAAGCTTTCCTCTTATTGATTCTATTGGGAGCCGTTGATGCTCATTATCTCTTCATGTTAATCAACTGAAAGTTTCTGAATACATCTAATTATGGAAAGGCTGAAGAAGAGTACCATTACAAATAATTTATGCTGGAAAAGCACAACAGCTACACACATGTTTCAGTTATGTCAAAATGATCACCAGTGCTTCTATCCTGAAGAAGATGGAATGAAAATACTATTTTTTAAGTCATTAATTACCAAGAAGATAACAAATCCCTCCATTTTTGATCAGAGTGATTTGTAATTGGCTTTTCCAATATAACTCTGAAGATTCAAAAGTAATGATTATGATGACATGTAAACCATTTTTCAAAGTAGATATTGAAAATGAGATTTGCATGCAACTCTATAGCTTGTCATTAAAAATAAATGCAGATGGTGTCTTCACTTTAAAATCTCCTTTCCATCTGGGCTTGGTATGTAGGCAAATCAATGAACTAATTTCAGATAAGAGGATTCCATTCAAGTGCAAAATTTCAACTAGCCTAGCTTCAGAGGAAATGGAACTTTTTATGAGTGCATTTTCCTAGACAATTGCTCTTTCATTAAAACAGTTTGAATCCAAAGCCTATGAATTCCATTTACCAGATGGAAGTACTACTGCTTGAGAATTATTGCATTAGGAGAGCATTTTGTCCTAGATGAAATTTCAACAGAACGGATTTAATAGTTATTATTTTCTTTTCTTTTCTTTTTTTTTGAGAAAATCAGCCTGTCTGAGAATGCAGGATTACTTATATGTATTATATTTCTTTGTTGTTCATAATTTACACATGCACAAACATACATGCACAAACACACACTCACACACAAATAAATATACAGTGTGTGATTATATATATATATATATATATATGCATACAAACAAAGAACAGGATATAGGTCTATATTTGTATATTATATTTATATTCTGCTATATGGAACTGTTTTCTGATAGTTTACAGTACAAATAAAATTTAAAAAAAAAACCAAAAAATCCAATTCAAACATAAAAATGGATAAAACAGCAAGCAATAATAGGATAATAAAACAATGACAATGATAACTCTGGTCTACATGGCAGCAGTTTTAACCTGAAGGCTCTCTAACAGAGTTTTGTTTTGGTCATCTTTTAGAAGGATGCTGGTGGACACATATTTGACTTCTCTTTTGCTTCAGAGCCCTTGATGTTGGATTGGAAAACAGTGAACACTTTTAACTTGCATCAATCCCCTCCCATACTAGATGTCTTAAAGGAGATGATGAAAAGGCCTTTCCTATATCCAGCTACCCTGGACTACTACAGCTCTATCTTCCACTTCCCTTTTTAAAGAAGGATGTTTAAAACTGATGGTGCTTCAGCTGCAGGATTGGACTGCCTTTAAGGACTAATCAGAAACTTAAATTGGTGTAAAATGCAGTGGTCTATGTGCTGGCAAGTGAGAGTTGGTATAGCCATATAATACCAGGGTATTAGTTTCCATGTAGTATTCCATGTGCTGGCTTTAAACTTTGAAACTCTACATGACTTGAGTCCCAGATATCTTCAGGGTCACCTTGGTGTAGAACCATCCTATCCTATATGCTCATCCCACAGAGCAATTCTTGGGGTTCCCCACATATATGAAATGGTAGATAACTGACAATGCTTTTCTTCTACCTTGTGTAACAAATTCTTCCAAGAGATTTGGTTGCTACTGTATTCTGGCATCATTTCAGAAGGCATTCAGAATGTAATTTTTCTTTAAGATCTTTGGATGTTAACTACTGCTGTATCTGATATCAGGGTTTATATCTTGGGTTGCTGTTGTTTATATAGTTCATTATTTTGCATACACACACAGACATATGTATGCATATATATGCATATATATACATACATATACGTAATAATTTATATTTCAAATTTCATATTGTAAAACATTGGGAGCTGTTTTGGATTATAGGGGTATATAAAAGAAAACAAAATAAAAAAGTATTTTTCAATGGTATGGAATCAGAACAGAATACTGGAAATATTGAAATGTCCTCAAGTAAGGGCCATATTGCGGAAACAGCATTCTATGCAGCATTATTTCTCAGTAAGAACATGAGTTCTTCAAAAGACACATTAGCATAATTAAGAACCATAAGAAAGGTTGGTAGAAAACACTTGGTGTTCTTTGCCTATCTTTTCATACCAAAAAGATTGGTAACTGCTCAAGAACTGGGAGGAAAATTTTAGTCCAGCATTCCTAATGGTTTGCGTACTCAGAATGTTTTGTTTTAAAGCAATAGACTATCACTGTACTAGTATGCTAATTTTTTCTTTCACAATATTTTATTTTATTTTATTTTATTGTAAATATTAAAATGGCCACGTAACTTAGAGATGCACTTAAATTTGAAATAAGATGTGAACCATTTTCAGCATTTCTCCTGAGTTAAAACAACTGAGGGTTGTAAAAGAAATCAAAAGGGATTCCCATTTTAAACTCAGTAAAATATCTCACTTATTCTGATGTGTTTCAAACAGACATTCTATCTGATAATCATTCATTTTCTCATCATTCATTACAAATACTAGGATATCTGTATATTGTGTTATACACAGAGGTAGTCATCTTCTGAACAGAAGTCATGATTTCCAGTTACCACAGCAGATATCATTTAGAAACCTTAGAGGTGGTGCCTTAAAATCACCTAACCTGCAATAGAATGTATAGCCTTTGATAAAGGATCCAGAAGAAGCATCACACAACTGTCAAGTTTATAAACCTTCCAGACAGCTCCATTATTTTCAGGATAGTTTTATCTTATGGACAGTAACAGTCCTATAAATTCCACCTATCATTAGGTTAAAAATAGAATACTCCCTGATGGAAAACGACAGGTTTTCAGATATCTCCATCACAATAAAATATGGCTAATGGCAAACATCCATATAAAAGAAAACTACTGACAGATGTAGCTGTGTTCATAAATCAGAACTTTCATCTTACACATGAATATGTTCCTTTTTAAAACATGGCCTGGAACCATTTGAGTTGATTTGATTAAATTATCTCAATATTTATTGCACTTCAGCTCAAATGAATTTCTCTCTCTCTCTCTCTCCCTCTCAATTATTATAAAATACAATAAATACATATAAAATCCAAGAGGGTGTAAAATTCCAGGATGGTGGGAGAGTCTCTAGGGTGCGAGCCACCCCCAAGAATGGTTACCCACTTTCCTGCCCCAAGCAAGATGGCAGAACCAAGTCTTCAGGGCCTTCCGGAAGGTCAGGAGTGAAGGGGCCTGACTCACCTCTGGCGGCAAGATGTTCTAAAGGGCAGGAGCCACTGCAGAGAAGGCACGTTTCCTGGACCCCACCAGATGAAATTCCCTTATGGATGGGGTCTGTAACATGTCCTCTCTGGATGATCGGGTGAGACGGGCCGATATAATAGGGATGAGACAGTCCTTCAGGTAACCTGGCCCCATGCCATGTAGGGCTTTAAAGGTAATAACCAACACAGGGCGTGAGTGACCGTTTGGAGGGCTTCTCGTTCCAGGAACAGGCATAACTGGCACAGAACCCAAAGTTGCTCAAAGGCCCTCCTGGCCACGACTGCCACCTGCTCTTCAAGCAGGAGTCGTGAGTCCAGGAGAACCCCCAGATTATGCACTGAGTCTATCTGGGGCAGTGCACCCTCATCCAGAACTAAAGATGACAATTTCCCGGAAGGCGAGGAGCCATCAATCCACAGCCACTCTGTCTTACCAGGGTTCAGCTGAAGCCTGTTGTTCCCCATCCAGACTCCCATAGCCTCCAGGTACTGAGAAAGGGCAGTCACCACATCACTTACCACACCCAGGATGGAGATGTATAATTGGGTATCATCAGCATACTGATGATACCTCATCCTGTGATGATGGATGATCTCAGTCAGTGGTTTCATGTAAACGTTAAATAAGAGAGGAGAGAGAACCAAACTCTGCAGCACCCCACAGTGGAGGGGTCGAGGGTCAGATCTCTCCTCTCCTATCACCACCGATTGGGATCGGCCCTGGAGGAAGGAGGTGAACCAGCACAGGACTATGCCACCCATCCCCAACTCCCTGAGCCATCCCAAAAGGATACCATGGATGATGGTATCGAAAGCCACTGAGAGGTCAAGGAGAGCAAGGATGGATGCACTCTCTCCATCCTGCTCCTGCTAGAGATCATCCATAAGTGCGGCCAATGCAGTTTCTGCCCCATATCCTGGCCTGAAACCTGACTGAAAGGGGTCCAGATAATTCGTTTCATCCAGAATCCTCTGGAGTTGTAACGCCACCACCTTCTCAACCACCTTCCCCAAAAAGGGGAGGTGGAAGACTGGACTAAAATTTTCCAGCAAGTTGGGTCCAGCAATGGCTTCTTGAGGAGGGGGTGCACCAGTGCCTCCTTAAAGGCCGCCAGGAACACCCCCTCACTCAAGGATGTATTTACCATCGCTTGGACCCAACCACATGTCACCTCCTGGGCTGCCTTCACCAGCCAGGATGGGCATGGATCTAACTGACAGGTGGTGGCATTCACAATCTGGAGAATCCTGTCCACTTCCTCAGGTCCAACAGGATCAAACTGCTCCCAGATAACAAAGCTAAAACGTCCCCTCGGCATCTCCTCAGACCCTGCTTCACACGTGGAGTCCAACTTGTAATGAATCTGAGTGATTTTATCCTGCAGATGCTCAGAAAACTCTTCTGCACAGCCCTGTAAGGGGGTCACTGGGCCCACTTTCCCCAAAAGGGTGCATGTGATCTTAAACAGGGCC
This sequence comes from Candoia aspera, assembly GCF_035149785.1. Classification (NCBI taxonomy): domain Eukaryota; kingdom Metazoa; phylum Chordata; class Lepidosauria; order Squamata; family Candoiidae; genus Candoia; species Candoia aspera. Next base: position 23,048,747 of record NC_086157.1, read on the forward strand.
ATCAGATGGCAATCTGCGGATGCAATAAGAGCGGAGAAATACTGCCATTTCACCGCTCTTATCGCCACAAGGTAGGCCTTAATAGTGGCTCTAGCTTGTGTTCGGTCAGATTCAGTCTTTGTCTTCCTCCAGCGGCGCTCTAGGCATCTCTTAATTCTCTTCAGAACCCTCAGCTCCTCCGTGAACCACGGGGGGTGTCGGGTTGTATGAGGCAAGAGAGGCCGCACAGGCACGATCCTATCCAAGGCCCCAGCCACCTCCCTATTCCAGGCAGCAGCCAGGGCCTCTGCTGGATGTGCAGCAGATCCTCGGGTATAACACCCAGCTCCCTCTGAACTCCAGCCGGGTCCATCAGTCACTGGGGGCAGACCAATTGAATGGGTCCCACCTCCCTGTGAAGGGGGCAGCATAAGAGAATCTCAGGGCCACCAGGGCATGATCTGACCATGACAATGTGGATAGATGCAGCTCTCTCCTCAGATTCCATTGCCAGCGCTCTGACAAGAAAACCAAGTCCGGAGTGAGACCACCGTCCCGAGTCGGGTCCCGGATAATCTGGGACAGGCCCATGGCTGCCATGGTAGCCATGAACTCCCAAGCTGCCTCTAAAGCATGCCCCAGGGATGGCAAGTTGAAGTTCCCCAGAACCATAAGTCTGGGGAACTCCACTGCCAACCCTGAGATGGCCTCCAGCAGCTCAGGCAGGGAGGTTGCTACACAGCAAGGGGGCTGGTACAGTAGCAGCACTCCCAACTGTTCTTGGGAACCCAACTTGAAAAACAGGGTCTTACACCTGGCCACTTGTGGAGCAGGGCCCCTGAAGGCCACCAGAGACTCTCGGATGACAACAGCCACCCCTTCTCCCCTGCCCTGGTGTCTCGGCTGGTGCCACACATGAAACCCAGCTGGGCACATTTCTGGAAGGGCTACCCCCACTTCTGGGCCCAGCCAGGTTTCAGTGATATATGCCAGGTCTGCCCCCTCCTCTGCGATCAAATAGCATATGAGGGGGGCCTTGTTGTTAACTGACCTGGCATTAAGGAGCAGCAGCTGGAGCCCAGTGTCCTCAAGGGTCTGCTGTCCAGGGCCTGGGTCTGAAGTCAGAGGGCCGGAACATGCCACCGGTAACAGACACCGGGGGTGTCTTCCCTGAAGACGCCCTGCCCTCCAGTTCCCGTCATAACATCCCTGACCCATCACCACCTCAATGGTATAACCTGCCCTCAGCCTGCAGAATTTCCAGGCCCAGTTGCCTCCACTCCCAGACCTCCAGAAACCCTGGATGGAAATAGGGGTCCCCTCCTCCACTCACCCATCCTCAAACTCAATCAACAGCCGGGCAGTGGCTGGCCCCACAGCGCACCAGCTCACACTCTTGGCGCTACGGGAGCCTAGCCAATGCTCCTCACATTCTCCCTGTGCCCCCCTCAGCCTCTCTCACTGGTCGATGGGGAGGCACCCATTCATTCCTGCTCCCCCATCTCTCACACAGGGTGTGTGCTCTCTCACACAACCACACATAACCAAACACCTCTGGACTGCCCCCACACACTCACACTTGGAGGCAGTACCACATACACACTGGGGACAGACATAGATTCCTAAAATTATTTTAAAAATACATTTTTTTTATTTTTACCTAAGAAACCATGGTTTACTGTCAAAGTATATTTTTGTCTACTTCAGAACAACTCTTTTTTGTCTAAAACTAATTATATCAAATGTGTGTAATATATTCATCAGATACTACATTTTTTCATAATTTCTCCTTCTCTGTTCTTTTCTTCTTCTTTCCAGTTTTATTCTAATTAGTTTAGAAAGATCATCTGATGAATCCACATAGTAATTTGAATCATTTTGTATGAATTCCAACATCCTTTTTCATCAAAGAAGATCAGGCTTTTGTTCAACCCTCATTAATTGATTTTTTTAATTATAGTAAAAGAAAATGGAAATTTATTCTGTTAAGTTTCTGTTCTTTGTTATAAGTTTGAAAAATTAGGAAATCACTTAAATTATTTAATACTAATTTGCTCTTTTGTCCTGTCTGTTCTTCTAGTACAATTAAATTACGTAAAAGATTTAGATTTCCAAAATTGCATCTGTGCCATCAGAACCATCAGTGATTATCACCTCATGTAGAAGGTACCCCTTGGTACCTTGCAATTTCAAAAGCAGCTGGTACTTACTAACTCTAACAAAGAAATGTTTGGAAACATTGCATGAAAGCTTGAGAACTAATTGTGGGTCTACCTAGCACTGATATAGAGTTAATATATTGTTGGGAAGTATATTCAGGATTTCTGAAATAAGATAGCATTCTCTGGTGTGGCGCTGTGAGACACTGATACATGCTTGTCCATGTTATGGAATGGATTTTTGTTCGGTCCATTTGTTTGTGTGTGTACTGTATGTTTATCCCTTTGAGCCAGTGTTGATTTCTGGTGACTGCCTGGACTAGTCCCTGCAGTTTTCTTGGAAAGATTTCAGAAGTGGTTTCTCATTGAGTTCTTCCTAGGGCTGAGAGAGAATGACTGGCCCAAGGTCACCCAGCTGGCTTTATGCCTAAGATAGAATGAGAACTCATGGTCTCCTGGTGCTTTTCTAGCCTGGTGCTTTTAAACAAAACACTCAAGTGGCTCTCTTGATTTGTTACTGAGGCCTAATTTAATTTGAAGAATAAGATGTTGAAGAACCAGCTACATTCCTTTATATTTGAGTGTGGAACGTTGCAAACTATGCAAACTGTCCTATCTTAATGATTTCTGGAATGAATGAAATGCTTAACAGAGTAACAAAAGAAATGCCTTCCATGTTAATAATACTATAGCAATTGGCTAGAGGTTTCAGACTACTCTGGAACTGCAGCATGTTCACAGTACTGTGGATGTTTTAGAAACTGGTGGTACCAATAAAACAGAATATAAGTATCTCAGAGTTGAACTGTGGAGTCCTTTGATCATTTTTCATCAAAAAAGATCAGGCTTTTGTTCAACCTTTGAACAATTTCATTTTTTTTTTTCATTATAGTAAAAAGAAATGGAAATTTGTTCTCTTAAGTTTCTGTTCTTTGTTGTAAGTTTGAAACTATGAAATCTCTGATCCTTTTTCAGCAAAGAAGATCAGGCTTTTGTTCAACTGATGCACTGATGATGTTACTTAATCGGGTAATGAAACATCTGCAAGCAAACAACCAAGCTCATGTTGGTATTATTTGTTTTTCTGCTTGGAAAGTAAGTTGCAGAGGAATGTAAGGTATCCATGGTAACAAATTGTTTTCTTAAGTGTTTGGCAGGGTGGTAAGGTCAGGCCTCATTTGGTTAACAAGGTTTAAGTGTCCAATGACCTTATATGGGAAACTGAAACCATCCTCCACTTCATTGCTTGATTTGGATTTAAATAAGCCAGCTCTGCCAGAACCTGCTCCTCCTTGCTCTCTTGCTTCTCCTGTTTGCAGCCTCTCTTTTGCTGTTTGTGTGTGTGTGTGTGAGCCTGCCTGCCTGCCTGCAAATATGCCTTTTTGTATTTAAAGATTTTGCCAATCCAGGGTTCTGGATGAGGAAACTGTTTATGTTCTATGCTTTGTTTAAATACAATTATTTTTGTTGAAATGCCTGGTGTCTTCTTTCTGATCTCTCTGGCCAAATGTTTTCCAGCACTCTGCACAAACTTCAACAGCTCAGGGAGCACCAAAGACTCTACAAACTGGTAGGGCTTCAATGGCAATAGAAAGTAATGATTGCCCTGATGGATGTGAATCATGCAGTGGCTAAATGTCTTATTTATTTGATTTATTTGGATGCAAACTTTTGAATCCAGTCTACTTATTCTGTTGAGCAAATCAGATATCAAATCACACGTATCTGAAGAAACCCTGGTTTTGTTTACGCTACTGACTTCATTTTCCACCTAGTCTACTGTTATAAATTCAACCTGTTGTTTGTTTGTTTGTTTCTGTTTTAAATATGTAACTGTATTTTCTGTTTATAGACAATTATGAATGAAACTCCCTCAAGAATTAATTATTTAAACCCATCAGGTTACATTGTTGCAGCAACATGGAGATAATGGGGAAGTTAATAAAAGAGCTTGTTTAAAGGAGTTTGATATCTGTAATTATAAATCTGAGGATCTGAGGCAGAATCCTGGGTCAAATCTCTTAAATTATCATTCAAGCACCCTATCTAAAAACTACAGGAATATATTTCCTGAACTATTTTTTTCTATTAAGTCTGTATGAGTAATTGTGTACTGATCAAAATTTAAGTCATAGCACTATATGGGTTTTCTTTTGGGGGTGTGTGGGGGGGATTAAAAATGCCTAGAAAGAAACATGTAGCATTTCTATTATGTTTGCTTTATACACAAACATGTATAGAAGACAAAAATCACAAGGCCAGTGTAACGATTGCCTAAACCCAAATACTCAGTCTCACAAGCTCGGGCTTAAAGATAACTGATTTATTAAAGGAATAGTATGCAAATACAGAGAAAGCTGAGAATGAGCAAAAGCGCGCCAAATACAAACTTAAAAGCCTTGCTTGTAAGCAGGTCCCGCCCCGTCGCCCGTCAGGATGCTCCCCCTCCCAGGTGCTGGAAGCCGTCAGACGCGCCTGGGAAAGTAACCTTGAACAGGAGCGCAAACCCAAACATGCATTCCAAGCCCTCAAAACAATGGAGGGCGAAAGAATGGAAAAACCCCGGGTGAAGGAACACGGAACAGAGAATGACATGTGAAACGTTACAATGTTAACCAGACATTAGAATGAGAACATGACATATTGCCCCCCCAAAAGAAACTAGGGAGCCGGCTTGTCAGGATAGGCAGAGTGAAATTGGTCTACGAGACGAGGAGAATGCACGTCTGGAGCAGCAACCCATTCGGGATGAGGGAAATGTTTCCAGCGGACGAGGTATTGTAAAGCGGAGCGCTGGCGTCTGGAGTCGAGGATAGATGTCACCTCGAAGTGTTGCTGGTTGTCAATCATGAGGGGAGGTGGAGGAGTTGGTTGTGGATGCCAACGGTCCGACGACAGGCAGGGCTTGAGTAAGCTACAATGGAAAACAGGATGTAAACGTTTAAGGTTGTGAGGCAAATCAAGTTTAAACGTAACAGGGTTGAGCTGAGCAACAATTGAAAAAGGACCGACAAATTTAGGACCAAGTTTCTTAGAGGGTTGTGGGGACTTGATAAACTTAGTTGATAAGTAGACTTTATCCCCGACCGCAAAGGATGGTTCTGGGGAACGCCTTGCATCGGCATGGCGTTTATAGGTAGCCTGGGCATGGCGGAGAGCGAGTAGAATATTAGACCATGAGTCTTTGAGAGAGTCTGCCCAGTCAGTGAGGGTGGCTGGTAGCGGTTGAGGATGAGGAAGTTCAGGAATCGGAACAAAGTCACGTCCAAAAACTGTTTTAAAGGGAACTTGACCAGTGGTTTGATGAATGGCATTGTTGTAAGCGACCTCAGCAAATGGGAGTAGATCGACCCAGTTGTCCTGCTGGTAGTTAACAAAAGCTCGGAGGTATTGTTCCAATGTAGAATTAACCGCCTCTGTAGATCCGTCCGTTTCCGGATGCCAAGCGGTAGAAAGTGACTGTTTCGTACCCAAAAGTTTCAAAAATGCCCGCCAAAAGTGTGACGTAAATTGTGTGCCTCTGTCACTCACCAAACGGGCGGGGATACCGTGGAGGCGGTACACGTGGATGAGGAAGAGGCGTGCCAGTTGTTGTGCGGTGGGGATAGAAGCGCATGGGATAAAGTGAGCTTGTTTGGAGAAAAAGTCTTTGACGACCCAAATGACAGTTTTGCGTTGACTAGGGGGTAGATCAACGATAAAGTCCATAGAGATATCCTGCCAAGGGACAGATGGAGTGGCAACGGGTTGAAGGAGACCTTGGGGCTTGCCTGGTTTGCGCTTTATTGCCGCACATACAGGGCACGCAGTGACATACTCTTTCAAGTCTTTGAGTAAAGTTGGCCACCAGAATTGGCGGCGAACGAGGTGCAAAGTTTTTAAGTAGCCAAAATGTCCAGCTAGCTTGTCGTCGTGGCAGCGCTGGAGTATGGTTTTTCGCATTGCTTCGGGTACATAGAGACGATCGTTGCGCCAGGCAAGATCATCGGTGAAAGTTAAAATGTGTCTATTGGTTTGTAACCAAGTATCTGTTTTAAGGTGGGAGAGCAACTGTTGTTGCAAATCGGAGGGAATTGACAAGGGCGGCGGGCGGGTGGAAGGCAGAGCGGCTGGAGGCGGAGTTGATTGCGCTCGGGTCTGGCTGCGAGTCACTGCTGCCAAACTTAATTGCTTGTCGGTCCAGACGGTGCCTTGGACCGTTGGCCCTGGGCCAGCATCTTGGGGTCTGCGCGAGAGTGCATCAGCTAAAAAATTTTTTTTTCCTGGTATAAATTTAAGAGTGAAGTCAAAGCGGCTGAAAAACTCCGCCCAGCGCAGCTGTTTGGGACTGAGTTTCCGACTGGTGCTTAAAGCTTCGAGGTTTTTATGGTCAGTCCAGACTTCAAAAGGGTTTGAAGTGCCTTCCAATAGGTGTCGCCATGTCTCTAAAGCTATTTTTACAGCAAAAGCCTCTTTTTCCCAAACATGCCATCTTCTCTCTGTTTCTGTGAATTTGCGAGAGAGGTAGGCACAGGGTTTTAAAGCGCCAGATTGGTCAGATTGTAATAGAATAGCTCCTATGGAAAAATCAGAAGCATCGACTTGTACAACGAAGGGTTTAGAGGGGTTTGGATGCTGTAAAATTGGTTCTGTGGTAAAGATTTGTTTGAGCGCTTCGAACGCTTGCTGACAGGCTGGAGTCCATTTAAGGAGCGCGCCTGGGTTCTTTGAACGTCGCGTATCCCCCTGTCCTTTAGTTTTTAACAGTTCAGTAAGGGGGAGGGCGATTTCCGCAAAATTTTGGGCGAATGCCCGATAGAAATTAGAGAATCCAAGGAAACTCTGTAATTGTCTCCTGGTACGGGGAGGTTCCCATGCCACGATGGCTTCTACTTTTGCAGGGTCCATTTCAATGCCCTGAGCTGAAATCCGGTACCCTAGGTAATCAATTTGCGACTGATGAAAGGCACATTTTGACAGTTTTGCGTACAACTCTGCTTTTTTCAATTTAGCCAGTACCTGACGCACCAAGTGGATATGTTCTGACATGGTTTCAGTATAAATCAATACATCATCCAAGTATACCAGTACCCCCTTAAATAGGTGGTCATGCAAGACCTCATTGATCAGTTGCATAAAAACTCCAGGTGCCCCAGATAAACCGAATGGTAGGACTCTATATTGGAAAGCCCCAAGAGGACAGTTGAACGCTGTTTTCCACTCATCCCCTTCCCTTATGCGAATGCGAAAGTAGGCTTCTCTCAAATCCAGTTTTGAAAAAATTTTGCCTCTGGCCAGATGTGATAACATATCTTTGATCAGGGGCAAAGGATATTTATTTAATATTGAGACCGCATTGAGCCCGCGAAAATCGGTACAAAGCCTTAATGACCCATCCTTTTTTGGCCTGAATAGGACAGGAGCTCCTACCGGGGAATTTGCCGGCTCAATGAAACCCCTAGCCAGATTTTTGTCAATGAACTCCCTTAGCGTGGTAAGCTCTTTGGGAGACATGGGGTATATTTTTGGGTGAGGCAATTTTACATTTGGTAAAAACTCAATGGCACAGTCCGTTTTTCGGTGGGGTGGCAAGCGATCCGCTTCCTTTTCCCCAAATACTTCAGCAAAATCTTGGTACTGATTGGGTAGTCCCTCAAGAGGTTGAAGCGTTTGCACAGTGGTATACGCTACCCCTCCACCCTCCATGTCCTCCAGTAGGTCCTTTTCGGGTACTTTGTAAAATCCATCTGCAAACGTCACAGTTCTATGCAGCCAGTTGATAAAAGGGTTTTGTTGCACAAACCAAGGCATCCCCAAAATTACTAGAGGACCCCCCACTGGAGCTACCACAAATGGCAGCTTTTCCTGATGGGAGCCCATCTGCAAGGCGACCAGTCCCGTGGAAAGATTGACTGCTTTCCCTCCCGCCATAGTTCCATCCAATTGGGTGAAAATCATGGGTCTTGGCAACGGGAACGTGGGCAGTTCCAGAGCCGCGACGACATCAGGGTGCATCAGGGAACGGGAACAACCCGAGTCTAGCATGGCCCACACTTCCACCGTTTTGGTTTTTGAGCTCAGTTTAACTTTAACAGTCAGTGTGGGGAAGTTTCCACTCACCGAATCATGGTTACGCCCGGTTTCTTCCACCTGCCCTAGGGCGCCCTTCAGGGCAGGTGGTAGGCTTTTCCCGCCGGCTGCTCGAATTGCAACTCTTCCTCCTCTTCTCCGAAGGGAAGGTCTGGGGGGTCCAGTTCCGCGAGGGCTGCCTTCAGTTTTCGCGGTGGAGCAGGAGCAGGTGTCTTTACCGTGGGTTTCGTCTGTCGTTCCTCTGGACGGCGTCTTGGGCACGACGTGGCTCGATGTCCTTCTTTCCCACATCTGAGGCACTGACCCTTGGAGAACCGTTGCTCCCTCTCTTCTTCCCAGGTTTTTGGTTTGGGGCGGCTGGCAAGTCCAGATGTGCGCGCTCCTCTAGCGAGACGTGTTTGTCTAAGCTCTTTGGTATGGGCATAGGTTCGTAGGGCATTTTCTGCGCTGCCCGCCAACTGAATCCACCCATATAGCGTTTTAGGATCATCTCTGCCCAGAGCCCATCGAAGGATTTCGGGTTCAAGCCCCTGCTTGAACAATTCGATGATTGTTGGCTCAGACCAGTCTTCCACTTTTCCTGCCAAAGCTTTAAACTCTAACGCATATTTGGCAACTGGGAGGGATCCTTGGTAGAGTTTCCGCAGGTCATTTTTTGCCGTTTCTTGAGCTAGGGGGTCTTCGAAATGCTCTTTAAGTGCCCACAAAAATTCATCGAAGTCCTCTAACTCAGTTGCCTCGGCTTGGCATAGTTGCACATACCAATCCGCTGCCTTTCCTCTCAGCTTGTTGGCAATGAAATTGACCTTGCCATGTTCAGACCGAAAATTTCGACCCCAATCTTCTATATAGTGCTTGGCATTAGTAATAAAGAAGGAGAGCATTGTGGGATCCCCATCGAACTTCACTCCAAAGGGTGGGAAGGTTCTTGCCGGCTCAGCTGGCTGTGGCGGTGCCGCGAATGTCAGCGTGCGCCGAGCCCCCATGGGTGGTCGATCCCTAGGAGGTCTTGCCTCTCGCTCCCCCCCTTGACGGGCTGATCGAGACTTGCTTCTCCCCCGGGTCGACATGGTACTATGCCTGGGGTACTGTGACGGCTCTTCCTCCCAATCCTCCAGGATGGGCTCTGCCTCTCTGGGTAGATCCTCTTTGGGTAGATCCTTAAGGATCGTCACTATTAACTCCATTTTATCCTCTAATGCCCTCATTCGGGCCGGAGTGACTGGCTCCTCCGAGGGTTGGTTGGTTACCACCACCCTCGGTGACAAGGGGACTTCGTGCTCCCAGGTCAATTGTGGAGACCCCCTCCCCTGTGTTCTTTCCATAACGGTTCTATGATCACTCCTGAGACTCTCCTGCATGGATATCAGCAGCTCGTCCAATTGGATATCTCGCAACTCCCGACGTGCTGCTCTTTGCGCTCTCGAAGTTAGCACTGGCCGGCTTTTGGCCGCCTCCCGCTCTTCTTCGCTTCCCTCACTTGCGCGAAGTTGAGGTTCTGTCATCGCTAGCGTTCCCTCTTATCCAATGATTGGATGGGGCTAGCGGAAAATGGATGAAATGATTCTCAGCTTTATGTAACGATTGCCTAAACCCAAATACTCAGTCTCACAAGCTCGGGCTTAAAGATAACTGATTTATTAAAGGAATAGTATGCAAATACAGAGAAAGCTGAGAATGAGCAAAAGCGCGCCAAATACAAACTTAAAAGCCTTGCTTGTAAGCAGGTCCCGCCCCGTCGCCCGTCAGGACGCTCCCCCTCCCAGGTGCTGGAAGCCGTCAGACGCGCCTGGGAAAGTAACCTTGAACAGGAGCGCAAACCCAAACATGCATTCCAAGCCCTCAAAACAATGGAGGGCGAAAGAATGGAAAAACCCCGGGTGAAGGAACACGGAACAGAGAATGACATGTGAAACGTTACAATGTTAACCAGACATTAGAATGAGAACATGACAGCCAGTGCTTTGCAATCCCACTACAAATATTGACAGAAAGCTGAAATAGTCTCCAGGGTTTCTTTGCTAACCCCTTCTCTATATCTCATTAGAGTTTTTAAACTGCTATTTGTTTATTTGTTTTCATATGAATATACACAGCCATCTTTTCAACTAGAGTTTGTTTTCTATAAGTTCTAATGAGTATCTAACAATGATTCCAAATTGTTTCCTAAGTTTAAATAATATGACTTCAAGATGTGCAAGCCTTAGGATGGGTGACTTGAGTTAACCAAGCTTTGATCAAATTGCCCTACAGGTTTGATACAAACAGATTTGCAAGTGGAAACAGTGTTCCATTTCAAAGCAAAAAAATCACAGCTAGTGGTGGCAAAGTCTTCTGAAGTACACCAGAAATTCAGTAGCTTTTCTTTTACTTTGGGAATTCTTAAAATCCGTATACAAGTTGCAAATTCAATTCCATATGTGAAGAATGCTGAGGTGGTGGTTTGAGTGGTATGATCAGCTTTTTCACATTGACACGAGAAGTTGGCCAATACATTGTATTAAGTCATTATATTTTTGGGGAGTCATTGGAATTTGGGCAGCATTCAAGTTTAATAAATTATTATTATTACTATTACTACTATTATCTATAAGAGCTTTTGGGGGATGGCAAAGTTATGATACCTTGTCATGATACCTTAGAAGATATTCCTTATTCCTTATTTACAAGAACTTCTTATACTAGAAGATGAAGTCAGATCAGTACTCCATTACCAAGTTGGAAGGCTAATAGAATACTTACAGAAATGTGGCAAGCAACAGAAGAAGAATCAGTAAAGGTTCTAATGAAATTAGACCCCAAATTTAAAGAGCAACACTGTGACCAACATATTGGAAGAGGTCAGTCTACCAGCCAATTCCGAAGAAAGAGAGTTAACAGAGCTTGCAAACTATTATATAACTTAATTTCACATGTTATATGAAATATCTCAATTTCACATGTTAGCAAAATAATGTTTACAATAATCCAAAACATATTAGATCCCTACAGGGAAATGAAATGCCACACGTTCAAGCTGGTTTTAGGCCAAGGAACAAGAGACATCAAGCAGTAACATGACAATATAACTCAGTAGAAGAACAACAGGAAGAAAGTTCAAACACTAAAGCATCAAGGAAATATGTGTTTTGATTGATTGAATGATTGATTGATTGATTGCATGTCATCAAGTTAGTATCAATTCTTAATTACCACAAAGATAGATTTTCTTCAGGATGATTTGTCCCCAACCTGTCCCTCAGATCTTCCAATGGGGCATCTATCATCACTGTAATTTAGTCCATCCATCCTGCTGCTTTTCATCCTCTTCTTCTCTCCTATTCCCCATTTCCAAGCACGATTAACTTCTCAAGAGAGCTAGGTCTTCACATAATGTGTCCAAAGTAATCTGACCCTGGTCATTTGTACTTTGGAATAAGAACTCAGGAGTCTTCTCCAACACCAAAGTTCAAAAGCATCAATATTCTTTATTTCCTATTTCTTCAATTTTTTTAGACCATCCTTTTAAAAGAATGCATAGTTGTTTGTGTGTGTTTTACAGTATGTGTGCATCACAAATCCCTTCAATTTGGGGTTGCATTAGGAGATAAATAAAACTATTGACAGCTGAACTAAAACTTTAAGTAGATGATATTCTGTGTATTTTACAGGAATTGAAGGAGCTTACCAATCAAAGAGCTTAATTGTACATATTTTGGCTTTTATGATGTCAAATGGTAAAAAGGCATTCTTACACTACAGCTGCCAATTATTATAAAATTAAGAAAGAAATCTGCTACGATTAACAACATTCCCAAGCTGGGATCAACGTATCATCTAGTTGCATTAGGTTTTGCCTAAAGAGAATTTCAAAGAATAAGTATTTGAAAACATTTGCAAATTAAGATTAGTACATTTATCATGCATCTCTGTTTTCCTCCAGTCAGCATCTTGTTACGATTGTTGAATTGAGCATTCATAGGGAAATTAATTAACAGTTCTACATAGTTTATTCATAAATATATCTTACTGACTTGAAGGATTTTTCCCTTTCCGCTCTATTCTTTTCAATATTTTCTTCATCTTGTATACTGCTAAACTAAGCTTAATATTTATAACTCTTAAATCAGCAATGGGACATAGATATGCCAAAATTATGCAAATAGAGATTAATGAATCCCTAAAAGTGCTCCCATAACAGCCAATTAGCTTACTTTTACTTGTTTTTATTCAATCTTAAAGTTTTAAAAGGGCACATTGCTAAAACAAAACCTTTCTGCTTTTCCAAGACCAATATAGAAATAGTTGTTTTGAAATATTACCCTGTACTATAAAAAAAAACCAAATAAATAAAATGCAATAAAAATACAATGAAATCTTATTTTAAAGTTGTATATGAAAGAAAATATATGGACTCAGAGGTACCAAGTATTTCATATAATACCCAATGTTTGTTTGTTTTTTTCCCCTTTCAGATAAAAAAGCAACATGTTATACAAGAGGTTATAATAGAAGCCTCAATATAGACCAAGTATGTTTAATTTAGTGAAATATATTAAATCATTTGGCACTTACCTCCCTCTTCTTTATCAATACCTTTCCAGATGACTTGTAGATCAACTTTTAAACATTTCAATTTTGAGAAGGAATATACCACACTGACAGAACTTAGGCTGCACCAGAAAGTCAGGTCTATACTGTCTAGAAGTACTGTAGCTGTCCAGTACGGACCCCCTTTTCCCAATGGCGCCTTCCATAAAGAGTCAGTGATGTCAATTCTGAAAACAGTCCATGATCTGGAAGTTAGCTACATGTTGGTGTAGACTGTACTGAACCAGTTGATCTAATCATCTCATGATGTACAAGATATTTCCCTGTACTGTAGTCTGGTGCAACTGAACAGAATCCATGAGGTAAGTGTTAGTTTTCCCATCACTATGAACAACAGTAGCAATAACAATAACAATAACAATATAATATCATCAGCATCATAGGAGGGCAGTAGATTTCTGGCTTGGATATTGTTCTATCATATCTAAAGCAGGGAGTAATTCAGTTAATGAACTACATCTTTTCTCCATCTGTCTTTCTTATTTTAATAATCCATCTTCTTTTTCACCAAGAATTGATGACAGGCCAGATACTGAACCTAAAGAAAAGTCAGCAAAAGAAGAGCGCACAATCAGAGGTATGAAATAGATACTAGATGCTAGAGAGATAATCTAATATTCCAAGTAAAGTTATTTTGGTCAGTTTTAAAATCTTCAGCCATGAAGGAAAGTTCCAATTGGCTTAATGTAAAAGGCTAAAATAGTTGCAAGAATCCGGTGAGGGTTTTAATGATGTAGAAATGGAACAATTTTTTATTGGAAAAGAATTACTGAAAGAGAGGAAAAAGAGCTGTTTTTGCTCTTTTTTACAGGAAGCCTGTGCAAATAGTACTAGAATGCATATATGAGAAAGTCATACTAATTTAAACTTTTTTTTTTAAAGAATTATATTACAGAGAATTTATTCAATAGCTGGGTTGTGCCTGCTGACTAATTCAGGAATAAATCATCTTGCTTTGGGAAGCCTCTTGCTTCCTTTACTTTAATGAACTGCCAAATGAGGGAGAGATGTGAAGAATGCTGGGAGCTACAAATATATTCCCCATCCTCTAGCAGGGAACACATTTTTCATCTTGCAAATAGAGGAAGTCCTGACATTCTGTGACATTGTGGGAGGGCCATTAGAACTTAAATAACATGGTGACTCCACTGCAGGATAGAAGCACGTCTGTAAGGAAGGGCTAGAGACAAAACATTGGCTGTTGCTCTTCTTGCTGTGCTCAAATTCCATCCAATCCCTTGATTGCAGACTGCAACATCCCCAGTCTTTTTTTCCCTTCCTGCAGTAGCAACTAATTTCGTAGCACTATTAATGGCTTCCTAAATGAAAGAAAAGCAGTGATAACTGTCTGTATAACATTCCTAAAGCAACACAGGGAGTTAGAGCTTTCCTGGATTGAAAGTAGAAGGTTACCTACTAAACTTAGTGTGCTGCATCTCCCATGATTTTTGTTTTGTTTTGTTTTGTTTTTATCATTGTTGTTAGCCTCCCAGAATTGTGTGCCACCAGATGGGCAGCCATATACATCTTTTTAAATCAATCAATCAATCAATCAATCCTAAAACCATGGATGGGGGAAAATTTTGACCATGAGGAGTCAGCAGTCAGAAGAATGCATTCCTTCACACCCCTACATACAGAGACACAGAGAGAGACATATGCACCCGGTCACACCACCGTTAGGCATATTTACGCACATGTCATCATACCTACCCACTCACCCACATACATGTGTATGCACACATAAAGATTTACAAATGCATACCCATGCTCATTTACACTGCACCTTATTTCCCTTCCTCTCACAATCTCCTCCTACCCAATGTTTGGATTATAGTCACTGCAAAGAAGATGGAAGCAAAAAGATTTCTACTCCTTCGGTTACTAAGCATTAGTAACCTTAGGAGTGTGAAAAGTGTTTGTGGTGGTAACTCTGGAACCAACATCAGTTGTACAGTAACAGCTCTGTCTTTCCATTTCAATCTGCCATAAATGATTCTTCTTCTCACTTTCTTCAACCTCTGTCCTAAATCCATACATCTGTCCCAAGAGATTCAATCACATCTCTAACAATCAGAATTGTTAGAAACCATCTAACAACCAGAATTGACCCAAATCAGACCATAACTAGCTAGCTAAACTAACACTAATCTGCAATAAAAGCCATATTGAAAGGGGAAAAAAAAGACTAATTCAAGCAGTATTTCTGCATCCAAAATTATATCTTTTCTCTTGCCACTGCTTCCTCAGTCAAATATATTCATGGCTCAGAGCATCACTTCCTTGTGTCACCAGGGCACAATACTGAGACTGAAGATAAAACATAGACATTTGTGATGCATAGTTTGATTATGCATTACGCTTCCTTCACTTCCTGTATCTCTACTTCGAATCAAAGTGAATTTAAGAAGGTATTTATTTTTCTATTTGCCTCAACAGTCTTGGAATGTAGCTAGAGACTCTTTGTTTAAATCCATCAGGCTACTTGATAGATAAATAAAAAGTGTTGCTTATGCTTATTTTGTTTTCTCTTTCACTGCTACTGCCCAAAGGAGGGAAATCCTAATGATTTATCCTGCCCCACACCCTGAGGTCATTTTCTTTCCAGAGATCTAAGAAACCCACAGGGGAGCTTTAATTTTATTACTGAGCTTCGCCTTTGAAGAACAGTTATTCTTTTATAAGACAAATAAAGTAGGAGAGGAGATAGGTATGATGATATGCTCTATGCCTACCTAGAACTGTGGCAGTTTTCAGTGTTTTAGCAAAATTGAATGAAATCTATAATGAACCAAAGAAATGCATCTAATTACAGTGCATAACTCCGATACCTGAGCAATATTGGCAACATAAAAACAAACAAGCAAACAAATCCTGATAGACTTTCATCCAGTTATGCCTCCAGACTTGGGCAATATTCCAAGGAAGTTGTTTAAGGACAATTGATCTGAAACTAGTTGTTGCTATTTTTGTTTTATTGTTATTACCATGCTATGTTGTAGAAATGCTGTTGGTTGGAATCAATAAAAAATGTTTCTTTTTTGAACAGTCAGTACTTTTACACTTTCTTATTGGAAATAGAAACAATAACGATGAGAGCTATGAAACAAAAATGAAGCTTGAATTGAAAACCACTTAGAATGTAATTGGGATTATAGAAAAACTGCTACTATTTTGTAATGTTTCTTGGCCTCACTTCTTCATGTTTAATATTACACAGTAGTAGAATGTGCAGATCCTGAAAAAATCCTTTTTATTCTACTGCCTGCTTTGACAGAAAGATTAAAAAAAATAAATAATGGGCACTTGCTTCTAAAACATTTTAAAAAATCAGAAGAAAACTTTGAGAGGCTATATAGGTATGAGTAGTGATTCCACTTTTCTTTTTTAATATACAAATTAATGCATGGTCACATGGCCAGTCTAGAAAGTACCAGAGCAAACTGAATCCAGTGGCAGGCAGATTTCATTTGTAGCTGGAATTCATCATTTAATCCCATGCTATTCTATAGAGGAATTTATAAAATAATCATTCTACCTTCACACAGTAAATGACATTGTCAAACGATGTATTTCCCAATCTCTGTCAGGCAGTGATGCATACACGTGTATAGTATAGTGATGTTAAATTAAAATTTCTGTCCAATAGCTCCAAATTCACAAGTTCACTGATGGCCTCTGAAAGCCGGCAATGTACTCCCCATTGCACAGTTACAAAACTGAAACTTAAAATTTTATGAAAGGGTAAAAAAAAATGCATTACTGGACAATAACTGTATCAGGTAATGTTAGTAAATTTAAATACAAATAAAATACAATCAAAGTTAGTTTTCGTCTTAGCCTCACAATCTGTTTTGGGGCATACCCCCTGGCGTAGATTAAGTACAGCCTTGGCACTCAGTAAGTTTCACATCCTTGTCTTCTACTGCAACATTGACTTATATTCAAAGAGTTATATTCCAAAGAGTTGGGAGTTGGGTGGTATACAAGTTGTAGTTGTTGTTGTTGTTGTTATTATTTTATTATTATATAGAACATATATTCCTTTCCTGGCATGACTAATTAATTCAGCCAGTCATATGGCTTACATGCCAATGGATCTTTTGTAGTACTTTATTTTTAATAAATTGGCATAGGGTTGCATCACCGGTACTTGATTACTTCTTTCCAGGTCACAAGAAAAACAAATCCCAAGACTAGTTTTCTTTAACAAGTCTCTGATAACAATGAATTTGCATGTGATTCAGTGAATTAGTCTCAAGGGCCATATATTACTTTATTGATTAATTAACTTCAGTACATAACTACTACTTAATTACTTCAAGCAACGTTTTATTGAATGCAACTTCTAATTTATGTGACATTGTAATAGGGGAAAGTTTGCACTTAACATGTATCAGTTCTGCTGGATAACTTTGTTGGTGTGTTTGTCAAGTTCTGTACAATTCTGTGAAAGAATATAGACCTGACCTTGGGAAGGAGGAAGGGAGCAATGGACTTTAAAGGGAAGCCATAAGATTACTCAGCTGCTATTTTTATATTACACCATCTTAATCCAAAACAAACAAACAAACAGCAAAAGAAAATTAAAATAACTATATCAAACATATAAGAGTACAGTATATGATGAGACCATAGAAGTGGATAAAGCTTAACCCTGTGCATAATAGTACATAGATTATTCTATATCATCCTCAGTTTTTGTAACTGAAAACAGAAAAGCTCAACTAGAAAACATAGGAATATTAGTACTAGCTTCTTTGCTTCAAATAATTTGAGGGCAATAGAAATACTGTATATTGTGGGCTTATTTTTCTGTTAGGTTCCCTATGCATTATAAACTTCTGGCATGTAGAAAGATAGTTAATACATAAATAAATAAATATAATAATGGTCATTGTATAACAAAAAAGAATAGCAGATGCATTCCTGTGTGCTTTTTAAGCAGAATAGGAGGCACAAGCCTTATTTCCAGAGATATGAAAAACTATCACCAAGTTGCTGCTGGACTAGATGTCCATGTATTCACCAGTCATGACCTTAAGTATCCTGGCAAAAGTAATAATTTTAATATTTTAATATTTTTAATTTCTCCTCCTTGAAGAATTGTGTAATGGCTCTCAGAGCTCTTCTAAGTCCTATAGAGATCTTAGATAATACAAATGTGTCATCTTCATGTGCAGTACTAGGATGAAAACAAATTTCTCCCTCAATTTCAGAGGATGAAAGTCCAGATTATTTAGATAGTTTGTTGTTGTTGTTGTTGTTGTTGTTCAGTCGTTAAGTTGTGTCCGACCCTTCGTGACCCCATGGACCTTCCTGTCTCCTGGAGTTTACTCAGATTCATGTTCATCACATTGGTGATGCTATCTAACCATCTCATCCTCTGCTGTCCCCTTCTCCTTTTGCCTTCAGTCTTTCCTAGCATCAGGGTCTTTTCCAGTGAGTCCTCTCTTCGCATTAGGTAGCCAAAATATTTGAGCTTCAGCTTTAGTATCTGTCCTTCCAGTGAACAGTCAGGATTGATTTCCTTTAGGATTGACTGATTTGACCTCCTTGCAGTCCAAGGGACTCTCAAGAGTCTTCTCCAGCACCACAGTTCAAAGGTATCAATCTTGGGTGCTCAGCCAAGGTTTTGACCAGCATAGAAGGCTTCTATCTTTTCCCACAACTTACTTTGACAAATAGAATCTAATGCTGATTTTTTAAGTCAATATAGGTTGCATACAGAGAAATCTTGGAACCAGTACAGTGTTTTTTTTTATCAAGTGTTTGAATATTAGATATTGGTCAATAATAGAACTACTCTCTGAAAGATAACTTCTTCCTTCCATTCATTCTTTTATTCAAACCAATCCCTTACTGTCCAATATGTATAGCTTTGCCTTAAAGTTTGCTGATTACATTAAGCAAACTGATGGGTCCATAATTTGTTGGGCCATCACTCCTCCCTTTTTAATTTTAAACTATAATTAAAAGTTCCTATCTTTAGAAATACAACCATGTATTTTTATAAGCAGTGAAGCCAAGTTGACCCAGCTGAATTACTCTTAATTAACTCAGGAAGAATGAAATCATCTTCCTTAGACATAGCTGGACAGCCTTTAACCTCTCCAATTGTTATAGGCAGCCAACTAGTAGGTCCTCTTTGGGATATCAGTCTGTTTTCAACCCACAGTGTCATTTTTTATACAATTCTCTAAAATGCCTTTCCCAACCTCAAGTGAAATACTCATACCCATACAAAACAGAAGATTTTTTACAGTGATCTGATTTAATATGCCAAGTCAATCAAACCAACCAACCAGGATTATTGTTTCTTATTAGTTTGACCAGACAAGCTCCAGCATCTTTCACAGGGCACATTTCTATTTTTATAGCATGACAACCATTATATGCATAATCACACCTTCTTTCTCCTCCCCAGTTGTGTCATCCCTATTTAAATCCTACATTAGTTTAACCACTCAGTGCCTCTGATGAAGTGAGCTATAGATCATAAAAGTTTATGCCTTTTAATAAAATTGGTTAGTCTGAAAACATGCTACCAAATTCTTTCTGATTTCTGGTTACTGTAGATTAACATGGCCATTCTCCTACAAGGTCTACAGAGACAATGAAGTAATTGGCAACACCACTTTTAGTCCTAGCTTAGTAAATTGGTTCTGGGTGATCACTTTCAATGAAGCCATTTAGAATTTATATATTAAAGGAACTAGCCATCTAAGCCAAGCAAAATCCTGCATAGTTTGCATTCTTGTCCTCTGATTACTGGATCAAGGAAATAACATCTGCTCCAGTGTTGAACACGCAGACTTGATATCTAGCATATGAACTCCTACCCTGGCATGAAAATTGCCTGTAACAATTATATATGCATTAATCTGTTGTTAATTACTACCAGTATACTTTGTCTAAAATGGATTGTCATGGCCAAGGTATGGTGTTAATTAAGAATATCTTACTGAGATCACATTTAATGAACATCCCCAGCCCTCCATAGTTCTTCCCCTTCCCAAGCTAGCTACTGCTTACAATGAATATGTGCTAATGCTATTAATGTAGCTCATTAGATGGCCAAGTTTCCTGAACTGTTATTATGTTACTTTAGAAATGAAGCATGCCCTCTACATTTTTTTAAGAATAGCATTCCAGTTGCATTACAAATTTTGAGTTGCATCTTAAAATGGGTGTGATAAAATGGGAGGCTAGAAGATACTAAAGAATAGTTTAAGATTTCCCTTAGAGTATTCTCTTGGAATCTGGCTGGAATATATACCTTTACTTACTCTCTTTGAGATAAGAACAGGCTAGTCCTGCTTCCCTAAACATGGGATATTGGATATACAACTTCAAGCTGATTTTAAAGGGTACCAAATATCCTTTTTGCTGACAATCATACAGTAGCATCTATAGCATACCTTATGTCTCAAAACACAGAAGTGTTACTTTAGCATTTTGTAATGCTCTTCCTGTAGCTATTCTGGGCAGAACCCAGGCTTGGAATGTTTATTCCACCGTGAGTTTAACTTGGAATGAAGGCAGGTAAAGAGAAATATCATACAGTTATGCATAATTTGAAAAATATGTATAAATAAAAGTTTTTCTTCCTCCCTCCAATGTTCAAAGCTGAGCTCACCCATTAAAATTATGCACTGATTTGCTGTTGGCTACTTTTAAAAGAAAATAAATTCAAGGACAATCTATCTGTGGATAGCTACTAGACTTGTAGTTGACAGGCAGTATAACTTAAACCCCAGCTGCTAGGGAGGGTCAGTATAAAAGGGCTATTATTCCAGTCTGAACTCCTCAATGCATCTTTTTGGCCACTATGGAATACAGCATTCTGGAGTGAATGGGCCATTGTCCTGATTCAGCAAGATTGATCTATTATGTAATGAGTTCAGTTGGATTTATTTCCAAGAAAAATTGTAAAGGGTGAATAATAGTTGATACTGTGGTCAAATCATTGTGTAAAGGAAACCCAAGCAAACATATTTTGGGAAGCAGGTCACATTGTAACAGCTCTGTTAATTGGGAAGAAATCATATTTTCTACTCAACAGTTGATAAAATCTTAAACTGTGAGAAGAATGTATCTAAAATCCATTCAGACCTTTTTGAAATATGATATAATTGCAATTTAAGGATAGCAACAATCTGGAGCAAGTTCAGAGGAGAGCTAACAAGATAGGGAAGGGTCTGGAAACCAAACTTGTAAAAAATATTTAAGGGTTAGTTTAGCCTACTGAAAAGGTGACTGAGGGGAGATACAATAGTGGCTTTCAAATATCTGAAGGACTGCCACTTAGAAGAGGAAGTAGACTTATTTTCTATTGTGTCTATTGTCAATGAGTTAAAACTACAAAGAAGCAGGTGGAGGCTAGACATCAGGAGAACCCCTTCACTGTATGAACTGTCAGTCAGTGGAAAAGATGCCATATGGAATGATAAGTTCTGCTTTGCTGGATGTCTTCAAAGAGAGACTAAATGCTCATCTGTCAGATCCCCTGATCTTGTACTGAGCAACAGGTTGGGTTAAGTGGCATCTATATTTCCTTCCACCTTCCTGATTCTATGAATGGCCCTGTTCTAGAAGATATGGCCAAAATGAATGAATGAATAAATGAGTCCAATATATCCACCTTCCATTTCTAGTAGAATCTGAGTAAGTTCTAGTCTTGCTAACCAATATTGACAGCTTTCATTAAATGCCAAATTATAAATCACAACCACATTTCAACTGGAACAGCCTATATCTATCACCATTATTGTGGTGCTGATGTTCATTTCACAAGATCCTGCATCCAACCAAGGTGATGCATTCTTTACAGGTAAAGCTTTCACAGGTCTCTCCTCCATTAAAAACTATTGATACCATTGTAACAACCCATTAACCAGGACATGTTTATCCACTGAATTAAGATAGTTTATGTCTAAAGCCCATCTTTATAACAAGACTAATGTGTTCAATAGTTATTCAAATACAATAAAGCAAAACAGAGCTCGAAGAAATTAATCACTGTTACTTTCATCAGGAAAGTATTAGTTATAATGGTTTTTCAATAGGAAGTTGTAAACATATGTCTGCATTTCAAGTGCAACTTCTGCTACAAATAAAGGCAGTACAATTAGATTAGGAACAGGTGAATGGTACTACCAGAATTATCCAGTAGTGTTCAGAGCAGTTTATCGCTATTATTCTTCTCCTGTCCATCCTGATGCATTAAAGTTGAATATTAATGTTGGGATATTTTCATATCTTTCCCCATCATTTTCAAAAATTCCAGCTGGATAATATCAGTTCAGGCATTTAGATCACTTTTAGCCTGAAGAGTTTACAGGAATAACACTACAACATAAGACAGACTTAACTGTCTCACTATTCATAAGTGTCATGCTCCCATAGAGTTTTTGCTACCAAAGCAAAAACTTTTCTGATTCCATAAACCATGAGGTTAAAGAATACCTGTTTCTATTTTATGGAAATGAAATGGAAATGAATTCTGTGGTAATTTTACATTTACCTGGAAATATAAAGTTATTGTATTTAATTTTCTTTTGATCACTGCCCATTTAGCTGATGTATTTATGTACATCTAAGTACAGTATATGGATGTCTTCTTGAACCTACTGGCTCTCAGATATTACTGAACACCATTAAAAATGATTACAATAAGCATCCCTTCTTCCAGTTGCAGGCCCAGGAGCAGGGATGTTTGTTAGGTGGAGACGTTTCACATATGCCAATACGGCAGGTGTGTTTGGGTAATCAGTGCCATCCCTTTTTAATGTGTGTACACACATCTCACACACATAAAAAGGAGTGGGGCTTTAAATGGTCGCACATGTCATTTGATGCTGTTGATCCCCTTACTGCCTGTGCACAATCTAAAAGCATATAAGAAACAAAGGCAACTAGTCTCCCAGGTGTCAGATCCCCCTGATCAAAGGTTTTACAAAAACCCTTATCAGAGCATCTACCATCATTTCCTTCTCCAAGGAATGGAATCCGTGTTGCCAGATGGGAGGGGGTGTGAAGTTGGAGCGTGAAGTGGTTTATTATGGCTATGGAGGACATCAAGGACACGGGGTTGAGATATGCCAGGAATAACATCTGGATGGGATGGGGCGTGACATAGTTTCATGGGAAAGGGGACTAACTAAGGGAATGTAGTTTTTAAGTTAGGTTTGAGTGGGAAATCTTTATTCACAGCTTGCCTTCTGTACCATTCATTACACTTCATTAAAACAGTTAAAGGAATCCCAGCCTCCTGACTGTGATTGTGTGAATGCTCGAATGATCAGGTGCTGACACCCAGTCTTGTTGGAAATGGTTCCAAAAAAGTTGCTAAGATTCTCAAGATGAGGGAACACAGAGACTGCCAATCATAGTACTGCTGGATTCCAGACAGGTAGGCTTTGGATGAGCAGATTTTGCAAGGCAAATCTACTTTCCTGTCTTGAAGTGTAGAGCTTCCACACAGCTCTCAGTATTCAGAGCTTCTGAGTTAAATTTAGGAAATTTGCAATATCACAAGCAGAAGTCATTTAATGTGTGAAATAGGTCTGCAGGAAATATTTGGTTATGATTTGTGGAAAGCTTTGATCATACCTTCAAGTCAGCGTTGACTCCTGGTGACTGCCTAGACTAGTCCCTGAAGTTTTTGGAAGTGGTTTGCTTTCACCTCCTTTCTAGGGCTGAGAGAGAGAGACTCGCCCAAGGTCATCCAGCTGGCTTTGTGTCCAAGGCAGGTTTAGAACTCATGGTCTTCCAGTTTCTCACTTAGTGCCTTAACCACTACACCAAACTGGCTCTCATTTCTACATGCCTCAAAATCTTGATGTATAAATTTAGAAACTCTCCACAGTTAATTTAAAAAAAAAAAAGATTTCATGGAGTTAAACTTCATGTATAGGTAGACAAAAATGTACTGAAGTTGTTGTTACTATTTGTTGCAATTACTATTAATTCTACTATTGTACTGATGTACATAGCAAAAATAGTGGCAATAGCGCAAATGGCAGAGATGCTACATTTAATTTCCATTATTGGACAGAATGGCCAAAAAAGAGCATGAAGACTACACTAGGCCCATAACTATCATAGTACTGTAACTAACCAACCACCTGGTTTGGTATAAGACAGATTCATATTTTCATGAGGGAAAATTTATCATGCTTTAAAAAGCTTGCAATCTATACATTGACCATGATGAAAAAAACAAAGAGTTAGGCTGAAGGAAGTAAGAGAACTAGGCAGCCACACTAAGAGTTAGATTTTACTGTTTGTTGTAAATAGGAAGTTTGGGAGTAAGGTCATCACTTAAGAAACATTAGGGGATCAAAAAAATGTCAAGCATAAAGAAAAAGACACTCAGTCATGCAAGATACTAAAGCTCTGCAGAAAACTCAGAATATCATTTGAGTGCCTGTCTTTCATATCCTTGAAGTTTTTTTTCCCTAAATTTTGTAAAAAATTCATTTTCAAGAAGTAATTTATGTATTTAATTGAAGTTTCATTCTTCTGCAATTCTTAGGACTCTCGACAGTGAATGGATTGACTTACATATCAGCAGCGCTACAAACCCTTTATGTATTATATATCTTTGTCTCAAGGTTCAAAATTTAGATCTCTTTCCGGGAGTCAATAAACTTATTCCTGAAGCAGCCACACTTTTTTTTTTTATTCTATTAGCAAGTATAGCTCTGTCCTTGACACTCATAAAGCCTTAATTCAGCAAATGCTAATTCAAGTTTGGTATTCAACTTGTCTATTAAATTCCTTTTCTTGGTTGCTTCATGCCCTTTTAATTGCATATGTGAATAAGTAATGAAGAGTTTCACTTCAGCAGTTGCATGATTTATGCTGCACATATTACTGTACTAAATGAAAACAGATCAAAATGAAAACAGTGCATTACTCTGTTAACCCTGTGGTAGTTATTAGTTGATCTGTTTAATGCCATAATGTAAAACAAACACTGGTAGGCACTGCATAATTAATGGGAATGTCAATGCTCCTGATAGACGTGGAAGAGAAACATTTCAGATGGTGATACAAATAATTCTTTGGCACAAGAACCCAGAATAAGACTGATACTATCAACAAGAGGAAATATAGCATTAGACTTGGCTCAAAAAACAAGTAGGGATATGACATATGAAAGTTGTTAAGGATAATGGTAGAAGAAGTTAGTATAAATGAGAACACTTTCAACTAATTGGAAAGCCAGAACAGCAACTATAAATTTCATTATTAATCCATAAACCTGGGAAAATTAAAAGGATTAGGAAAACTGTCTTGTGATATGGAAAAATGTAGGAAGTCATGTTGGTCCACTGCAATACACTATACTACAATAATATATTAGAAAGATCTCAAACGTTACAAAATACTGAACAAACCATCACGTACTTCAGAAGTGTTCATCATGGATGTAAAGGAAAATAAGGACGAAGGGAAAATAATCATTTGTGTGATATAATCCAGTATGAATGCAACAGCCATAATGTGTTTATGTTCAGATGTGTCCACATAGTCATCAGGAATCAAAAATGTCATTTTTTTAAATTTTCATCATCATCAACATCATCATCATTATCATCATCAATTTTTATTCATTGGGGATAGCACAATGCAAAAGAAATAACAATAATCACATATTTGACTGGATTGTAAGAGGAGGAGGAGGAGGAGGAGGATCCTAACAAGTTTCATTTTGTGTATATGTATACGCATGCACACACGTACATACTGTACATACATTCTAGGCATTATTTGGATTTGCATTAGATGACAGGCCTTTACAGCAATTGCATATAAACTGGTGATTTGTTTCCAAATAATTGTGGGAAGGATTTCAGATATAACTAGAGGATTAAAAATAATTAATTCAAAATGCTTTATTTGAAACATATTCCAATGAACGAATATGTTACTGATTCCATTTACGCTACAACCCCATACTTTCAGTCCTGAAATGTTCCATTTAAATCAATGGGCATACTTCCAAGAAAACAATTTAGAACTGGGGCACCAGTTAAGGCACCATCAGGCAGTGAAAAGCATATAAAGACCCCAGGATGGATATTAACATAAATATTAGCATATCTATCTATCTATCTATCTATCTATCTATCTATCTATCTATCTATCTATCTATCTATCATCTATCTATCTTCATTAAGTTAAACATTGAGGGTAAGAGTTTGAAACATCATTCCCCCAAAAAGCAAAGTATTTTATTATAGGGAACTATTCTTAATATCCAACTTTGATCAGTAATCTGGAGGTGGGATAAAATTAATGGAAAGATAGGCGAAAACAGTTTTTAAAAAGTATACCACAGAAAAACTGAGAAACATCCAAAAACAGCTGATTGAATTTCTAGAAGAAATTCCTATTTTTATAGGTGTTGAAACAATGATTTTATAGTCACAGGGAAGCTGATGAATGAATATTGACATGTGTGAAAATGTAACTCCCTCACCTGTTGAAACGTACACAACTTTTTAAATGTCTCACCTGAAGAAGGACTAATGAATCTGGTTCAAAAGTTGTCTTAAACAAATTTGAATGGTAATCCAGGAACATGTTGAATGCCCTCGAACAAGGAAGTAGGAAACCCACTTGGCTTCCCTTCACATTATTATTGATGCTTCACTGATGAAAAATCCCTCTATTTATTTCCAATTTTGCTTTAGAGAAAAAAATCAGTTCCAACTCTAGGGGAAAAAAAATGATATGGTCTCTAAAGCTTCTTGGAAATTAAGTGGGATATCAATGTAACATTAAATAAGCATATGTATTTCAGTTAATGTGAAACATAACTCAACCTTTGACAGTCATTGGCTGTGCTGTTGTGTTGTCAGAGATAATCCAAATATCACATTCTTTGGTTGTTGTGGATTATGCTGTTTTAATGTAATATCATGTACTGACTTGGAAACCTTGGACCATGTTTCTGAAATTTTAAGGCAAAATGTATTACTTTAAGATCTCTACATAAGCTTTGATAAACTATAGAAGGAGGTAAGGTCACCATTCAGTTTTGACCAACACAACTCATAACCACCAAGAATTAGAGCCTTCCAACAATTGAGCAAATGTAACTGCCTTTTTTTCAGCCTGTCTGGAAACATGAGCAGCCACAATATGTAGACAATGTGTGGTCTAGAAGTTGGAAAGTCATGGACTATAGCTGATACAGCTCATATGTGAGCTGGCATAATAAGCCATTGACGAATATATTTGCTTAAATAGGCATCAAGCAAATTACGCAGCATGACTGGCAGGGAGAAAATCTTTATGAATATGAAAAAAAAAAAAACCTAACAAAGTATTCAACTAAATCAAAAAAGCAGCTGTTTGCATAAGATACACAGTTCAACTGTCAGTGTTTTGCAGCTGAATAGACATAGTGGAAGGGGCAGAAAATCCTCAAATGTTACAATCAATAACAAAAATGGTGAATTGGATAATATAATTCAATAATTACACGAATAAAGAGGAAAACTATGAGTTATACAAGTTCTTGCGGTAAATATGCTATTACAAGTTTTAGATATAATGCTTCTTACACTAGTCAATAAGAGCAGGAAGCTCTTAGAATACTATATGCACATCAGTGGCAAAACCATATTGTGAAAACAGCAGGTCTTTTTGCAGAATGCAGTATTATTAATGCTAATGCTTTGAGCTCTGCTGTCATAAAAAAAAAGTAGCATCTCTGGCCTTAGCTCCACCCTGTAGGAAGTAAATAATTAACAAAGGTGTTTTCTCCATCATAGTAATTTTAATCTGTGTTATGAAAGCAACTGCCAAAATTCCTTACTAAGTATAGCATTTAATTGCTGAAGTCTGACTTTAAAACTGTCTACCAAATTTACTTGGGATGAGGACTGAAGTTTTTTGTTTATTTGTTTAACTGGAAATACAGTTTGTTGTTTATTCGTTTAGTCGCTTCCAACTCTTCGTGACTTCATGGACCAGCCCACGCCAGAGCTTCCTGTCGGTCGTCAACATCCCCAGCTCCCCCAGGGACAAGTCCGTCACCTCTAGAATATCATCCATCCACCTTGCCCTTGGTCGGCCCCTCTTCCTTTTGCCTTCCACTCTCCCTAGCATCAGCATCTTCTCCAGGGTGTCCTGTCTTCTCATTATGTGGCCAAAGTATTTCAGTTTTGCCTTTAATACCATTCCCTCAAGTGAGCAGTCTGGCTTTATTTCCTGGAGGATGGACTGGTTTGATCTTCTTGCAGTCCAAGGCACTCTCAGAATTTTCCTCCAACACCACAGTTCAAAAGCATCGATCTTCCTTCTCTCAGCCTTCCTTATGGTCCAGCTCTCGCAGCCATATGTTACTACGGGGAACACCTTTGCTTTAACTATGCGGACCTTTGTTGTCAGTGTGATGTCTCTGCTCTTAACTATTTTATTGAGATCGGTCATTGCTCTTCTCCCAAGGATTAAGTGTCTTCTGATTTCCTGACTGCAGTCAGCATTTGCAGTAATCTTCGCACCTAGAAATACAAAGTCTTTCACTGCTTCTACATTTTCTCCCTCTATTTGCCAGTTATCAATCAAGCTGGTTGCCATAATCTTGGTTTTCTTGAGGTTTAGCTGAAAGCCAGCTTTTGCACTTTCTTCTTTCACCTTCATCATAAGGCTCCTCAGTTCCTCTTCGCTTTCAGCCATCAAAGTGGTATCATCTGCATATCTGAGACTGTTAATGTTTCCTCCAGCGATTTTAACCCCAGCCTTGGATTCCTCAAGCCCAGCATGTTGCATGATGTGTTCTGAATACAAGTTGAATAGGTAGGGTGAGAGTATCCAGCCCTGCCATACTCCTTTCCCAATCTTAAACCAGTCCATTGTTCCATGGTCTGTTCTTACTGTTGCTAGTTGGTCGTTATACAGATTCTTCAGGAGGCAGACAAGATGACTTGGTATTCCCATACCACTAAGAACTTGCCACAATTTGTTATGGTCCACACAGTCAAAGGCTTTAGAATAGTCAATAAAACAAAAATAGATGTTTTTCTGAAACTCCCTGGCTTTTTCCATTACCCAGCATATATTGGCAATTTGGTCCCTAGTTCCTCTGCCTTTTCTAAACCCAGCTTGTACATCTGGCAATTCTTGCTCCATGAATTGCTGAAGTCTACCTTGCAGGATCTTGAGCATTACCTTACTGGCATGTGAAATGAGTGCCACTGCTCGATACTTTGAACATTCTTTAGTGTTTCCCTTTTTTGGTATGGGGATATAAGTTGATTTTTTCCAATCTGATGGCCATTCTTGTGTTTTCCAAATTTGCTGGCATATAGCATGCATTACCTTGACAGCGTCATCTTGCAAGATTTTGAACAGTTCATCTGGGATGCTGTCGTCTCCTGCTGCCTTGTTATTAGCAATGCTTCTTAAGGCCCATGCAACCTCACTCTTCAGGATGTCTGGCTCTAGCTCACTGACCACACCGTGAAAGCTATCCCCAGTATTGTTATCCTTCCTATACAGGTCTTCTGTACATTCTTGCCACCTTTTCTTGATCTCTTCTTCTTCTGTTAGGTCCTTGCCATCTTTGTTTTTGATCATGCCCATTTTGGCCTGAAATTTACTTCCAATGTTTCTAATTTTCTGGAAGAGGTCTCTTGTCCTTCCTATTCTATTGTCTTCTTCCACTTCCGCGCATTGCTTGTTTAAAAATAATTCCTTATGTCTTCTGGCTAACCTCTGGAATTCTGCATGTAATTGGGCATAACTCCCCCTATCACTGTTGCCTTTTGCTTTCCTTCTTTCTTGGGCTACTTCTAGTGTCTCAGCAGACAGCCGTTTTGCCTTCTTGGTTTTCTCTTTCTTTGGGATGTATTTTGTTGCCGCCTCCTGAACAATGTGGCGAACTTCTGTCCATAGTTCTTCCAGGACCCTATCTACTAAGTCCAGTCCCTTAAATCGATTCTTCACCTCCACTGCATATTCCTTAGGAATATTAGTGAGCTCATATCTAGCTGATCAGTGGGTCTTCCCTAATCTCTTTAGTCTGATCCTAAATTGTGCAAGAAGAAGTTCGTGATCGGAACTACAGTCAGCTCCAGGTCTTTTTTTTACCGACTGTATAGATGTCCGCCAGCTTTGGCTGCAAAGGATGTAGTCAATCTGATTTTGGTGTTGTCCATCTGGTGAAGTCCATGTATAAAGCTGTCTCTTAGGTTGTTGGAAGAGAGTGTTTGTTATGCAGAATGAGTTGTTTTGGCAAAATTCTATCAGCCTATGTCCTGCTTTGTTTTGTTCTCCCAGGCCATACTTACCTGTAATTTGAGGTGTCATTTGACTGCCCACCTTAGCATTCCAGTCTCCTGTGATGAAAATAACATCTCTTTTTGGCGTGTTGTCCAGTAGGTGCTGCATATCCTCACAGAACTGCTCTACTTCAGCATCTTCAGCACCTGTGGTTGGGGCGTATATTTGCATCACTGTGATGTTAGATGGTTTGCCCTGAATTCGAATTGAGATCATTCTATCATTTTTTGGATTGTATCCAAGCACAGCTTTAGCCACTTGACTATTAATTATGAAGGCTACTCCATTTCTTCTGTGGTCCTCTTGTCCACAGTAGTAGATCTGGTGGTCATTTCATGTGAAGTGGCCCATTCCAGTCCATTTCAGTTCACTGATGCCCAGAATGTCTATCTTTAATCTTGACATCTCACCAGTAACCACATCCAATTTGCCCTGGCTCATAGGTCTTACATTCCAGGTTCCAATGGTGTGTTGATCCTTAGAACATCGGATTCGCCATTCACCACCAGCACCGTTGGCTGCTAGCTGTCCTTTCGGCTTTGAGCTAGCTGCGTCATCACGTCTGGGGCTAGTTGAACTCATCCTCTGTTCCTCCCCAGTAGCATTTTGACCATCTTCCGACCTGGAGGTCTCATCTTCTGATGGTATACCGACATATCTCTGGTTGTACTGATCCATTTAGTTTTCATGGCACAGGGACGGGATGAACATATTACTTCTACCCTTCTCTGGTCATCCTCTTTGTGTAGAATATCAGTGTCTGCAATGGAAGTCTCCTCTATCAATGGAGGCATTTCATATTAATAGGGTTTCAGGAAAATCAGCATGAAAATCAGTAGGGGTCACCAAGAGAAGCCCTGCTGACACTCACACTCACACTCACACATGAAGAGGGATTAGATTTAGTGGATCTTGGCTTATCTCAGATGTTAAGCAGATTGGCCCTAGTTACTGCTTGGTTTTTCTAGGGCTTTTGGTTAGGCTGGGAAGGAGAAAGAAAAAGAAGGAAGGAAGGAAGGAAGGAAGGAAGGAAGGAAGGAAGGAAGGAAGGAAGGAAGGAAGGAAGGAAGGAAGGAAGGAAGGAAGGAGCTAAGCAAACTGAAATTGGAATCAGTCATCAGGAGTCAAGCTCAATCTGAGAAAGTCTTTTTCAAGCATGTTTACTAGGCTTCACCTAGACCAATAATTGAACTGGAAGGCTTGTGCCCAGATGTCCAAGGACACATTTTTGATAAGTTGTCTTTTATTGCAGTCACCACAAAAGCACTTAATATTGAATAAGACAGCTACTACAAGTAATTTTATAGTTAATTTCAATCAAAAACAGCTAAGTAATTAATAGTGAGTTGTTTGTTTGTTTATCCTGGCTCTGTTTGTTTCAGAACATGGCTCCTCTAAATATGTCACACTCTGGCAAAAGTGTCACATTCAAATAGTTTTTGGTATGGTGAAAAACAACATCAAGGCTGATTTCAGTGGAAGTTTAGAACCCTAGGTGATAAATATCGAAGTCTACAGGATTGTTGGGTCTTTAAATTTTTTGGGGGAGGTAACTATTGGGGGGCAGGGGCAGTGTCATTTTAAATTCAGGCTTGTCATCCTTTCAACTAATGTGATATACTGATTCTTTTTTACAATTGTACCCCCCCCCAAAAAAAATCAAACAATGAATTTGGTATCTTTTTATCTTGAAAAAGGTACTTTAAAAACAGAGAGGGTGAGTTTTCTCTCATTTTATATCTAGAGCTAAGGGCTGATTCATGCATTTACATTAGTGGATTCCTCACCAGTTGCTTACTCAACAATGACAAGTCAATCTGTAAATACGTGTATTGTTTGTGATGGAGCTGCAATCAAAATGATTTGTCTTCCCTTAAATTTCATTTGCTTCAAACTTCACTCAAGGCAATATTTCACTGATGAATAAGTATTATGGGACTTCTGTGATGTTAGGAGTTGCAGCTATTAAGTAATGAAGATAAATGTATAATGAGCTGAAAATGTATGCCCAAATATATCTGATTGCCAATACAGCTGATTATATGTGATGGTAGAAAAATGTGACACATATCTCAGCTGATTGCTATAACACAGGTTTAGAAGACAATTTAAAAACAAGTCAATATGAAAAATAAAGCACTGGGCCAGATGAACATGGAAATCACTGGTTCAGTCCCCAGCAGTCTTAGAGTTAAAAGGATCAGGAGATGAGAAAGACTTTGGCCTGAGACTAATACTCACTGGGATCTAAATCCCCCAGGTCCCGTATGTAGAAGAGACTCTATTCAAAATATGCTTCGCTATTTTAAATGCTCAGATTTCTTACTACTTTTCATTCAAGACAGTAAAATTAATCAGTTAAAATGTATGTTTTAAGAATTATGATAGTTTGTTGGTTTTTCCCATACTAGTCCATCGACAAAAACAATGGAGAAAATAATACATCAGCATAAGGGTGGTGAGAAGAAAATGGGCAGGAGAGACTCAATAAATATTGTACCACCAGATTATTAAATGTATACTGTATAATAGCTACCCAGCTAAGGCAGTATAGCAACTTCTTAGAAGCTGATAAACCCTGGAGTCAACAGTTCTGCACATGAATGCAAAATACAAACAGACTCATTTCCATTTCTTATTTGTTTTTTGTTTACCAAAAAAAAATAAAGGACAAAGTAAATTTAGAAAGCATCCATTCCCTGTCAATATGTACTGCTGCTTTGACCTGGTAGATATCAAGCCTGCCACTGGGATAAATTCTAGAAAATCCATTCTGGAGAAGTTCATTGGCAAGAAGTTCATATTACCACTGAGTCATAAATGCATCCCAGCAATGAATATGTAATATAACAGGATTGAGAGATAATTACCCACCTTATTCAACACCAGTCACATTACAGCTAAGATGTATGAAACTTTGGAAACAAGAATAACAACAGCAGTAACATCCTCCATATAGTTTGTAAATAATTCAATTCCATTTGCATTCCAAGTATAAGCTGACCACTCTCAAGATTAATGGAGTAATGGAAGATGCTTTATGGAAGATGCTTTAGCCATCAAACAAATGGTTTCAGTGACTTCTGTGAGAGTACATTTAGAATAATGGCCTTCATCTCTTTGCACTGTTTCCAGTGTCACAAGTGAAGAAAAGTGCAGCATATATGGAAGTCCAAGGATAAAATTCAGTTTATTAGAGTTGATGAAGGTAATCTGAACAATAATTTTGGCCAGTACTGGAGAAGGTATTTCACCCTTACTCTCCATTTGTCCCTCCTTCTCTTTAAAAGTTTGCCTGTTCTCCTGTATAAATAGTCAAAGCAAATGTTCATTAATCATAGCACAACCAGATGCCAAAGAAGACAAGGATTTTTTTTTTCTTTTTTCCACATAGCTGGGGAAATATTAGTTGGTGCTTTATTTCCCATCTTCCATGAGGAGGTGCATTTCGTCATTAGTTTGTTTTACTAACAACAAAAGTGGTTTTGTTGTCCTTCTTTGTAACTGTTCCTCTTTTGTCAAGCATGGACAAAATGGGGCTACAGGTTTTATGCAGCCTATTTTGTCTTGTTTGTGACTGGTTATCTCTAGGATGGTGCCACTGAAAATCATCTATATAGCTTCCTAAAATGTTTGACAGCAAACAGAAGAAAATAGGCTGACTCCTTCAATGATGCCATTATATTACTGCCCTCCTCCTTCTTGTCAGCTGCCAAAAAAGAGAAACATGGCCCCCAGCAGAATAGACTCTTTTATCTATCATCTATCTTTCTATCCATCTATCTCATCTATCTGTCTATCCTTACCTTCTGTGAAATTGGTCCTAAACATGAAAAGATGAGTCAGTTTTTCAGAAGATGAAATAGCAAATGTAGTATATGAGCTGCATAGCCTTTTGCAGCTGAGGGCAGCAGAAAGGAGGGAGGAAGGGAGGAAGGGAGAAGGAAAGAGAATTTGGATCACACTGAGATTTGCAAGGAGACACAGAAAGTATGGGGTGATACAATGACATCTTTAGAATGGTTTGTAGAGCAGACATATTGGCTTGTCTCTTTTCTTGGAATTAAGGATGGTTTCTTAGGTAGGTGCATTAAGCCTTTTTAATTCTAATTCATGTTTATTCTACCCTAAGGGGTGGTGATCCAATTAAATCTCACTACAACAATTTGGGCCTGTTGAAAATTACAAAGCAGTGAAAGCAGCTTACTACTAAGGTTCAAATCTATGCAAAGAACAAAAGTAATCTAAATGCTAGTAGCTTCTTAAAACTTTGATTTCCTTCCAGATACTAGCTTTTCTGTTCATTGCATTTTAGTTCAGTTAGGAAGGCTTACAGTGACCTTAGCCTTGAGGGCAAAAAGGATAATGCACCCAAATGTAGTTCTGTGCCCACAAGATGTGTATTTGTATAATTACCCGCAATATGTTTTATTCATATAAATAATTTCCGCAAAAGCTCTGGAAAGAGAGGCATATCCTTAGTAGCTATATTTGCAGTCTTGTCCCCAAAGGACTGCAAATACTACAATAATATAATAGGGATATTTTTTTCCTCATACAAAATATGTGCTGCTTGATTTTAGAAATATAATCAGCAAGACAAATGTAACATTTATGCAACATGAATAACTCTGGATGGATACACGGCCTGACCTTCATGTATTAACCATGACGTACAAGTAAAATTCTCATCTCTGGATAAATAGAAAGCAATTTGAATTTCAAAATTAAAAATAAAAACCCTGCTGCTCAGCTTCAGTGCAGTAGTTTTGCTGTAATGATGTCAGTGACTATGTATCACTTTTGATAGAGAAATTCTGGATTTAAAAAGCAACAGAAACATGAATGTGAAGTTAATATAAAATACTGTGCAAAAAATATATTTTGAATGCTATTACAGGTGTTTGTCTCCAGTTCTCTGAATAGACAGAAAATGTGTTAATTTAAGAGCCAAGAGCCAGTTTGGTCTAGTGGTTAAGGCAACAGGCTAGAAACCAGGAGACTGAGAGTTCTAGTCCTGCCTTAGGCATGAAAGCTGGCTGGGTGGCCTTGGGCCAGTCACTCTCTTTCAGCCCAATTCAACTCACAGGGTTGTTGTTGTGGGGAAAATAGGAAGAGGAAGGAGTATGTGGTATGTTCACTGCCTTGAGTTATTTATAAAAATAATAAAGGCAGGATAGAAAATAAATAAATAAATATTCTCTGATATGAGGGTAGGGTGGGGTGCCTGATAGCCAAATTTTGATTAATGTGGGACTCCATGAAGAGTTTGTATTCATATAAAGTAGAACAGAGGATGCCCAAAAAAGACACCAAGATGATATTTAACTTTACTATAATACGTTCTGTATGTGGTCCTGTGACTGTACAAGATGGATCACGTACCAATAATGCAACGACCTTGACATTGCCTTTCCCTTAAGATGCCATAACACAGATTGATCCTTGAGTTAGAGATATCATGTTTTGTATCTCTTTCCCATTTAGTCACAGATGTGAAGATGTTAAAAGAGAATTTCCTAAGTTACTTTCTACCCAAAGTGTTCCTTAGTCTCAAAGATGCAATCCTCCATGTCATGAGCACCGTTGAGCTGAATGCATCAGCACAACGGCACACATGACAATACCACGGAAACAAGAGTAAGGGATTAAAAGATAAGCAAAGTGACGCACAACAACAGACACAGACCCCGAGGAGAAGGGAACGACCCTGGCCGGATGAACCAGCCATTAGAACACAAAGGGGGAAGAAAAAACGACAAAGACAGGGCGGATCATGAGGCACACCTGAAGCTGTCAGCAGGAACGCAACGGATATCGCCCAGCTGACAGCAATCACCGGCCGGAGGAAGAAGACGCTTACGAGAGAAGCCCAGGGCACCAGCAGGGGCCCCGTGACCCCTCACCTACCGGCAACAAAGCATACAGGACTTGGGGGGATGACACAACCCAAGGTGGGGGGGCGCTGACCGGCGCGGGCTATTTAAACCCTGCACCGGCGTGCTCCCTTCACTCTCAGCTTTTTCTAGCTATGCACTATGCTGAAATAAACCAGAACCTGCTCTTCCCTGAATCAGTGTCTGTGTTTTACTCAGTAGTAGGCAGCGCATGACACTCCATCATTTTAAAGGGACATCGCTACTGTCACATATATTATTTCTCTTCATATTCCTGCCAGTGTGACTAACTGAGTCTGGAATCCAATGCCTTTTTATTTAACTTTAGGTAAATCCCAGTGAACTCAATCAGATTTATCTTTGGGTTGGCATGCATAGGATTGTGCCATAGCTAAACAAAACTACAGTATGCCCTGGAAAGTGAAACAAAACTATGTCCTGGAAATTTTAGTTACACTGCAGCCTTCAGCATCTTTGATGAGGGGAACTGTAGCTTGACTGTAGTGTAAAGTGCATTTATATGAGAACCTTTTTTGTGTTTCTGTGTGTGTGTAAACTGAAGCAGATGCTGTTTAATTTGGGCCTTCATATGTACTATTTGGGATTATCAACAGTCCATAAAACGGGGGAGAGTATGTAATCACTTCCTGACTCTTTATCAGAGACCTGATTTGCAGAAATCAGAACATTAAAGGCTTTTCATAATATGAAGAATATATGATAATGTGCTAGTTGCTACATATTAAGCTGCTCCAAAGATCGGCAGTTCTCCCATATAGTTCCACTATGCACTTCATCAAGGTACTTTGGCTCTGCTGCTGCCCAAAAGGCCTATCCAGATGAAAAAGTGCTTGAACTGGAATAAAACAAAGCTGAGCTTCAAAAACAAAACTTGATGAATTTCTTGAAGTAGAAAAGTAATGTCAACGTTTTTCCCCTTCATGAAAGCTAACCCTAAACACTGACTGATATGTAAACCACTAAGTTCCTTGGCAGAAAATAACACACTGTCAGCAAAACTGTAAAGAACATAGATGCATTTGGGGAATATCAGAAATGTTGCTTATACAGCATCATCAGTTCAGCTGCCTCAAGGCTAGTTTAATTAGACCACAACTCACATGCCAGCAAGAAGTTTTGTAATTACCTTCAAATGACCAATTCTTATAAAACCCTACAGGGGATAGAGTATTCCCCTATAATGAGCCACACTAAGATGAAAGTGGCTGGGATTGTTATCCATGCTATTTGGAAGAATGAAAAATCATGGAAACACAAATCAGTTAGTAGAAACATTTGTATTTAGATACAAACAACAATGAATACAGTTTCCCGAGTGATATATCCATATGCATACACATACGATCAGTTACGGTGCCAAGCTATACTATATTGTAACTGGGTCAAATATAAAAACCTTAATATTTTATACAACGTGGCACTTTGTTAAATTAGGGAACACTTTGCCGAACATGATCCAGTTCCATCATGGAGGGAGTCTGCTACAAATCTGCACCCATGAGAAATTAAGGAGATGGACCTTCTTGATAGGATTCCCCATTGTATGGAACACAGTCCCATAGGAAGTGTGATTAGTCACTACCATGTATGCATTAAATAAAGCCTTCAGTATGATTCAGCAGGTCTGAAGGACATTTCCTTTTTTTATAGTTTGTGATTTTATTTTCATTATAGCTTTATTCAGTGTGGGTCACTTTGATTTGTTGTTTTGATTGTTCATGTACACCACTCAGGGTCATTCAGATTGGACAGTACTATGGAGGAAGGAAGGAGGGAAGGAGGGAAGGAGGGAAGGAGGGAAGGAGGGAAGGAAGGAAGGAAGGAAGGAAGGAAGGAAGGAAAGAAGGAAGGAAGGAAGGAAGGAAGGAAGGAAGGAAGGAAGGAAGGAAGGAAGGAAGGAAGGAAGGAAGGAAGGTTCTTTAGCAGATGATAGCTGCCAGCTGAGCTTGACAAATATTTGAGCAAAGCTAAGCAGGTTTGCACACATATGGAAGTTGTAGTTAGATAGGATGTCATCAGGGAATTCTAAGACTTTAGGAGAGATTAGGAAGTGAAAAAAGCATCCTGGATGGGGAAAAAAATATTGGAAAAAGGAAATAGGAAACTTCTGCTGAATTGTTGCAAAGCAACCTACATGAAGATGTCTGGATTGTCACCAGGAGCTGAGCTGAACTGGACAGAGTCTACCTTTATAATGTGTGTTTATGTGTATATGGGAATTGAGAACACACATATTTTCCTTTATATTTTTTGCAAAATGGTGGTGGAGGGGAAGAGGAGTATAGTGCCACTGAATTTCTACATTTTGACATTTCATCTTGGTGACAGGATTGGGACAGAGAGGCTCCAAAGGTAGAAAAAGGGGAATGGGGCATGCTTAGACCCTAGGTCAATTGTGCACCTCTGTTTAAAATTTCATCATCTTGGGATTTTTCCCCATAAGAAATTGATTAGGAAGCCTTATAATAAAATTAAAATAAGTCAAACTGCAAATTTATGTTCTTAGATGGCACTGTTCAAAGGCAGAAACAAAATAGCAATCCTGTTTCAGTACATGGTAAACTGCATCTTAGCCTCATTGTCTTGAAATACTGGTCCTTCAGTTCAATGGTTTGTAACAGGATCTGATTACTGCTAACATTAGGTTTCCATAAGTGCAGCTATGTTATTGGAAGGAAGCTTCTAGGCCAGATTCTATTAAATATACTGTACAAGAATCTTGTTCAGTTCTGACTAAGGGAGCAGCTCTAGTTGATGGTTGACCAGATCAAAAGAAATATCTTTATATTCTGACAGTTTAGCTATTAAGCTATGAATATAATTTATGGTAGGTCTATGAAGTAAAGGCAACAGCTCTATGGTTTGATGAGGTGTTACCCTCCTACCATGCATGTTGATGGACAAAAAAACCACATTTTTTCCACTCATTTTCCTTATCTGGGCTTGGAAGCTGAGCAGGGAATATATGGAATAGCATCTATTCTTATATATTGATTCATTAAAAAAATCTTTTAGATCTTTGGTTCCACTGTTCATTTAACAATATATTGTTATGGAGCATACTCATGGCATAGAATAAACTTTACTTTATTTTTGGTGCCCTTCCTTCAGCAGTGCTAGAGATGTTAAACTGTTCCATCTCCAGACCCATTGTGCCCTTGTGGAGATGGCAAGGTAGAAACAACTGAGTAGGTGTTACTTGCTTCTCAACATTATAGCCAGGTATGAAGAGCCTCAATCACACCACTGCTGATGGACTTCCCAAGTCATCCCAGGCATTTCTACAAATCTTTCCTATTGTCTGACATATAACATAATGTAATGTAGCAAAAGTTTGTGTGGGAGCATATAAGATCAGGAAGATGCTAGTTCCTCCAAAATGGTATCAATACCTGTTTTTTTCCCCCTCAGACTGTTATTTATTACAATCTTTACCCAGCAAATAAAACAAATAAAAAGAAGAGAGTAAAAATAAACACAAATAAGCATATACAGCAATCTCTCCTAAATCTTACTATGGATCCACTGCTGAAACCTTGATGCTAATTAACAAATCTTTGCAATGTTGTATTTTGTATAAAAGAGCCTTCATCAGCAAGCAAAAAAATCAACACAGAAATGGTCTGATTGTCCAGGGATTGCTGCTAAAAGAGGAAGAATAAGATTTTATGCAATGTCATATAAAACCAACAATACAAAAGAACATGTGTTATTGATTCTACCTTTTGTGAGCCACAAAGGTAGAGAAGATGAGCCATGGGGAATTTCCAATATCTATCTTGTAACAGTGCTGAAGGAAGGGTGTTACAAGGAGCCCTGATAAAAGCCCCATGGTACCATGAATAGATCAGGGAGTAAATATATGGACCACACCTCTTCAATTAAATGCTTTTGTTAACATACAAAAAGCAGGCAATCAGTTCAATTATACTGCGGCCTAATTTCATTGGTCAATCAGATTTTTAGCCTAAGACCAACCATAGTCTGAGAAAAGCCAGATGAGAAGATCGCCTGCTTAAGGGACTTCTTCCAAGTAGATTGGAAAGCATCACTGAAAACAAATTTGAAGTAGTATGATGGATATATTTAAGCCAATAATTGAATGTTTTCTAAGATTCCTCCTCCTCCTCCATAATAACTTTTTCTGAATACTTAGTAAGAATACTTCTTACATGTCTGCTTTTTGTTTTCAGCTAAGTTTTTTTAGATTCTTTGTGGTGGTCTCTCATGAAGAATATAGGAAGAATGCACAGACACAAGTTCCTCGGGATGAGAGCCCCTTGCAACTGTAAGCTCTCTTTTTTATTCAGTACACTCAAAGCAATCAGTTCTTATCATCCAAAGCTGATTGGTCTAATTAGCAGTGTCCTCGGGATGGTCTCCTGTGCGGCTCATGTTACAGCTCCCACCAGCCTCAAGATCTGATAATCTCTTCCAAATAGG
Source organism: Candoia aspera (assembly GCF_035149785.1). Taxonomy (NCBI): domain Eukaryota; kingdom Metazoa; phylum Chordata; class Lepidosauria; order Squamata; family Candoiidae; genus Candoia; species Candoia aspera. The sequence goes on from NC_086157.1 coordinate 23,089,209, forward strand.
GAAGTTCAAGGGAAGTTTAATGTAAAGGAACATCTCGCACAGCTGTCGTGGTTTGCCAGCCAACAGCATAGCACTCAATGCTCTCTACAATTCTTTAGTTTAAAAACTTGGCAAACATGATTTCAAATGAGAATGACTACAGTTTCCACATAGACTGTCCAAGTAACCCAGAAGATCAGAATCATGACAGCATCATTTATATAGAAAACTATCATATGTAGACAGATAGTGGATTTGCCTGGCCTTTTCTACATAATCACAAGCGGTCCAACTCAAACTTCTAGGCATCCGACTTGTTGATGGGCATGTGGAAATAAAGCATCAGAGTTTATTAGTAAGTAAGTACATTTGTTGTTGTAACAACAGGTCATAACATATAGCATAACATAAAATACAATGAAATAGCAATAGAATAACAGTAGAATAGTAACATTATAAAATAAAATAATAAAAATGTGTGTGAGATATAAGAAGGTTAAAATAAGATAAAGTCAGAATTTATTGTTCTATGAAGCTGGATCTCCTCTTCAAAATTAATTTCACCCCCCCTGGTACTTTTTTTTCATTTTCTACTTTGGGTCCATTTCTCTTGCTTTCCTTGCATTTTCACTGTCTTTCTCTCATCTGCCATTCTCCTAGCAACAGTCTTTTAGTACCTCTCTGGAATGGTATTTCTTCTGCAAAAAAATATGTTTTTTTCTAATCCCTTGTTAGCTAATAGCAATAGCTGCCAGTCATCCTATGCCAAGGGAATAATAATAACAATTATGTAATAATAGCTTCAATAAAGTTCCTATTTATAGCTAATAGTCTTTGGGCATCTACTCCTAGAAAAATGTGAGATGCTACATATGTTAAATTATGGGGCACCAACCCTGAAAATCTTCTGAAAAGTGTCCCTGCATAATTTTGTTAATTTCATGACATTTGAATGTTGCACATTAAGAAGATTACATAAATACATGCTCAGAAATTCAGACTGAGAAACAAAAAAAACCCTTGAGTTCTCCCTTAAATAAATTAACTCAAGATCAGAAGCAAACTAATTTATTTATTACTAGGGTGACCTTTTGAATCACTTTCCCACTGTTTTGTATGGAATCTAGACCAAGTCATGCATTTTCTCCTTTGCCCTTCATTCCACCATAGTGTTTTATTACTACCAGTTCTCCAGTTGTGATTTCTTTTTTCCTCTCTCTTTGATCAATTTTACACATATTTTACCTTTCTTTTTATGCTTTCTTGTGACATTTGTTCTCATAAAAGTGATGATAATGATGATGATGAAGTATCAGATTTCATACATCCATAGGTCCTGAGATTCAGCTCTTACTTCTGCAATGTTAGAACATTTGGGGAAGAACAAAGGAGGGACTGAATGACATCAATAGTTCAAATGGATTACAACATGGCTGTTCATAGATCCTGCACAAGCTTTTTGGGCCAGCTGTTTTAGTCTTAAAACTGAGAGCAGCTCTAATCAGTTAGTAGAGCAGGTAGAGACTGTTTCAGTACAGTTCCTTTTTCCTTTGGTTTCCCTTTTACATGGAAGTGAGAAGGATTATTTCATACATTATAGAGCAAAAGAAGCAGGAAGGAGAGAGAGAGAAAATCACTTTTAGGGACTATAAATTATGGAGGTAAGAATAAAAAAAGTTAAGTGTCAGCTTTATATCATATAATGTATTATTCCTCCTCTCCTTCCCCCCACACATTTATTCTGCCTCTCACCCCAGGTAGTATCCATAACCTCCCTCCAATGATTCAGCATGTGGGTACATCCAGGTAATGTAACCAAGCAGGGATTATGTAGTAAGGGTAAGCATTGGGGGAGGGGACTACAAGCACTTCATTTTATTTCCCTTTTACATGGAAGTGGGAAGGATTATTTCTTTACTGTTACCACAGCAGCTCAGGGCGGACAATGGCTTTTGTTCCTTGTTCTCAATATTTTGGAGATGGCACGTCTGAAGATGATTGCAAATTGCTTTGGAGGAATTGGGAAGTGGAAATGTAGTTATATCAATATACCCTATCAAGCTGTACTTCTGCTCCTTTAACCTTCTCTTCACAATTGTCTAATAGAACAGCTATTCTTTCCTCATATAAAATTAAGCCAAAATTGGAACTGTATAGCTTTACCTTTTCTTTGTCATTTGTGGTCATTTTGCCATCTTTTCTGAGCATATACTGAATTTTGTGTGTAGGTATGTTTAATTGTTTTAAATTCATTTCACTTATGAGCTTTAGCCTTCCTGATACCATCTCTATAGATACAGGCTAACTGTAAGCATTCTTATTTGTTATCCTATTCCTTGTTCCACCACCTAGGTGTGTCCAAAAGGTTTTTGTGCATCCATATTTGCTTTTTTTCTCTTCCATTTTCTCCTCACTGCAATTATTCACAATTGCACCTTAAGAAATCTCTTGTTTCAGGAATATTCAAACTATTAGGGGTTCCTTTTCCAATTAGATACTTCTGTCATGGAATTCAATTTGTCATTGTGCTAGGTGGACCCTCAGCTGTAACACTGAAACTAGTCCTAATTTTAAGAGCTGCTCCCTTACAGAAATTTTCTAAGCAGAAACTACTTTGGTTCTTGCGGAATTTATTCTCATCAAGCCTACTACTAAACACTCCAAGCTTCAGTGGCTCTAGGAAGTGTCTTCCACTCCTCCTGGACATCTAACAAGCAAAAGAATATTCCACAACTTTTCACAGTGTATTGTACAGTGTTAGCAAACAACAGACAGCCATGTGCACAACAATTTAAAGATGTAGTAGGAACTGGGGCTAAGGTTAGTCGAACTATAACCTGGACTCATCATGTCCAAGCTGGAGAAGTTCCCTTTTTCTTCCTCAGATTTGAACTTCTGTTTACCTACAATCCTGCTATCCAGCTATTTAGCTTGCATCTTTAACTTTTCTTGCCTTGAGCCCAGTTTCCCTTCATTCCACAGGTTTCATAAAATATGTTTTTAAAAAATCCATGAAACATACAACTAATTTGGGTTTTCTTTAAAATCAAAACCTTCAGCATTGCATGGTCATTTCCTCTAAATTATCTTACTAATTCCACTTTTACTACTAAGACTTCCATGATGGTTTGAATCAAATCAAATAGAGCTTGACCTCATTTGGCTGTCTGAAGGAGAATGTTGTCAGTCTAACAGGTCAGACATTTTTTAGTAACAATACTTGGCAAAGATTGTCTCCCAGTAGACATGGGAATAATTAAAGTCCTTCATCACTACTACTTCCTGCCTCTTTGAAGGAGTTGTAATTTTCTTTTAGGAAGCATCATCCATATTTTCTTCTTGGTTGGACCGATGATAGTAGTTATTACTGGCTTTATTTGTTATTGGTTGGACCGATGATAGTAGTTATTACTGGCTTCCATTTATTATAGCCCAGATGCTTTCTAGAGTATTGTCAACTTCCTTGACTAGCAAATGTGGCAATTTACAGTGCAACTCTTTTTCATTTTTGGTTGCTTCTGTTCCTTTTGCACAATTGTATCATTCAGCTTTTATATCCCAATCACAGGAGTCATTCTAGCAGATTTTCATTATATATATTAAATAACATTTGCCTTCTTGTATTAGGAACTTAAATTCATTTTGCTTATTTCCCATAATCTAATCATTAGTGTGTAGACAACAAAATCCATATCCTTATGTTTATGAAGTGGTTTAATAGACCCCAACAGTCCTTCATGTTTCTACAGTGTGTAAGTTGAAGATTTCATCTCTAATTCTTTCAAGCACTCATAATCAATCTCATTATGATTTAGGCAAATACGTTCAGCCCAAAGTTAGTTGGTCTATAATATTCTTATTAATGAATATTTTGTGATTCTGCTGTTATGCCATTCTAAAAATAAATTTATGTCTATTGGAGGAAAAAAGATTACTGCTAACTTAGAACCATTGTTTAATTTAATGGTTGGTTGAATTTTGAAAACTGGTTTTCCTTCATCCTACTGTGATTCTAATAAATGCTATAACATGTTGTCCGGGTGATTATTCCATCCCAATATTTTGATCTGTGCATATGGTAAATTTTCAACAACATATTTGGCTAGCATTCAAAATGGTAAAATACAGTCACCAGAGAACTCATTCTGTATTCTTTCTACCTTATCTTTAGATATGAGATTTCCCATAGTCAAATACAGCTTTGCTTCCATCAACAAGAATCTTTGCCTTTGAAACAGAGAACTTCCTTAATTCAGCATTGAGTGGTAATGTAAAAAATATTGATTAGTAATCAGCAGCTGACACACTTATTTTGCTTAAGTTGTATATTTGCTGAACTGCAAATGCAGCATTGCTATCTAGGCTATATCTTCCATAACACATAAAAAAATAATTTCAAATTTTAATCTAAATGTCATTCTCTATCTGGCTGTTCTCCTTTGAGTTCTCTAGAAAGTGCTTTTAGTTCCACAGCTAACTTATTTTTAAGAGAATTGCCATAAAGCAACTTTACTTCTACTAAACTTATTTTAATTTCCTTATAAGCAAGCTAAGAAGATTAATAAATCTGAATTTCTCTGAAGAGTGAGACACATTGTCTCATAGCAATTCCTCATTCTTACTCTCTTTATAGGAGAATCCCAATTTGCAGAACTCCTTAAAAGCTTTCCAATAATTGGGGTTAGAGGCAACAGCCAAATCCTTTGTCATCAACCAGTTCTGCTCCATTTCATTTCAAATACCACATTAAAAGCCCAATTCTGGGATGGTGTAAACGGACACCACTTCAGCTAATGTTAAAAGGAAAGCTGTGCATGAAAGAATTTGATTCCCTCAACAAAACAGGAGAAATCCCTATGGAATCTGGGTGGAATTAAATTGATAATATTGCACAGTGACTGCCAGAGAATGCAGCCAATTAATGAGTGCCCATATTTTCCTTTTTTACAAAATAGTGAATCAAAGTCATAGCCATTTGTGACTGGATTCCTTCTTTTTTCTTTCTTTTCTCAGAAATGTTGGTGCTATACATCTATCTCCCATGGTATTGAACACTGAAAGATAAGAAAATGTAATTGTTGGTGGTGGTCAAAGTTGTAATTCACAAAGCAGCATGACAGGAAACTAGTCAACATTACCACAGGATCTATTTTCTAAACAGCACCACTACTTCACTCCCTTGCCAGAGTTCACTGATTCAATTCACCCAGGCGTTTATGAATGAGAGGTCTCTGGATGACTATAGCAGCCAAACCAATCGCTACCAGCTTCCACAGAGAGATCCTTTTCAGCTTTGCAATGCCATTCACTTGCTCACTCATCCATTCTCCAGCAGTTTCTAGTTTCATCAAACAGCAGAGAGCAATGTGAAATTCACAAGCAAACATGGAATGCTTTCATCAGAAGAAAGCACTTGTATCTAGAGAATATACAGTTACGCAAGAGGTGTTGGTTAATAGCCTTGACAGGCTGCAGAAGGGCTATAGCTCCAGAGTGCCCTTAGTTATCAGTTCAGATGCCCTGTGCCACAATTACCAGGTTTCTGAGCAAAGACCAGCTATAGTTCAGAGTTTGCTGCTATGTGAACTGTACCACTGGATAGCTGCAGGAATTTTCTAGGAACCTAGAAAAATCATGTGATAGAACAGTTCCTTCTCTGTACCACCTTGACACAAATGGGGAATCATGATTAAATGTTCCTTTATAGAATATATAGAAAAATGTCATGGGAAAAACTTGTAGTATAGCTTTTTTTCCTTACATAGCAGTTTTCAATGTATAGAAGATCTTCTCATGGAAGAACATTCAAACACATAGTTCCCACTTCCAATTTGAAATATTACCACCCAGGAACAATTTTACTAGAATGAGCTTTGAGGTAAATGGGAACAGTATTTATTTTGATTGTATTGGCCAAATTATAGCCTGCTCTGCCACCCAAAATAGCAACTGAAGAGAGTAGGAGGAAGCTGTAGTAGATTCTTGCTACCTTGCTATGAGCTTAGTTTCCCAAGTTAAAGAACAGATGTAATGCAAATGAATTGTAAGGATAGTTCAGCCAAGGATGCTTCATCAGGTTCAGTATAGTGACAGTCTCTGTTTCCTGTTATGTAAAGATATAGATGGAACTTTTATGACTGGAAGATGATGTAAATCTTCTTGTGATCTGATTTTACTTTTGCAACTGTACATTGATAGGTCAGTTCCAGCCAGTTTCTGCAATAATCTGTCAGTCATTGTTATTGTTTAAGCAGCATCTACATTCTTTGGAATGTGTTTTTCAACATGTTTTTACGTGTAGTGTGCCAACTATACTCAGGTTTCTACATACAGTAACAAAATATGTATCTTTGTTCAGGTTTTTTGAGCCAATTTGAATAGCAAATATGAGAGACATGCAAAACTTCATTTTGGAAAGAGCATCAGGAGTATACACCTTAAAATGGACTATAAAAAAGCCTTATGGCATTACATGTTCTAATACACTGGAAATTCTTCATAATATTGTCTCTTTGTATTAGAAAACAAACCATGGGAATTCTAATTCTTCAGTTAATTCATATCTTCAGCTAGGTCTTATGCACTCTTTGAAGTGTTAGATAAATATGTTAAGTACGTAATAAACTTGGATTTACTACGGCTATAAACAAAACTAAACTTTGGAGATCTTTGTTAACAATCAATAAATCTCAGCTCATCTGAGTTCATTTAACTGACAAAACCCAAAAGGTTTCTTTAATTACAGTCTGAAAACTAATGTGAAATGTGATAAGGGCCAGGTACTGTTATGCATAGACTCACAGTAAAATACTGAATTGAAAAACATGCAATTATGACATATTTATGTGTGCAACCAAATTAACTGATTTTAAATCAATATATGTAATGTATATATGTATGTATGTATGCTTAAATATCAGTATTTTTTTAGATTTACATTATTCCCCAGATTATTTATTTTGCTCTACTTCATTCTATTAAAATGTTACAAGACAATAACACAGATCACCATGAATGAAAATAAAGACATTTAATCTATCAACCTTAGACAATGTACTTTGTTCCTGACTTTGAATTGCCATTTACTTTCTTCTTTATGAGAGAACAGTATGGCAGTTACTTTTTCCTCATAATATTCAAAAGACAATTGGATTTCTACATTGTAAGTATCTGTCCCAAGCCCCTGTAACATTTCATAGTCTACTACAGTTTCTAGGGTGGGTGAGAATAATGCTTGAGAGCTTGGGGCTGCAACCTATCCATCTAATCCAAAATTAGGACCAACATTTTCTAGACCACTCCTTCCCTGCCAATTAGAGCATGCTTGCAGAACCTACGGGCCTTGGATAGCATCTAGCTCCCAGCATCCTTTTGTAGCCCATACAGTAGACACACACAACCTGATTGGACAGGGATTTTTTTTCACTTCTCTTATTAATTTGGAAGGATATAAAAGATAAATGGGAGGCATTAACATCCTCACCAAAGGTGGAAAAAAAATAATATGACCAAAAGAATCACCTACCCATTCTGGTGGCATCATAGCATTGCCAGTGATATGTTCTGGAAGCTGTTAGAGAGCAAATGCATTAAAAAAAAAAGAAGAAGTGTGGATCTAGGCTATAAGCAGTTTACATCTCCTGCACTGGGGTGGGGTGGGGTGGGGTGGGGTGGGGGGTGGGGCGGAGAGAAGGAAAGAGAGAGAGAAGCAGGGAGGCAAAATAAGTTGTCACTCCTGATGCAGCAACAGCAGCTTCCTCGGTGTCACATTGTTCCAGAAACAAGCTGTGGGTCTTGGAAGAAATAATATAATGGTTGAATATGTATCTTCATTGTTGGACTTGCTTGACTTTCCCCTCCCTGCTTCCCCTTCCCTTAGTGTTCTGTAGCATCTGACCCAATAAAGAATTAAAAACATGTACACTCTTATGTGACCGTTTGGCTTATCTCACAAGGGCATTGCCCTAATATTCATGAAGGATGTACCTTTGCCTTGTCCCTTCATCTCCTCTTCTGGTTTTAAGGTCAATATACTTTTCCCTTTTTTTCTTTTCTTTTCCCATCCAGCCAATGTAACTTCATTGTAAACATGTATGGAATGAAGAAGATGCAATTGCACAAAGGATTACAGGTTAGAATTGGAGTATTAGCAACATTGGAAGGTGAATGTTAATGCCAAACTAGAGTCTATTACATATCTCACATTCTTTAAGCGAGATGGGCAGTGACAAAATTCAAAATATAAGTAAGTAAGTAAATAAATTATTCTTGGGTTTTTCTCTTTCTTCTGTTCCGGCCAACACAGTCCAAAGCCCTCCAAATGATCTTGAACTCTATCTCCCAATATTCTCACCCAGGATGGCCTCCGGATTGGGGAAGGCTGGTTTATCATTCTGCTTCCCATAAAGGCCAAACAAATGAAGCCAGGTATACACAAGAAGATTGCACCTCTGGATATGGAAATGATGTTGCCCTCCCTATGAGATGGTTTTGCCACTGAGATTAGATAGGTTCCAAATGTGGAATGCTTCTTTGAGTTATGCAAGCTTGGTATTTGCTTTGGCAGTTCCTTGGCTGTTAAAATCACCAGCCATCCTTAATGATGGATAGTAGTATTTTATTTGTGTATTGTTTTATTAATGTATATACATACATATATACATACATACATACATACATACATATATACATACATACATACATACATATATATATATATATAGTAAGTGTGTGTGTGTGTGTGTGTAGTATACATATATACATACATATTGTTATGACTTTCTTAGACATCTTGGAGATATCTTTGAAAATAACAGTAGCATGTTTGTTCCTCTAAGAAATAATCAAATACAACAAAATGTCAAATCTCCCTCCTTATGCTTTTTTTCACACATTCAGTGATGGGAATAAGAAGATTGTGCCTGCTAGCCATATTTGATATTTACATTCCCTGCAGACCACAAGCTGGTCACAAGTATGAAGGGAGAGGAGTACATGAATATTCCCTATGAGAGAAATCACAGTTTCTATTTGTGTGGAGCAGACTCGCCTCATATATTTGAATGCATTACACACAACTGCCAAGGGACTTGCCAGTAGATACAGCCCTGTACATGTGGGTATGACCCCATTCTTGCTTATGCATCCACGGCATGTTTTTCGGTTGGAATCAGAATGGAGATTACATTCCTATTTCCTAATGCAGGAAATATAAGATGTGTTTCTAAAAGGATACATCTATCTCTGTTGCACATCTACAGCTTCAGTGGAAATGGCCACATTAGTAAAACACACACACACACAGTCTATGGTTATATCAATGTTCTCTGGACTTTTTCTATACATATTAGCAAGTTGGTCATTCAAAGGAGTTGGTCGTTTCTCTGAAAACAGTATTTCTATTGCTGGGTCATGCAATAGGATCTATACTGAAATGCTCATCTTAGTCTAAGGTCAAGTGGTGGTTGGTTCTTCTTTCATATTTCATTTCTTTAGTGAAATTATATTGCTTGTTTCAAGTGATAGTTTATTGCCCACATGTATTGGCAACCTCACCTATGTGAAATTCCAGCATCATCATGTCTGATAGAGTAATAATAATTATTTAAAAAAGAGGGATACTAATCTTTTAAAGTTTTCTTTTTAACCTTTAAACAAAAAACGTGCTGAAATAACAGCATAAAAAGATCAGAAACATGGTAAAATCCAATTGCTAGGACATAGCTGTTATGATTTCTTGCAAGATGATACTGTCAAGGTAATGCATGCTATATGCCAGCAAATTTGGAAAACACAGGAATGGCCATCGGATTGGAAAAAATCAACTTATATCCCCATACCAAAAAAGGGAAACACTCAGCAAAGCAGAAGAAGTAACTATCACCTGGAAGTACTACACAATTTTCCAAATCCATTTGGTTCTTAGTTTCTAAATGTCACCATAGGAGATGGGAAAAGGCTCTTGAGTAAACAAAGTAATGCATGTCAAGGTCCTGTGAGAAATAGCTTCTTCTCCCCCAAGTTATTCAAGGAAGGGATGGCAATTAAACTGAGAAGCACAAATATGTTTAAAGGCCATTAAAAAAAAAATCTGATAAATATTGTTCCTTAGCTGCAAACTTCAGAAAGTCGGATAACTACAACAAGCTATAGAACTGGTATAGAATGATGGAACACGCTAGATAATGATGGGATTTCAGCAAACAACAGAACAGTAACAATAGATCATTACAAAAATGCAGCCTGGATTTGCTGAGAAAGGATACAAGCACAATTCTAAAAGGGGAACAGAATAAATGACATAAAAAGCTAAATGAGACTTAAAACATCAAACAGCATCAATTCATCATGAAGAATGGGGCTACATTCCAAAGCTTTAATGATTAAAAAGAAAAATGACAAGCAACTTGCACTGACTAAAAGCTAATGTTAGCCAAGATGACATGTATTATTAGTGTGATAAGAATGAGAAATAGCATTATTCCAGAACAGGGCAATTATAAGAGGAAAGTGACGTCAACAGTACTTTATACACAGATCCAAAACTTAACAGGATATATTTTCGCAAATTATATATCATAACTATAGAAAAGATTCTGTGCTAAATGTCAGAATATGTTCGTGAAGCTGATATTTCAAACACAACTGTTCCTCCTCATTGTTATAGAACATATCTGAATTAAATCTAAGAGCCACTTCACTCAATAGCTATGATAGTTTAATGCAGAATCAATAATACTGCAGTCCCCATACGTGGTTCCCAAAGTCTTAAACTTCAATTCCCTGCTTTAAATCTGTATGAAAATATACCTATTTTCCTGGATGAACTGTACATTTTGCAGTGCAAAATTAATCATTGCAAGCATGCACTTGTCACACTCAACAAGCGTGAATAACAGTTGACATTAATAATTTCTGTCTTCTGTAATGCTTCCCCACCTTGTGCATGAATACATATTCTGTCTATGTGATGAAATGGAATATAATCTAATTAAATTTTAAAGTGCCACTTTTGGGGCATTTATAGATCAGATGAGACCATAGAAGGATAGCCAAAGTATGGAAGTTGCACAGCATTCCTTCATTGTGAAATTCTTCTCAAGGCCTCACTTTTCCACTTGCCAAACTGAACATTCTGGTGATAGATAAGATACGTAAATAGAGGACACAATAAGCATTCAGCCAGATTTGTTCTGTGCACAATTCTAGAGTATTTTAAAGACAGCTTCTAATAAATACAAGGTAAGTAAAGGTAAAGGTTTCCCTTGACGTAAAGTCCAGTCGTGTCCGACTCTAGGGGGCGGTGCTCATCTCTGTTTCTAAGCCTTGGAGCTGGCGTTGTCATAGACACTTCCGGGTCATGTGGCCAGCATGACAACTCGGAACACCGTTACCTTCCCGCCGAAGCGGTACCTATTGATCTACTCACATTTGCATGTTTTCGAACTGCTAGGTGAGCAGGAGCTGGGACGAGCAACGGGAGCTCACCCCGCCGCGCGGTTTCGAACCGCCGACCTTCCGATCAGCAGCTCAGCAGTTTAACCCGCAGCACCACCGCGTCCCTCAATACAAATACAAGGTAAACAGCCATTAAAAGATGACTAATTTGGGCAATGCTCTTCCCTCTGATTCCCCACCTTTATATTTTTCATCATAGCTTGTCTCTATTTATCCCCTTGTAGACATGATCATACTCAGAAGATGGATCAGGTTTTATTGGTCAACTTTTCAGTAAGTTGCAGCAAATCAACAGCAACTACAGCAGTAATAAATTACATCCCTGCATAAAATTATACAGCTAGTCCTCTCTTAATGACCACAATTGGGATTGGAATTTTAGTTGCTAAATGAAGAGGTCATGAGCTGAATCCAACCTGATTTTACAACTTGTTTTCTGGTGATTGTTAAGCAAATCACCACAGGCATTAAGCAAACCGCATGGTTCCCCACTGAGTTTGCTTGCCAGAAGCCAGCCAGGAAGGTTGAAAATGGTGATTACATGACCATGGGATGCTGTGATGGTCATAAATGTGAACCGTTTGCCAAGCACCCAAATTGTGATTACATAACTGCAGGGAAGCTGTGACAGTTGTAAGTGTGAGGACCAGTAATAAGTCAGTGTTTTCAGCACTATCATAAGTCCAAACCATCAATAAACAAATAGTTATTTAGCAAGGACTACCTGTACTAGTGAAATGAAGAGTGAATTTTGGTATAGAATTCCATATGGTGAAATTCTTGTGTTCATTTTTTTTTTTTTAATTCTGCAGATATTCTTGTCACCAGGCTGATGAATCACAGGTTATAGTATAAAATAAAATTGATCCTTCAGTTGTAAAATCCGCTAGGAACCATATTTATTTGTCTGTAACATAGGCTTTTTAGTAAGATGATAAACCTTGCCTTTGCTGATCAACAGTGTTTCTGGAGGCCTGCAGGGTCTGGGCAGCTCCTTCATTCAGAATAGTTCCAGAAAAATGTGAATATAGGATCCATAAAGACTTTTTTTTCCTGTCTTAGAAAAAGAGAGCCTTTAAAACACAAGGCAATCCCTTGATCATCATGTTGCAAACTCAGTGGCATGAGTATTTGAAACAGAACTCCATGGTATATGAGCTTGAAATAGAAAGATTTATAGATTTATAGATTGCATTACAAAATTTCATTAAAAGAATGTAATTGCATAGAATTCAAAAGTCTGCAACTTATCCTTTCCAGATTTTCACAGTAGATGTCAGCGAGATTTGGAGCTGACATTTTTAATGCATCTGTTTATTTTTCTAAGGGAGGGAGGGAGGAAGTCTTGAGCAACAAACATTAGCACAGGGACTGATTGCTTCAAAAGTCTCTAGGATGTAAAGTACTGAGCCCTTCACCTTCATTAAAAAGGGCTTGACTTAAAATAAAGCACATCAAGGTTATGAAAACATCATAGTAGATTAACTTTGTAATCGGCATTATGTGAAGCTTTTGTTACAAAAGTTCAGTACAATCAGCATTGTTGGACATTTATTCAGTTCTAATGTAACTTACAAAAAGGAATGTAAGGAACATATCTCACCCCTTCTTCCCTGTTAAAGCCATATTTACTTGCTTAAATAGCTTCTGGGATTCTTCTGAATAATATTATATTTGGTAAAGGATATGTCACCCCAAAGTACTTTCAAAGTTAAAATAAGTTAAGAAAATTCATGGAAAGAAAGCTTCCATTTCACTTCATCCTTCCACTGATCAATATGGTTTCCTTGACTCTACAAAGGGAATTTTTCCTGAGAAGTTGGCTGTACGTAAAAGAAGAATCAGGAATCCTTCTTTCCATAAATTTATTTTCTTAGTGTATTTTAGTATATGATCCAAGAACAGATTTTGTTTTCTATGGGGTATGATTTAAAATTCTTAAGGAGGTTCTGTGTGATCCTATTAGTAGCACATATTCACAATCATGGATTAACATAACCAGCACTGTTAACAGAAAAAAGCTAAACAAGACTCTTTTTTCTGTGTTGAGACAGGATTCAGATGGTTCAAATAAATTGGAAATTAATTTATGAGGCAGATATTATTTATTTTGTAACATCAATATTATAAAGACAGAGAAAACTCTTGGAAAATACCCTCCAATTCCTAACACCAGTCTTCTGTGCTGAGAGTTATATAGGACATAACTAGTCCATGGATTCCAATCTGCCTGCAGAACATATTGAGCCTCCTGGTAATCACTCAACAACTTTGATGTGTACTTTCCATTCCACTTGGTCTGTTTTCCCTATTATTAGAGGGTTTGTTTGTTTGTTTGTTTGTTTGTTTAGGTGCCTTTGAGTCAGTGTTGACTCCTGGTGACTGCCTTGGCAAGTCCCTGCAGTTTCTTTGGCAGGATTTCAGAAGTGGTTTCCCCTTGCCTCCTTCCAAGGCTGAAAGAATGTGACTGGTCAAAGGTCACCCAACTGGCACCCAGTCCTAAGGCAAGACTAGAACTCACACTTTCCTGGTTTCTAGCTGGTGACTTAACCACTAGACCAAACTGGCTCTCATGTGTGGGAAAATTTGCATAGCGTTGGATGGGAGTGCTGGCTTACCTTGGCTCTCAGTTATAGCCTCCTAGCTAACACCAGGGCTAATGACAGAATAGCAAATTTAGTAAAGGGATGAAAATACAGAGTGATCATGTCAGAAGGGGAGGCATGACTTGGTGGGGCAAGGGAATGGGAGAGATAGGACTTATTTTTCAATGCACAATACAGTAGTTGAGCAACGATTGGCTGAGTCATCTCTGCTTTCCTATTATTCTGGAAGGGCACCTTCTGATTGGCTCTCGGCCTTGGTAATTGCTGGAGACTTGCAAGTATAGAAGTGCTTGTAATGTCTCTATAAATACAATGGTAAAAATTGCTTATTTGGGTCCTACTTCATTTTCGTAGTGAAATTAAAGGAGTTGGGTGATAAGAAGGCTGGTAGTCTGGACGTGCTTCTAGCTAAATTAGAATACCACCTCTCATAAGCATGAGAGAAAATGTTTTTTAAAAATAATACCTGTGACTACAACAGGACAAATAAAGCTGTTAAGCACAACATCATCCTCAACAAATGTCCTTACAGTATTTATTGTTTCCCACTGGCAGATATTCATTGTTTTGCAAATATATGTAAACATCCTTTTTCTTTTAAAGCAAATCACAATTGTACATTGTTGACTATAAAGTGTTAGAAAGTTATTTGGCATATACAATTGTCTGGCACTGAAAGATATTTCCAAATACATTAAAAAAAAAATCATCTGCTTATCTTCCCATTGCCCTACACATGATTTGCAGCACATTATGTCCCCCATCTCAAAAAGCATTAACAAACCCTGCAATTTCCCTTAATTTCCTTTAATTCACATTGCAGGCTTCATTCAGCTTGGCTCTCACATTATTAATTTAAAAGGGTGACAGCGTAAAGTTGCAGAGAAGAATCTTTTTCTCATATACATGTTTGTTGATTATATAATAGTTATATAATTGTTAACACTGTTAGGGTGAATTTAGGGAATATCAACAGTGGTATGCTGTCAATAACCACATGCATGAAAGCAGATTAACTATCTACAGTATATCTATATATCCATATATAGATATGGTTTTGAATATATCTATGGAAATGCCAGCAATTAGCAAACTCTCCTAATGTTTTTGCTTAGGAAGATAAACCTCATCTGGGTATATTAACCCCGACTTTTTGAATGCCAGTATTGACTGGTATTTTTCAGGTATTTAGACTGAAATCCTTTATACATTCCCTGAGATTATACCCAAATAGTTCTTGTAGATCTTTCCTTTTAAGTAAATATGCTTCTGATTACCCTGTTAGCAAACAAGGGATTTATTTATGCACTTGTCCGCACAGGAGTTTACTGCGGATATCAAGTTTTAGTGAAAAACTGACCTGAGAAGTCAATTAAAATTGGGAACCTGTGCAAACATCTCTAGCAATGGTGCCTAGATACACCAAACTAAGCAGATACAGCAAAGAATAGAAGGAGAGCATGTGTTTTGTTTTGCTTTTTGTCCTTCAGGTGCTAGTCTGCCCCCCCCGCCCGCCCCTAGTAAATAGCATCAATAATACTCATTGCTTCCTTTAGTTTGCTTATCTAACTTTCAGGGTCTTTCTTTTCCAACCCTCTCTTTCTCCTGTGTCTATCATCTTCTCATCTTTTCTCCTGCTAAGGAGTATTTATTTATTTATTTATTTATTTATTAAATTTATATCCCCGCCCATCTCCCCCAATGGGGGACTCTGTTCAGGGTCCAAGTTCCAGATAGTAGTTGTAATGACATGATTGAAGATTTGCCTTTTTAATGTGGTCACACATGCAATACATAAAGAGGGGGTGGGGCTTCAGTCACGTGGTGGTGGTTACTGATTTGTTTTTAGCCTGTTCCGTTTTGTTTCTACAGACACGTATGTGTGTCTGTCCATCCGTCCGTCTGTCTGTCTGTCTGCCTTTCTGCCTTTCCCTGTGTTAGCATATGAGTGTCACCAGAAAGACTGAGGCTAGGGATTGCAGGCATGAAGTTCACTAAAGGTGACCTAGCCAAGGATTATCAGGAATGTCAGGAATGCTGCAACAATGATCAAACAACTGTATAATTTGAAAATCCTTCCAATAATTTTGGCATGATTAAATGCTCTCCATCCTCTTTAATCACCTAACTAGTTTATGTGATTTCCACCCCACCAACACACACACTGTATGGACGCCAAAATGGGTGTCTCTGTGCATGTATGGGCCAATGTATGTATGCATTTTCCATGATGGATTACAGAAAGAAAGAGTTTTGCTTTCCCTCAGTTTATGTTCAGAATCAGGACAGCTGGGACAAAATGACAGTATCCCCAAAACGAGGCCGGTTGTATTACTTCCAAAGGCAACTTTCCAGCCATGAAGTTGGGAGTCCTTCAACAAACTTAAAAATAGGAGAGGACATTTGAAATTTGACTCATATATAAGTATAGCCACTTTTCCAATAACCACTAGCTTAAGAACTGCATCGGCATGTCTGCCTAATATGTATTCTTTGTTTCTGCTTGTTTATGTGTCAGAGTTTTAATTGCACAAACTAAAATGTAACATTGATTAATCATTCGATAATCCCATTCCCCTGATAACAACTATTCATTATTTTCTATAGGAACTAGACAAAATGAAGGTTGAGTTTTTTTGTTTTTGTCTGTGTCTTTTGTTATGCTATGGAAGAGGTTGGGGTTTTTTTCCCCCAATTTATTTCTATTTCATCTGGTCTTATACAGAATCTACAGAGCCATTATTTGACAGATACTGTGTAAATAAGATGTATTTCACAAAATAACAATGATACATATCCATTAATGATCTTTAAAAAAACCTCTTGATATATAGTTTATTTTTTGCACAAGAAGCCCTTTCAAATGTTGTCTGCAAAGAGCCCTTGAACAAGTAAATATAAAGCTGGAGACAAAAGAAATGAGACCTGAAAACTGATATATTGAGGCCATACTGTTTGGAACACCAGCAGCACAACTTAAAATATGCAATGCTCTGTGTTTGTGTGTGTGTGTGTGTGTGTGTGTGCTTGCAGTATGCATTTTTAAACAGTTATTATAACAAGTGAATGCTAAAAGAGTATAAAAATTGCAAGCCAAACTTTATCTGTGCATAAATGTGCAAGTGAAATACTCAAATTAAATAAAGTACTATGTTCACCAAACCTGCTTTTTGAGCTGGGTAAATGAAGAAGCATTCATCTACATAATAAAGAAAAAATATAAAGATGATGTTGTACTGCAAATAGCTGGGAAGAAAGATTTTGTAGCTGCTTTGTGAAATAATCATTAATCTTTTATTCACATGCTTGGGAACAAAGGGAAATCCACAGGAGGGATTTTTTTTAAAAAAAATAAGATTTACTTTTACAGTGTTTAATCCCTTTTTCTATGAGAAATTCTACAAAATTTATTGAATTTCTTAATGTATACTTGTATACATTGTTTTTAAATTGTTGACACTGCTTTTAACTTGAAGACTGCTAGTGAAGTGGAAGGATACAATACACATTTTTTCAAGATAAATAATAAAACATCAAAATAAAACTTTCTGCAACATTATTTCCTCTTTTTTTTCTCAGTCATTATGCTTTTTAGCTTTTTGATGATTTCAGAGAGAGGAAACTTTATTTTTTTCTCCACATGTAAATTGGTGCATTTTGATTAAGGAGGAAAAAAATCAGTAGCTCGATGTTCTTGTATTCATATTCTTTAAAAAACAAAACATTGACTGGCAAAATGATCCCACCTTTTTTTTTTTTTTTTTGGTCACAGGTCATGCTAACAAATGAAAGATTCCCCTCTCCTGGTAATGAAATGCATTGGGATCCCAAATGAAATGGGGCCACTATTTACTGCAAACCTAGGACAACTGTGTGCATAAATCACACCAATGTAATTCACATCTCTAGTCACTTTTCCTGAATTATGGTACCATCAATATCGTCTAGGCCTGCACAAATTAGAGGGTATCAATCAAGCTAACTCCTCTCTAGCAGTTCAAATGTGCCCTTTTGACCTGGCATAGTTTCCACTGGGTATTCAGTCAACAACTCTTGTCTCATTATCTCCTAATTTAGACAAGAGGTCTCATTCTATGATCACACCTTTCTCCCCTGTGAAACCTTTAATCTTGGAGAGATGGAGGTGGGCACACCACTAGCTAACCTTCAGGTACTCAATCTTTATTTTTTGCTGAGTTGACAAATTTGCCAGACCAGACAAGATGAATTTAAGAAATGATTTTGTTAAAGGGATAAGTACAGTTCAGTTATTTTTTTTTTTAAGTTACAGAACTAAACAGTGTTAGATTCTTATATCTGCTGAGAAACAAACACATTTTGGGAGATAACACTGTCTATCTCATATTTATTTGGTGATTTGTTTCATTTCAACTAAATTGCTAAAATGCTATATTTCACCTTATTTGGGTTTCAGGGCCATATTCAGATTATTTCAAAAGAAGAAGAAATCAGTAATTAAACATCAAAAACTTTAAATAAAGCTAAAAATAAGAGCCAATTCAATTTTTGAGGGAAACAGCATTTTACAAGAATAACTGTTTCTGCTGCTTTTGTGCCATAAGTTAGGATTGGTAATGAACCTTGATTGCTGTGGGTATGTTATAGTTGTCTCACTATCCAGTTCATTATCTCAGACTCTTTAGGCAACCATAGGAGAGGACACGTTGGATTTATCTGGCCAACTGTCCAGTTTATTTTAGTTTTCTATTATGAGACAAGGGTATTGATAAGGAGTCTCAATGACTTTAAGTGGAAACTCCACAAAAACTTCAAGTAACCTGTTGGATTCAACCAGTTCCTGAGGTTGAAACAGTCAATTCACATCCAATACAATGGCCAATCTAATGGCCCAAATGCCTAAATGACCATGATAACGGAATAATAGAAAAAATGTCTAGAGTCTAGACCACCATGCTGCTGCTCATGTGAAAATACCAGTTCCAGAATAGGCCCTGAAGAAAGTTCAGTGAAGTAACCATGAAGTCTAGAGGTTGTTCCACTAATGTATTTTGGTATGATGCTAGAACTTAGCTTCCTGGAGATCTGTTTCAACACATGTGAAACCATAATTCAGGCAGAAAAAGTGCTGGAAGATGCATACCAGGTAGTAACGAGCACAAAACTTACTAAAAAGAAGTAAAAGCTTATGTTCGATTTTCTACACTGAGATTAAAAAAAATAAAAGATGAAAACCAAGCAATGAAACATCCTGACTATTCTCTTGAATCAACGGGGATGTTTGAGTGGTAGATATCCCAGTTCTAAAATAAGTATAGATACATGTTCAGAAAATGTGGGAACACTATCAAAGATCCTTAGTTTTGATAAATGATGCCCATAGCTTTGAGGCAGAGTTGAAGCTTTGCATTAAGAAGATTTCAGTTTTACTTTCCAGAAAAGACACAGCTTAGTAAGACCCTTGTTTGAAATCCAGGACCTCAGTTAATCATGTCACCATCTGCAATCTTTTTTGCTGAATTCCAGAACAAAATGACACCATTTAATGTAGCTTTGGCAGCATGATTTTACAATGCTTTCCAGTGAAAAACAAAGTAATGCATACAAAACCTTTGTACAGATTAGTAAGACTAAAACCCAGGGATGCAAGACACCCAATCACATTAAACCAGTGTAATATAGTGGTTAAAGTGTTATCTTTGGATTGGAGAGATATTGGTTCTAGTCAGCATTCAACAACAGCATGATCTAGGACCAATCATTCTCCCTGAACCCTTCTTCATACAGCTTCTCTTGAAGGCATAAAATGAGAGAAGAATCCCATGTAGGCCACCTTGAGGTTTGTTTGTTTTTTTTAAAAGAAAGGATTCAGTGCAACAATGAAATAAATAAATCCCCAAGTGATTATGACGATGTGGCTACATGGGCATGCACCATGCACCCGACCTTGAATTTTGCTTTGTACATTCAGCTACTCCAATACATTTTTCTGATGCTTAAATGTTAAAAATAAATAAATAAATAAAAGCATAATTTTATTGGCAGGAACATTTATGAGGAGGGGAACCTTCATGATTTATTTCCAATTAATTGTAACTGGATGCCTAAAACATTAACTTAGTTTATTTCTTCAAAGGCAGGAGAACTGAGCAAATTGAGGTCTTGAAAACAAGAGAAGAAAAATACTGGCTCCATGAAAGGCAAACTTTCCCTTTGATCTTACATACTTACAGCATTCTTAAAGTCACTTATTAAAAACTATCACTGTAAAAACAAGCAGAGGGATGGAAATAGACACCTGTGGAGTTGAAGCCTCATTAAAAGACAAGAATTGTCTCCTGCTATAGATAGAAATTGCAAGGAAAATAACTTCAATCTCCAATTTTCCTGGTTCAGAAGCTTTCAAAGTTACCACCACCCTTCACATTACCCTGAAAGGACACTTTGGATACCATCTCAGAATTAACAAATCTAAAGAAAGAAGGGATCTGAGTTAACAAGTAGAAAGGGTCAATGTTGAACACAAAGACATTTGACTTAGAAATACTTTTTAAAGTAGAAATGAGCATTTAGGTACTGTACAAAGAAAAAGGGGACCAAAAGAAAGGAAATTAAAAGAGATGGAATAGGCTTAAGCAGCTTCAGTATTCACAGTTCTTTCAAAAAATGAAGGTTTTTTTTTTAATTAGTTGCATTGCAAAAGAGAAACATGAAAGAGGACAAGACATGGAGGACTTTAAATGTGGAGTTGGGATGGTTCAGCAAGTATGCATTCTCTTCTTCCTCTTATTATTTACTGACTTGCTTCCATATTCTTTACAGTAATAATATGTCAGAACACTTTTTTTTTAATTGATTTTCATTTTTGGCTGAAATAAAAAAAAGGCACCCTGGTGTCCAATGCCTCTAAAAGGTATTTCTGTCCACGTGGCATGAAATTTTCTGGCCTTCTGTTATTCATTCAAGGCAATAGACCTGCCAGATTTTCAAAGAAAATTGGGAAACTTCAGCATGTTGGAGGCAATTAAGTAAGACATGGATCCTATAAATTTCCCATTTATTTCAACAGGGAAAAAAAAACTCAGCTGATCTTCTCAATGAAATGCCTGCATCCAGACTTAGTACCTCTAAGTTCATATGTATCATATTTGCCTCAAAGGAATATAACCTCCCCAAAAATAACTACACAGAAAGAGAGAGAGAGAGAGAAAGAGAAACCCCATGCAATATCGAACTTCCATATATTTTCAACCTACAGTTGCCAAAACATGTCTGTGAATATGTGTGTATGTGTGTGCACACATACATACAAAAGCCAGGCTCCAACCTTGGTTGAATATTCCAGGAAATATTAAAAAAAAAAAAAAATCTAAAAAGAAAGCAATGCAAAATGTCTTCTATATTTTTCCCAACAAAACTACATGGCTGTTTCATGAAGTTAGCAGGAGTTGAGCTCAGAAACAGTGTGTGTGTGTATATATATAATCAAAATGATCCTTTGGAGTAGTATTGATCATGATGTTGGGCTTCAGGCTCTTCCTGAGTCATGAAATCCACTGGGTGACCTTTTTTCCCCTTTGTTAAGGCAAACATTTGAGCAGAGAATAAGGCATCATAGCCAGCTTTTCATTGCTGGGTTTGGTTTGGTAGGTTTCACCAACTCACTGTCACTCACATGTGGTGCAGATTTACTTTTCATTCATAGATAGGAGAAGGGTTCCATGCCAGTTTAATGTCAGAAAAATGAAGGTGGAGAGAAATAACCTCAGCCAATCCTGTGAACACTCACAATTCTGTTTGACTTGTTTGAACATATAAATCAAACAAACAAATATATGTATGGATCTCAATATTATTAGCCTCAAATATTTGGCTGTTTATCCAAGTATAGTTTCACCTGCTTTGGTTCATTCTGTAGCAAACAGACAAGCATGTGAATTCTTTCATTGCTATCTAACTGATTTGGAAACTTGATTAATACTCTATGCATGAATTAACTTTCAATTATTAGCATAGGTCAGAGAACTTGTAAGGACTGGGACACTGATCACCATCATCATTATCATCTAATTTGAAGAGATGGTGTCTTTATACCATTATCAGAATTCATATGGCATTTTCTCTCATACACACCCAACACGAGATACAGGTAGGCTGGCCAAATTTTCAAGCACTTCAACAGGAGGACAGCCCAGGTTTAATAGGCTTGGGTGGCAAATCTAGGCAGCATGGGCTCAGTACTCTTTCAAACTCACTTCCTCCAACTTAACCATCCCAGGTAAACTTTTTGTTAGATGGCTTTGCTGGCATGCCCATTTGTGGTTCTGCACAGCTTTACTTCCAAGTGCATTTTTTTCTAAAATTGGTGAGATGCATTGATTGTGATGCAAATGTTATTAATTTTGAACCTAAATTAAACTTTTGGACATGAATCAATTTTGAATTGTTTCTAGGTGGGGGCTAACAATCTCAGTCAAAGTACATCATGATAAGCTTAGGTGGTGGGGATGGGGCATTCTTAAATACATTCAAACAAAGCATCCTTGGGAATCTAGAGGGGATACTGCACCCTTTTTTCACTTCTGTTATTGTCTTGCAAATTAACATACTAGCCCTGTTAGTGCTTTTTTATTTCACTCGGTACTGTTACCTATATACCTTAAATGTTTACTCTGAAGCAATCCATGCTGAGTTGCAAGATGTTTACACCTAACTGCACATTGCAATTACAGTAAAACGTTATTTGCCACTTTGTACCATCAGGCCCGAAGAGAGGTATATACATTTATTTTAAATGCTATATTTTATAGGGTTCAAAGGCTATGTCTTGTGGTGTTGCTAATGAGGTGACAATTTCATGTGGGTTAGCCCTGGATTCTGATTCTGTGGAACTCTTGGTGGATTTACAGTGTTGGGCTGGTGATTTTGGTCTGGATGGTTGGCAGGTGATAGTGCAGCGAAGGACTTACCTGATGTTTCAGATGTCAGTATGGACCAAATTACTGCTGATGGAGAGTAAAGGGGGGGGGGGTGATCAGGAGATTTAGGAGCCTGCTGAATCCAAGTTGTTAGAGTAGAAAATGATGAGAATATGCTGATACATAAATAGCCCAAGAGTACTCCAGCTCAAATGTCTTCTGCCATCAAATGTTGGGGCTTGCCCCATAAAATATGAGGCTGGGTATTAGGTGGCCCTGCCTGTCGAAAGACAGATTGGGGATAAACCCTACCTTATACATTAGTGAGACGGTGTCTGTGGAGTAGGGGTTCTAGTATTGTGACATTGAAATGGTTCATAAATGGATTTGCCTCACTTTGTTTCTAGCATCTTCTCTGGATTTGTCAGTTACTTGTTTGTTTACTGGTCTTAATCCACACACAACCTGTTTGACCATGAGCACAGTCTAGCTTCAAGGTACTTTTTCAAAAAAAAAATATTTTGAAACTATTCTGGAGATGGTGGGAATTTCTACCATCTTGTTGTTATGGTTGGATCATGACCTTTCTAGTTGCAATTGAAAGTTACCCATGACCTCCATGAGATTGTTGCACTGGTTTAGATGGTCCATCCTAGGTGGTTACTAGAAGCTATTGTTTCCAAAAGTCATTCGGGAAGTTCTCCAGCTGTCTGATGATGTATTTGACTGCTTGATAATCTACTTCCAATAGGATGCAAGCTGGACAAAATTGCCCTTGAATAGCCTCTTTCTGAGGCTGATCCTCATTGGAGTCTTAGTTTGCTATGACCTTCCTAGAAATGAAGCACCAGAAATAGCATTTGGAATGCTGGTGGAGAAAGATTAAAAGTTGCTCTGAGCACTAATGCATGCTCATATTCAAGATGCCATGGTGATAGGGGAAGAAAAACAGTTTCACTTTTCCTCCCTTATTGAACTGGTAGAGTGTCCAACTCCCTTTTAGGAAGGTGTTGACATAGACATCTCCCCTTTGCTATTGTGGGAAAATTGATCATGTACTAGTTCTCCCAGTTCTGATTTGTCTTAAAGGGATACATTTAATATTCCTATGTTTAAAGTCCAAAGACAGTCTGCTTAAATCCAGTAATTCTTTTGCACCCTCTGCCTTCAAACTGATCTTTCCACTGTCATCAAAAATGGTTATTTGGAATGAAGAATGGATGAATAACATGTTTTGCAGTTGTGAGTTATTGTCGGTTGGAGACTGAAACTTACCACACTGGTCAAATGTGGGTTGGTCCACAGCTCATTATTTACCACATTAACATTTGGTTTATTCTGAGCTACCCCAATTGCCATAATAGCAGTAAACATCTCTCTGGTATGGGGAATACCTCCATGCACCACCTAGAGAATGTGCTTTGGTAAATATTTATGTGTATACTGTATGTATGTATATGTATATATAATGTTTTGTGAAGTTATACAAGGATACATTGGAATCATAGGGCTTTACACCTGACAAATAAATGTTATATAAATGTAGTATGGAGGGAGGGAGGGAGAGAGAGAGAGAGGGAGAGGAATTCATCTAGGGTTATAATGAGCAAGCAATGAGCAGCAATAATTTCCACCATAGGAGGAGGGCCATATTAGTCTATGGTAACCAAAATTCAGAAAGAGTCTGTGACCACTTCATATTTTCCACTAGTATCAGGGAAATCAATCAAGGTGAAGACTGAGTATAGAAAAGAATTTGTAAATTGGAAGAACAAGCCAATGCATGGTCAATACTTGAAGGATATAGAAGGACAAGCCAATAAAATCCCCACGTGGAGCTGGATAAGATCAGGCATGTTAAAGAAAGAAACTGAAGGTTTTATTTTAGTGGCTCAAGAACAAGTTTTGCCAAATAACTGCATAAAAGCAAAAAATCATCATGTAACAAACAATAGTACATGTCCCCTTTGCAGTGAAAAGGGTGAAACAATTGACCATCTGATCAGTGGCTGCAGCAAAATTTCACAAACTGGCTAAGCAGCGTCATGACTGTGTTGCCAAAATTATTCATTGGAAACTTTGCAAAAGGTTTGGATTTGACTGCAGCAAGAACCACTGGGATCATCAAGTTGAGAAGGTTTTGGAAAATTAGTGGGTTAAGATCTTATGGGACTTTCAGATTTAAACAGACAGGGACCTTGTTCATAACATGCCTGACATAACAGTCATTGAAAAGAAGGAAGTCTGGTTCATTGATGTTTCTGTACCGGATGATGCTAAGATAGAAGAAAAGCAATTGGAAAAAAAATATGCAATACTGGGATTTGCAGATCGAAATTGAATGTTTATGGAAAAAGAAATCCACTGTAATATTAATCATGATCAAAGCTCTTGGAGCAATACCTGAAAGACTCCCTTGATATCTGAAAATTGTGAATTTATCAGACCTCAACACCCTAATTTAATATTTTTTAAAAATCCACCTTCCTTGGAGCTACCTATATCCTTAGACATTATCTTAATACTTGAGGACTTGAATTATTAAGTTTTCACCACTGTTAGACTGTGAATCTAACTGCAGATTACTCATAATATCTACAGGGAAATCAATAGCAATATAATGTTTGTAAAGATATTAGGATAATTGTTCTTCATGGAGCTTCCTGTTTAATGATTTTCTTGCATCTTAGAGATTATGGACCTCATCTAAATGTAGATCAGTTTGCTTGCTTGATTGCAGAAATATGGAAAATATGTTGTTCAGCAGGTGGCTTAGTCTCTCTGCCCACCCACTCCCACACAGTATTACTTATGAATACATAAACATATATAAAACAGATTTTCAGACTGCAGCTTTTTATAAGGAGATATGTCTGCTAGGCTAAAAATATTGTTCCTTAGGATTCAAAGATAGGTAATCTTCAATTTACTAACAGACATATTGTTAGAATTATCATGTTGTATCATACACACTGTTTTCATGGCAAGAATACTGGGGTGGGTTGCCATTACCTTCCCCAGGGATTGCATTTAGTCTGACCTCTCTGTCATGACCTTCCCGTCTTGGGTGGCCCTTCATGGTTTAGCTCATGGCATCACTGAGGTGCTCAAGCTCCAGCACCATGACAAGGTAACGATCCTTCAAAGCCGAAAGGATGGCTAGCGGCCGACAGTGCTGGTGGTGAACGGTGAATACGAGGTTCTAAGGATCAACACACCATTGGAACCTGGAATGTAAGATCTATGAGCCAGGGCAAATTGGATGTGGTTACTGGTGAGATGTCAAGATTAAAGATAGACATTTTGGGCGTAAGTGAACTGAAATGGACTGGAATGGGCCACTTCACATCAAATCACCACCAGATCTACTACTGTGGACAAGAGGACCACAGAAGAAATGGAGTAGCCTTCATAATTAATAGTAAAGTGGCTAAAGCAGTGCTTGGATAAAATCCAAAAAGTGATAGAATGATCTCAATTCAAATTCAGGGCAAGCCATCTAACATCACAGTGAACCAAATGTATGCCCCAAACACAGATGCTGAAGAAGCTGAAGTAGAGCAGTTCTATGAGGATCTGCAGCACCTACTGGACAACACATCTAAAAGAGATGTTATTTTCATCACAGGAGACTGGAATGCTAAGGTGGGCAGTCAAATGACACCTGGAATTACAGGTAAGCATGGCCTGGGAGAACAAAATGAAGCAGGACAAAGTCTGATAAAATTTTGCCAAGACAACTCACTCTGCATAACAAACACTCTTCCAACAACCTAAGAGACGGCTTTATACATGGACTTCACCAGATGGACAACACCAAAATAAGATTGACTACATCCTTTGCAGCCAAAGTTGGTGGACATCTATACAGTCGGTAAAAAACAAGACCTGGAGCTGACTGTAGTTCCGATCACGAACTTTTTCTTGGAGAATTTAGGATCAGACTAAAGAGATTAGAGAAGACCCACAGATCAGCTAGATATGAGCTCACTAATATTCCTAAGTGATATGCAGTGGAGGTGAAGAATAGATTTAAGGGACTGGACTTAGTAGATAGGGTCCCGGAAGAACTCTGGACAGAAGTTTGCCACATTGTTCAGGAGGCGGCGACAAAATACATCCCAAAGAAAGAGAAAACCAAGAAGGCAAAATGGCTGTCTGCTGAGACACTAGAAGTAGCCCAAGAAAGAAGGAAAGCAAAAGGCAACAGCGATAGGGGGAGATATGCCCGATTAAATGCAAAATTCCAGAGGTTAGCCAGAAGAGATAAGGAATTATTTTTAAACAAGCAATGTGCGGAAGTGGAAGAAGACAATAGAATAGGAAGGACAAGAGACCTCTTCCAGAAAATTAGAAACATTGGAGGTAAATTCCAGGCCAAAATGGATATGATCAAAAACAAAGATGGCAAGGACCTAACAGAAGAAGAAGAGATAAAGAAAAGGTGGCAAGAATATACAGAAGACCTGTATAGGAAGGATAACAATATTGGGGAACTTGTAGGCAGAACACATCATGCCACATGCTGGGCTTGAGGAATCCAAGGCTGGAGTTAAAATTGCTGGAAGAAACATTAACAATCTCAGATATGCAGATGATATCACATTGATGGCTGAAAGAGAAGAGAACCTGAGGAGCCTTATGATGAAGGTGAAAGAAGAAAGTGTAAAAGCTGGCTTGCAGCTAAACCTCAAAAAAGCCAAGATTATGGCAACCAGCTTGATTGATAACTGGCAAATAGAGGGAGAAAATGTAGAAGCAGTGAATGACTTTGTATTTCTAGGTGCGAAGATTACTGCAGATGCTGACTGCAGTCAGGAAATCAGAAGACGCTTAATCCTTGGGAGAAGAGCAATGACCAATCTCGATAAAATAGTTAAGAGCAGAGACATCACACTGACAACAAAGGTCCGCATAGTTAAAGCAAAGGTGTTCCCCGTAGTAACATATGGCTGCGAGAGCTGGACCATAAGGAAGGCTGAGCGAAGGAAGTTAGATGCTTTTGAACTGTGGTGTTGGAGGAAAATTCTGAGAGTGCCTTGGACTGCAAGAAGATCAAACCAGTCCATCCTCCAGGAAATAAAGCCAGATTGCTCACTAGAGGGAATGATACTTAAGGCAAAACTGAAATACTTTGGCCACATAATGAGAAGACAGGACACCCTGGAGAAGATGCTGATGCTAGGGAGAGTGGAGGGCAAAAGGAAGAGGGGCCGACCAAGGGCAAGGTGGATGGATGATATTCTAGAGGTGACAGGCTCGTTCCTGGGGGAGCTGGGGGTGTTGATGACTAACAGGAAGGTGTGGCGTGGGCTGGTCCATGAAGTCATGAAGAGTCGCAAGCGACTAAACGAATAAACAACAACATCATACACACAAAAACACACACAGATTCCTAGAATATTATGGCATTATTAAAGAGTGGTGAACATTCTTTACAAGTATGGGAATTTAAGAAATACCTTCCTGCATCAAATCAAGATTTATCTATGGAGATGTCATGTGAATAAAATTCACAAGGGAGGAAGAAAACAACAACACACTACCATTCCTGGACATCCTCATCAGTAGAGGAAATGATGGTAAGTTAGAGACACAAGTCTACAGGAAAGCTACCCACACCAACCAAGTGCTTCATTACCAAAGTAACAACCCAACATCCCACAAGAGGAGCTGTGTAAGGGCATTATTCAGATGAGCACTTACACACTGCAGCAACCCAGAACTCCAGAAAAAGGAAAAGATCATCTATACAGCATCTTCCAACAAAATGGATACCTGCTCAACCTTATCAAAAAGTGCCTCACCACCCAACCCACTATAACCCAACCAATAGAAACTATGAAAAGGATAACACTGCCATACATCAGAAACATCTCAGAAACCACCAACACTGTTATAACTGCTTTTCATCACTGTAGCACATAAATCAACTAAAACTCTTCAAAACATATTAAGTAACCCAAAAGACCCAATAGCCCAAGAAGAAAAAAAAACAAACGAGTTATTTACGACATACAATGCAAAGACTCTGTAACAGCCAGTATGTAGGACAGACAGGCAGAAGACTAGCAGAGTGCATCCACAAACACCAACTAGCAGTCAGAAGACACATGAGAACTCCTTAATCTCACAACACATGGACAGACTCAACCATAGTTTCAAATCCAAAAATGCCAGAGAATTCCTGGAAGCCTGGCACTCGGACAAAGCAGCCATCAACAGACACATAGAGGTAAACAACATTTACATACCATTCAAAAGAGACAATGGAAAAGCCAAAAGACCAGTACACTCCCTTGCCAGCAGTCAACACCCAGATATGCAAAAATCAACACTAGGATTGTTGATTAACACTAAGATTAACCATCAGACACACAATACATCTTAATCAAGGAACTATTAGTCAGTCAACCAAGCAGCAAGCAACAGCCCAATCAAAGAACTCCCAAGGAGAGAACAACACCCCTACCAACACAAGCAGAGCAAGCCATGGTATGTAAACCAAGAGCAAGGCCCACTCCCTCTTTGCACTGAAGATGTTGCCTAGTCTGGCAATGAAACGTCTGCAAGAAAACAACAAAGCTCAGAGAGCACCAAAGACTTCACAAGATTTATCTATTATAATACAAAGAATGTCCAGTACATGAAAACTCAAAAAAATGCCTTTTTAACATAATTTTTAAAATTGTTTTTCTCTGTTTTGCTTTTTAGACACTTAAAAAAAAATAACCATTGTTTGTGTGTGTGTGCATATATCCTTTTTACTTTGTTTTTGCTCTTTTGTCTGCATATTTTACTTAATTAATAAAAAAATGTCAAAATAATTCTAAAACTTCAATAGATTTTAGATTGTCTTTTTTAACAAAAAAATATTTCAGAAATGAATTCATTGCATTTATAAGGAAAAGGTCTGAGTAAGCAGTTACAGTATGTTGTTGCAGTGAAATTAATACCTTATTTAAATATATGTTTCTACAAGGTCTAATAATTGTTCCTTTGGGGAAAGAAGTTATTACATGCATTGATTCAACTCTGGGATCCAATATTTTCAGATGCTTATATTCATTTCAAGTCTATTCTCATCACATGGGAGTTGACATCTAGACAAAGAAACAAATTTTATGTCTGTACTTATAGCTAAAAGACTTATTTTTAGCACTGGAATGATGAACATGTGGCTCCAACCATTCAGTGGCCTCCAGAATTGATGTTACGAGCAATTTACAAATAAATAGCATCAATATAGATTAGCTATGGATAATCCTAGCAAATTATGGTTTCAATTCATTGAAATGTTTACTGTAAAACATTACCTATGTATGAATGTCTTTGAATATATGTCTGTATGGTTTTTGGGGGGGTGGGGGGGTAGCTTCTTTTTTCTTCTTTTATATTTTCTATGTTACTTTTCTTTTTCTTTTCTTTTTTTTGTATTTAGCTAATAAACGAATGGGGGGGAGAAGAAAAGAACTCTAATTCAATCTCATTCCCTGCCGGTTGCTTTGTTATGACAAAACTTATGTCAAGAAACTTTGGATATATCCCATCCAATATATGCCAGTATAGCAGAACATATTCAATTGACTCTACATACCATAACTGTTTCAGTGGACCACAATTTATTTTCTGTTATCTACCATATTCTCTTCAGCAAAGGATTGTTACCTTGTCGTGGTGCTGGAGCTTGAGCACCTCAATGATGCCATGAGCTAAACCGTGAAGGGCCACCCAAGACGGGAAGGTCATGACAGAGAGGTCAGACTAAATGCGATCCCTGGGGAAGGTAATGGCAACCCACCCCAGTATTCTTGCCGTGAAAACTAAATGGATCAGTACAACCAGAGATATGTCGGTATACCATCGGAAGATGAGACCCCCAGGTCGGAAGATGGTCAAAACGCTACTGGGGAGGAACAGAGGATGAGCTCAACTAGCCCCAGACGTGATGACGCAGCTAGCTCAAAGCCGAAAGGACGGCTAGCGGCCGACGGTGCTGGTGGTGAACGGCGAATCCGATGTTCTAAGGATCAACACACCATTGGAACCTGGAATGTAAGATCTATGAGCCAGGGCAAATTGGATGTGGTTATTGGTGAGATGTCAAGATTAAAGATAGACATTTTGGGTGTCAGTGAACTGAAATGGACTGGAATGGGCCACTTCACATCAAATGACCACCAGATCTACTACTGTGGACAAGAGGACCACAGAAGAAATGGAGTAGCCTTCATAATTAATAGTAAAGTGGCTAAAGCAGTGCTTGGATACAACCCAAAAAACGACAGAATGATCTCAATTCGAATTCAGGGCAAGCCATCTAACATCACAGTGATCCAAATATACGCCCCAACCACAAATGCTGAAGAAGCTGAAGTAGAGCAGTTCTATGAGGATCTGCAGCACCTACTGGACAACACGCCTAAAAGAGATGTTATTTTCATCACAGGAGACTGGAATGCTAAGGTGGGCAGTCAAATGACACCTCGAATTACAGGTAAGTATGGCCTGGGAGAACAAAATGAAGCAGGACATAGGATGATAGAATTTTGCCAAGACAACTCACTCTGCATAACAAACACTCTCTTCTAACAACCTAAGAGACGGCTTTATACATGGACTTCACCAGATGGACAACACCGAAATCAGATTGATTACATCCTTTGCAGCCAAAGGTGGCGGACATCTGTACAGTCAGTAAAAACAAGGCCTGGAGCTGACTGTAGTTCAGATCACGAACTTCTTCTTGCACAATTTAGGATCAGACTAAAGAGATTAGGGAAGACCCACAGATCAGCTAGATATGAGCTCACTAATATTCCTAAGGAATATGCAGTGGAGGTGAAGAATAGATTTAAGGGACTGGACTTAGTAGATAGGGTCCCGGAAGAACTCTGGACAGAAGTTGGCAGCATTGTTCAGGAGGCGGCAACAAAATACATCCCAAAGAAAGAGAAAACCAAGAAGGCAAAATGGCTGTCTGCTGAGACACTAGAAGTAGCCCAAGAAAGAAGGCAAGCAAAAGGCAACAGTGACAGGGGGAGATATGCCCAATTAAATGCAAAATTCCAGAGGTTAGCCAGAAGAGACAAGGAATTATTTTTAAACAAGCAATGCACGGAAGTGGAAGAAGACAATAGAATAGGAAGGACAAGAGACCTCTTCCAGAAAATTAGAAACATTGGAGGTAAATTCCAGGCCAAAATGGGTATGATCAAAAACAATGATGGCAAGGACCTAACAGAAGCAGAAGAGATCAAGAAAAGGTGGCAAGAATATACAGAAGACCTGTATAGGAAGGATAACAATATCGGGGATAGCTTTGACGGTGTGGTCAGTGAGCTAGAGCCAGACATCCTGAAGAGTGAGGTTGAGTGGGCCTTAAGAAGCATTGCTAATAACAAGGCAGCAGGAGATGACGGCATCCCAGCTGAACTGTTCAAAATCTTGCAAGATGATGCTGTCAAGGTAATGCATGCTATATGCCAGCAAATTTGGAAAACACAAGAATGGCCATCAGATTGGAAAAAATCAACTTATATCCCCATACCAAAAAAGGGAAACACTAAAGAATGTTCAAACTATCGAACAGTGGCACTCATTTCACATGCCAGTAAGGTAATGCTCAAGATCCTGCAAGGTAGACTTCAGCAGTTCATGGAGCGAGAATTGCCAGATGTACAAGCTGGGTTTAGAAAAGGCAGAGGAACTAGAGACCAAATTGCCAATATCCGCTGGATAATGGAAAAAGCCAGGGAGTTTCAGAAAAACATCTATTTCTGTTTTATTGACTATTCTAAAGCCTTTGACTGTGTGGACCATAACAAATTGTGGCAAGTTCTTAGTGGTATGGGGATACCAAGTCATCTTGTATGCCTCCTGAAGAATCTGTATAACGACCAAGTAGCAACAGTAAGAACAGACCACGGAACAACGGACTGGTTTAAGATTGGGAAAGGAGTACGGCAGGGCTGTATACTCTCACCCTACCTATTCAACTTGTATGCAGAACACATCATGCGACAAGCTGGGCTTGAGGAATCCAAGGCTGGAGTTAAAATCTCTGGAAGAAACATTAACAATCTCAGATATGCAGATGATACCACTTTGATGGCTGAAAGTGAAGAGGAACTGAGGAGCCTTATGATGAAGGTGAAAGAAGAAAGTGCAAAAGCTGGTTTGCAGCTAAACCTCAAAAAAACCAAGATTATGGCAACCAGCTTGATTGATAACTGGCAAATAGAGGGAGAAAATGTAGAAGCAGTGAAAGACTTTGTATTCCTAGGTGCAAAGATTACTGCAGATGCTGACTGCAGTCAGGAAATCAGAAGACGCTTAATCCTTGGGAGAAGAGCAATGACCAATCTCGATAAAATAGTTAAGAGCAGAGACATCACACTGACAACAAAGGCCCGCATAGTTAAAACAATGGTGTTCCCTGTAGTAACATACGGCTGCGAGAGCTGGACCATAAGGAAGGCTGAGCGAAGGAAGATCGATGCTTTTGAACTGTGGTGTTGGAGGAAAATTCTGAGAGTGCCTTGGACTGCAAGAAGATCCAACCAGTCCATCCTCCAGGAAATAAAGCCAGACTGCTCACTTGAGGGAATGATATTAAAGGCAAAACTGAAATACTTTGGCCACATAATGAGAAGACAAGACAGCCTGGAGAAGATGCTGATGCTAGGGAGAGTGGAAGGCAAAAGGAAGAGGGGCCGACCAAGGGCAAGATGGATGGATGATATTCTAGAGGTGACGGACTCGTCCCTGGGGGAGCTGGGGGTGTTGACGACCGACAGGAAGCTCTGGCGTGGGCTGGTCCATGAAGTCACGAAGAGTCGGAAGCGACTAAACGAATAACAACAACAACAACAACCATATTCTATGATCTCTGCATCATCATCCTGATCAGCAGATAATCAACTGAAGCTGAAAGTCTATATACAGTATGTTATTCTGAAAGCAAGGCTCATTAAATTCAATGAATCATACTTTTGAGTAGAAGTAAGTAGTACTTTCTTAAAGTGCTTTAACTCAGGGCTTCAAGATTTATGTCCCTTCAAATGACCCTTGAACTAACTGCCAATAATTTGTGGAGTAAAAAAAAAGTGGTTTATATTTTTAACGTTACTTTCCTTATGTTAAAAGGAAATTGATAGGCTTTTCTTCCTAAATATGAGTGATATATAAAGTTCTTCAAATAGATATGTAGAACTTTAAAAAATAGATTATTTACTCTTTCTGAAAGTTCAGAAAGATGTAAGGTTGAGGCAAGGGATGACTATCTGTTTAATCTAAATCCATTGAATGCTAAGGGGAAAAAAGTATGCTTGCATAGTTGGTTTTACTTAATATATTTAAGAAAGGATGGTAATAGTAGATATTCTTTTTTTTTCCCCATTTACATGGCCACCCATTTCATATAAGGAACTTGTTTTTTTATTCAAACAATAAAAATTCTAGCTTTTTCTGAAGAAGTAAAACTCTTGCTTGTTTTTGCTTGTTTTGCTGAATCTGTAGAATTACAGTAAATTATACAATCTATAATGTCATGAGGTTCTCCATGTCAAAACCTTGGTGAAAATGTGTTCCAACATAAATGTATTAACTTTGAACATTGCACAGCAGTTCCTTTGCTGATTACAAGTCACATATTGTTGAATGTCCTCAAAATTCCACCAGGATCTCAGTGCCGTTTGTGTTCTGACAAGGCAGCCAATCCTTGCAAACCATCCAAAGAAATATCATTGTGTTCAGGTCCACCACACACACCTATTATCTGAACCTTTGGTTTGTTGCCAATTGCCAGTAAGCTGCCTGTTGGCACTATTTACTGTTACAGTCTAGAAAGTAAGCTAAACCATAGGAAACTCCAAGCTTGGATTTATTTGGTTAAGGGTTCCTCCGTATCCGGGACTTTGTCATCTTTAGTTTTGGATGGGGTTGCACTGCCCCAGACAGACCCAGTGCATAATCTGGGGGTCCTCATGGACTCACAGCTCCTGCTCGAAGAGCAGGTGGCAGTCATGGCCGGAAGGGCCTTTGCACAGCTTCGTGTTGTGCACCAGTTGAGCCCTTTCCTGGATCGGGAAGCCCTTTGGATGGTCTCTCATGCCCTTGTTCTCTCCCATATAGACTACTGCAATGAGCTCTACATGGGATACCCTTGAAGACTATCCAGCTTCAGCTGGTCCAGAATGCGGCTGTGCGGGCTATTTTTGGAGCCCCTAGAAGGGCGCACATAACACCTTTGTTACATTAGCTGCATTGGATACCAGTTTGCTTCCGGGTCCAATTCAAGGTGTTGGTTATCACCTTTAAAACCCTACATGGCATGGGACTGGGTTACGTGAGGGACCGCCTCTTCCCCATATCATTAGCCCATCCCACCTGCTCATGCAGAGAGGGCATGCTGCGGACCCCGTCAATAAGAGAATTTCATCTGGCGGGGTCCAGGAGGCAGGCCTTCTCAGCAGTAGCACCTGCCCTTTGGAACATCTTGCCCCTGGAGGTGAGATTAACCTCATCGCTCCTAGCCTTCCAGAGGAAGTTGAAGACCTGGTTTTGCCACCAGGCTTGGGGTAGGGAGGAGAATCAACATACTTGGGGTTGACTAGTGCCTTAAAGTGCCCCTCCTACATAATGATTGAAGAGATCATAGCCATCTGGATTTTATGAGCTGGGGTAGTTAAGAAATTGTTTTTGTTTTAATGGGATTTTATTAGAATTTTATCATATATTTATTCAAAATTTTATTGTATATTTATTCTATATTGTAAACCGCCCAGAGTTCCTCTGGCCGGAGGAGATGGGTGGTGACAAATTTGATAAATAAATATAAATAAATTTATTTTTTTCCTACAAGAAGGTGGAATGGGATATGGCATCAATTATCTTGTATGTATTTATTGTGTGCTATGCTCACGAGCAGATATCCATGTTGGCATTAAAATAGTGATATACTGTATTAGCAGCCAAAACAAAGCTTCTTTCTGAAAATTCCATAGGGACCAGGTGATGGATTTTCCCTAAATTCCTTTGTTTTAAAATTAGGACCCTAAGCATAGCAGACAAAAAAGATGCTTCACAATTGTGTTTCATAATAGTAATAAAAATGAACTTCAAGCAGGAATTTAGGCTAAGTTCCTAATGAGTTGAACATATCTTATTTTCAATCTTGCTGTTGTAAAGAATCCTCCCGTGTTACCCAATAGTTATTTACTTGTCATCAAGATTTATTATATCTTAATTGTTAATCTTCCTAATCTGCTCTTAGAGATCACCTTTACTCCTAAATGTTAATTCTTTGTGTGGTTATTATATTCTAGGAACATGGTGGCACTGTGGGTTAAACCACTGAGCTGCTGAGCTTGCCGATCAGAAGGTCGGTGGTTCAAATTCGTGTGATGGGGTGAGCTCCCATTGCTAGTCCCAGCTCCTGCCAACCTAGCAGTCCGAAAACATGTCAATGTGGGTAGATTAATAGGTACCGCTTCGGCAGGCAGGTAATGGCATTCTGTGTAGTCATGCCGGCCACATGACCACGGAAGTGTCTACGGACAAACGCCGGCTCTTCGGCTTTGAAACAGAGATGAGTTGGACATGACTGGACTTAATGTCAAGGGAAACCTTTACCTTTACCTTTATTTATTATGTTCTAGTGAATAATTTTTATGTGATTTTGTAAAATCAACTCAAATTGTTCATGTGACCTTGTGAAATCAAAATCAAATAGGCTGGTTGAATCTGATATACCGTTGCATGTACCTGTGTTTAGAAATAATGAGACTATTTTTTAAAAAAAATACACATATGGGATTATAGAAAAAAACTGCTAAATGGTAAGAATAATATTAGTATAAAATAAAAATATCCCAGTATGAAGTGTTTACAAACATTATTCAAATGGATCAATCAGAAAATAATTAGAGTTTTGGCTAAGCCATTGCCTGGGTGACCAAACATGAATGCACAAGTTTCTCAGTTTGGTGTTGTAGGAATATTGGTGCCGATGAGAAAGCCATTGTATCTTCCACAGAGATCTATCCACAATTATCAATTTTCTTATTCCCCACCCCACCTTTCAATCATTAGAAATCATCCCCAACACATTGTTTTCAGCAAAAGACTGATGAGTGAATAATACAGAAGCAGAAAATTCTCTTTAACTTGCAAATCAAAGCTTCCCATGAAAAAACTTAGCCATGTGCATTGGCCCTGTTCTTAGAACCATATGATTTCCTTGAGAATTTATCTCATAAAATGCAGTGCCTTGCTCTTTCTCTTTCATGAAAACCTATCTCCCTTATAGTTTCATCAAATATCACCTCATTATTTCAGCAGCTGAACTTTCCAACATAACAGCGTCCTTCCAACTGTGTAGTGACAAACTTGTCAGATCATGCACCTGATTTGTACTCAGGTTACTTCATTATCTCCACTGAATCCATAATGCAAATGCTAATATCAGAAGAAAAACTGAGAAATAGCTTTTCTGTAAGTAGGAAGACATCTATCTACTAAAAAACCTAGCCCGTTAGTTAGCCCAGGATGACAGCAAAGCTCATCTGATAACATTAAAAAAAAATACATGTGGACACTTGTAAATGATAAAAAGCTAACAATTTCTATGTGATATTTATCCTAAATTTTCTTCCAGTTGCTGAAGAAATGACGAATGTCAAGTAGCTACAAAATAATTGGAAAGTCAACTGTTGAAAAGTTCTATGAATCTAGTATGAAGCTTTTTGAACTGTGCAAATGTGGAGGGCTAAGATCACATATGAGGGCTAGTACATGGTATGGGCATAAAGAAAAAAAAAACATGGAAAGAAAAAGGAGCAGGCAAGCTGAAACCATCCAATCATCATGGAGGGAGGAAAAGACTGATAATTAAAAAACAGACTTCAGTCTTTCCTTTGGTGTGAAGGGAGGCTGTATATGGGCCCAATGAATGTCTTTGTTTATGGGACATGGTGTTAGCATCTGTTAGTAAGGTAAAGGTAAAGGTTTCCCTTGACGTAAAGTCCAGTCGTGTCCGACTCTAGGGGGCGGTGCTCATCTCCGTTTCAAAGCCTTGGAGCCGGCGTTGTCCATAGGACACTTCCGGGTCATGTGGCCAGCATGACTCACGGAACGCCGTTACCTTCCCGCCGAAGCGGTACCAATTAATCTACTCACATTTTGCATGTTTTCGAACTGCTTGGTGTGCAGAAGCTGGGACGAGCAACGGGAGCTCACCCCGCCGCGCGGTTTCGAACCGCCGACCTTCCGATCGACAGCT
This sequence comes from Candoia aspera, assembly GCF_035149785.1. Classification (NCBI taxonomy): domain Eukaryota; kingdom Metazoa; phylum Chordata; class Lepidosauria; order Squamata; family Candoiidae; genus Candoia; species Candoia aspera. Next base: position 23,127,431 of record NC_086157.1, read on the forward strand.
CAGCGGTTTAACCCACAGCGCCACCGCGTCCCTTATCTGTTAGTAGGGTGGGTATAAATTCCACTTAGTGTTAGGGGTAGGGTTAGGGTTAGGGTTAAGCTTAGAGTTAGGTGTAATGTACAAGCATCTGAATAGCCATAGTAAGCCATCCCATACTATTTTCTGATGCTGCTTTCCAACTGTAAAACTCGCAGCTTGATTTACATTGCTTTCTTTATCGTTCCTATGTAACATTTCCAGAGGTATGTCACATTGCTGACTTCAGGACTGTTTTACATTCTTTTGGCCAGAAGCCCAGTGATCCCTGTATTTGTACATGGCAATAAAAGTTACTTTGCGACATCTATCTTCAAAGGCTTTGGTTCCTTATGTAAGTAGGCATTTTCCACACAATATAGACTTCATAATTTTTACATCATCATCATCATCATCATCATCATCATCATCATCATCATCATCTACTAATACATGATTTATTTTGTATCACATGTTCTACAGAGGCACTCAAGCAGTTGTGTTTTTCTTTTAATTTATTTTGAAATAAAAGCTTACAATAAAGAGACCTGGTACAAGATGAAAAAAAGAATAAAAATAAAAATGGAGTGGACCATTAAGTGCCTCCAGTGATATCACTTATCAGAACTTTTACAGTAAGGTTACGGAAAGACCAAGGAGAATGGTCACTATAAAACACTGACCTTACGTACAGCATTCCAAGGGCTGATGAGGTGAATTTATTATTTCACCTCTTTTCATTGGAGCTGAGTGGAATTGATGCAGATACCAGGGTTGGAAAAGAAAGAATTACAAGATACAAAGAAATAATAGAATAAAAATCATACTAAGATAATCATATGTAACTGCATGCATTATATCTTTACTATCATATTTATAATTATATATAAATAAGACAAACTCTTTCAAGTTGACCTTGACTCCTGATATTTTTATCAACATATCCAGGCAGTTTTTAAGTCAACAATGTAGAAATGGTTTGCCATTGCCTTCTTCCAGAAAGTACTTTGTCTTTTCAGTTTAGTCTAAAGCCCTGGTGTGTTTTGATTATCTCCCATAAATATAGTAACCAGATTTAGTCTTGATTAGCTTTTAGAGATCAGACAAGGTTGACTAGATGCAGCTACCTCTTCTGATTAAAATCTCCTTCAAATCAAGGTTGACTTCTGGAAACTGTATATTTATATAGTTTTCTTTGCAGCAATTTAGAAGTGTTTTGCCAATGTTTTCTTCCAGGATTAAAAACAAACACCCTTTCTTTTTAATCTACAGCCCTGGAGTTACTCATGCTTTCCCATCTAAATATTAACCAGGCCTGGATCTGCTTAGCTTTTTGTTATTAGCTGAAGTTAGCAAGGTTATACCATCTAGTTGAGCAAAACAAGGTAATAATATTACAGCATTTCTATTTATGTCCAAATCATTTCCCCACAATTAAGGCACACTATACATCTGGAAGCAGTTATTCATCAGAATCCCTCTCACTTTTAACTATATGCTTTTCCCTTTAATGATATTGTGAATGAGAGGCTACTTAATGGAGATTCTATATTTAATCAATCAATGTTATTTATGTCCAAAAGGCCCAAAAGCAAGTTACAAATATAATCTGAGCTTGGCATTATATAAGACAGTTTAACAAATAAGATATTTAATAAATATTACATAATACCCTTAAAACTGCAACTCATTGCTTCGTTATTAAGAAAATTTGTTTTTACAGCTATACTAAAAAAAAAAAAATCTGCTGTAATTTTAGGATTTTCATCTGTTAAGTAATTTTTCTTTTTACATACTCAGAAGTATCTCTACCTGGTTTGGATTTTAAAATAGACCAGATAACTTCTTGCTGAAGACTATTATAAAATCCATGATACAATAAAATGTGATCCACCACTTCAAGATCAGTACCATTCCAGGGACAGAATCTATAAGAGATGGGAATTTTTTGAAACATGCAAATGTGAGTAGATTAATAGGTACCACTTCAGCGGGCAGGTAACGGCATTCCGTTTAGTCATGCCAGCCACATAACCACGGAAGTGTCTACAGACAAACCCCGGCTCTTCAGCTTTGAAACGGAGATGAGTACCGCCCCCTAGAGTTGGACATGACTGGACTTAATGTCAAGGGAAACCTTTACCTTTACCTACCATAGAGCGTAGTTGATGGCAACAGATTTAATCTGGCTTTTGAAAAGGCTAGTCAATATTTACTTAAATATAAGCTATTCAGATATTTAGGGAGTTGAAAAGTATATCTGTAGTTAATTCCAAAGGTTACAGGTGAACATGAAAATTTGGCTTTAGCCATTAATTCTTGTACTGAATTATCCCATAGTCTTAGTTTGATACAATGAAAGCTGATGTCATACCCCTGGAAATAATCAGGATCAATGCCAATCTGACTAATGTTTTGAGTCACCTATTTAAACCGCACATCTACAAAGGATTCATTTGGGATTTCTTGAAGCAATCCTTCCTTGTTTTTAAAACATATATTGCAACCAAAACTTAATAGTGCTTAACCAAGCCTTTGTTTCCAAAGGGCATTTCCCAGTTTCCAAGATAATAACAGAATTTTGAACACAGCTTGGAACACTTAAAAGAGATCTTTAAAATTCTGTCTGCAGTTGTGGTATGCTATTTTTAGCAAATGTGATCCAAATTGGAACTCCATATAAAATCTGAGATACAATTTTGGCATTAAAACTTATATTGCTGCAGGAAAAAAATCTTCCTCCTTTTGAGTAAAACTGTAATGATTGCCCTAGCCCAAATACTCAGACTCACAAGAGGCTGCTATATGAAATCTGATTTATTAAGGAACTAAAGGCAAATACAGAGAAAGCTGAGAATGAGCAAAAGCGCGCCAAATACAAACTTAAAACTCCTCCAGTGCACACGTATCCCGCCCCCGTTACATCAGCCCCGCCCGGTCCAGGTGCTAGCAAACGTCAGACGTGCTAGCCTGGGAAAGCAACCTTGAACATAACAGATAATAGGGAAACATTCCAAAGCGAAGCCAAGAGATAAGCAGTACCATCCTCCCATGAGAGATGAAACACGCAACCCATTAATGACATGAGAAACGTTACGATGGCTCGGAGGCATTGAAACGGCGAACATGACATACCGCCCCCCCAAAAGAAAATCAGGGCCCCGGTTTCGTGGGATAAGCAGAGTGAAAATGGGCAACGAGGATAGGAGAAGCCACATCTGGTGCTGCGACCCATTCTGGATGGGGAAAATGCTTCCAACGAACCAAATACTGCAACGTATTGCGAAGGCGTCTGGAATCTAAAATTTCCTTAACTTCAAAGTGTTGTTGCCCATCAATCATGATGGGGGTTGGAGGTGGGGGTTGGTCATGCCAGCGGTCAGAACGAATAGTCGGTTTGAGCAAACTGCAATGAAAAACAGGGTGTAAGCGTTTTAGGTTATGTGGCAAATCAAGTTTAAAAGTCACAGGGTTAATTTGAGCGAGAATAGGGAAGGGACCCACAAACTTAGGTGCCAATTTCTTAGAAGGCTGTGATGACTTGATAAACTTAGTGGATAGGTAAACCAAGTCACCAACTTGAAAGTCCGGCTGAGGGGCACGTTTTCTGTCAGCAAATTGTTTGTAATCCAATTGGGCATCAGCTAGAGCTTTTTGAATCACTGGCCATGAGTCTGACAGTTGCGTGGCCCAATCTCCCGGTGAGGTAGATCCAGTAGAGGGTGAGGTAGATCCGGCAGGGGGTTGGGGCAAATCCGGGATGGGTACGAAGTCTCTGCCTTGAGCCACGCGAAATGGGGTTTGGCCCGTGCTTTGGTGGACCGCATTGTTGTAAGCAACTTCAGCGAAGGGGAGGAGGTCTACCCAATTGTCCTGCTGGTAATTCACAAATGCTCGAAGGTATTGCTCCAGAGTAGAATTTAAAGCCTCCGTGGCCCCATCTGTCTGGGGGTGCCAAGCCGTGGACAGAGCTTGCTTCGTTCCCAACAATTTGAGGAACGCCCGCCAAAATTGTGAGGTAAATTGTGTGCCCCTGTCCGAAATTAAGCGGGAGGGGCATCCGTGTAGCCTGTACACGTGTACCAGAAACAGGCGGGCCAATTGACGTGCCGATGGAATGGACACGCAAGGGATGAAGTGGGCTTGTTTTGAGAAGTAGTCTTTGACCACCCAAATGACAGTTTTGCGTTGACTGGGTGGTAATTCAACAATAAAGTCCATGGAGATTTCATCCCAGGGGCAAGAAGGGGCAGCCACCGGCTGCAGCAGTCCTTGGGGCTTCCCCACCTTGCGCTTAGACATCGCACAAACAGTGCAGGAGGCAACATAGTCTTTGACATCCTTACGTAATGTGGGCCACCAGAACTGCCTCCTAACAAGGTGCAAGGTTTTTACAAAACCGAAGTGACCTGTCAGTTTGTCATCGTGTGAACGTAGTAACACCTCTTTTCTGAGGCTTTCAGGGACGTAGAGGCGGTCGGATTTCCAAGCGAAGCCTCGGTCAAAAGTAACATTGTTTTTATTTGCAAGCAACCAAGTATCTGTTTTCAGTTCTTTTAGAAACTTTTGTTGCAACTGGGAGGGAATTGACAAAGCACTCGGCTGGGCGGCGTCCGCCGCGGGTGGCTGCTGCGCGCGCATTTGGCTACGCGTCACAGCCTGCATACCCAATTGGGGCGCTGTCCACAGGGTGCTAACCACTTCCCCCGAATCCTGAGGTTGCCTTGACAACGCATCAGCCAGGAAATTCTTTTTCCCCGGAATAAACTTCAAATGAAAATTGAACCGATTAAAAAATTGAGCCCAACGGACTTGTTTCGGGCTCAGTTTTCGAGGGGTGCTAAGAGCCTCCAAATTTTTATGGTCAGTCCACACCTCAAAGGGGTGATTTGCCCCTTCTAACAGATGCCGCCAAGCTTCCAACGCGGCTTTTACTGCGTTTTTTGTGGTACTGCGAATGCCTCCTTTTCCCATACATGCCACCGTCGCTCAGTCTCGGAGAACTTGCGGGACAAATAGGCACATGGCTTGAGGCATCCTGTCCCGTCTTGTTGCATCAACAATGCCCCAATGGAATAATCGGAGGCATCCGCCTGTACCACAAAAGGTTTGGAGGGATCAGGATGTTGCAAAATGGGCTCTTTGATGAAAGCTGCTTTCAGGCGCTCAAACGCCGTTTGACAAGCAGGCGTCCAGCGCAGCAGCGCCCCTGGATTCTTTACTCTCCGAGTATCTCCCACACCCTTAGTTCGGAGCAGTTCCGTCAGTGGCAAGGCAATTTCAGCAAACCCCCTTATGAATAATCTGTAGTAGTTGCTGAACCCCAGGAAACTTTGAAGTTGCCTGCGGGTGCGGGGGCTTTCCCAGTCCATGATAGCCTGCACCTTGGCAGGGTCCATTTCTATGCCTTTATCTGAGATTCTATACCCCAAATAGTCAATTTGTCTCTGGTGAAATGCACATTTAGACAGTTTGGCATACAATTCTGCTGATCTGAGTTTACTCAGCACTTTTTTTACCAGAGACACATGCTCTTCCATGGTTTCAGTATAAATCAATACATCATCCAAATACACCAATACCCCTTTAAACAGATGTTCATGCAGTACTTCATTGATCAGTTGCATAAATACCCCAGGGGCCCCAGCCAAACCAAAAGGTAACACCTTATACTGGAACGCTCCCAACGGGCAATTGAAAGCAGTTTTCCACTCATCGCCCTCCTTGATTCGTACACGATAGTAGGCTTCTCTTAAATCAAGTTTAGAGAAGATCTTTCCCTTAGCCAGATGTGACAACATGTCCTTGACCAATGGCAAGGGATATTTATTGGAAATTGAGACGGCATTTAATCCGCGGAAATCGGTACAAAGTCTCAATGTCCCATCCTTTTTTGGGCGAAAGAGAACCGGCGCCCCCACTGGTGAATTCGCGGGCTCGATGAATCCGCGCGCCAAATTTTTGTCCACAAAGTCTCGTAACAGAGTCAGTTCCTTTTGTGTCATGGAATAAATCTTAGGCTTGGGCAATTGGGTGTTGGGCACCAGTTCAATGGCACAGTCCGTCTTTCTATGGGGGGGTAGCTGATCGGCTTCCTTTTCGCCAAACACATCCGCAAACGTCCTGTACTCTGCCGGCAAGCCTTCCAGAGGAGGGGCCGGGACATGCGGAGTCGCAGCTGCCGCAACCCCCACCATCTCCTCTGGGGCACCCTTCCCCTCAGTCGCTTGGTAGAACCCATCCCTAAACGTGATAGTCCGGTAAACCCAGTTTATTTGGGGATTTTGCTGAACCAACCAAGGCACCCCCATCACCACCAAGGGATCCCCTACTGGAGCCACGACAAAAGACAAACCTTCCTGGTGGCTGCCCAGCTTCAAGGACACCCGCCCTGTGAAATGGGTGACCGGTTTGCCCCCTGCCATGGACCCATCCAGCTGTGTAAAGGCGATGGGTCGTTGTAAAGGGAAAGTGGGTAGCTCCAGAGCCGCTACCACATCAGGGTGCATTAGACACCGGGAACACCCCGAATCAATCATGGCCCATACTTCTATAGTCTTGGATTGGGAGCCCAACTTCAACTTCACCGTGAGAATGCGGTAACTGCCACTCACCGATGAAGGCTCGCGCCCTTCTTCCACCACCTGCCCTGCGGCGCCCGTTAAAGCAGGTGGCTGGCGTTTCCCGCCGGCTGCAGGATTTCGGGCTCACCCTCCTCCTCGTAGAACATCGCATCGTCTCCCACGGTTTCAGCCACCGCGGCTTTCTGCTTCCTCGGCAGGGCAGGGGACTTTGTCGGCGGCTTGCCGAGCCGTTCCTCTCCCTTTGCCTTCGGGCACGCCGCCACTCGATGCCCCTCTTTACCACATCTCAGACACAGGCCTTTCGCATACCGCTTCTCTCGCTCCTCATCCCAGGGTCGTTGTCCTGGTCTCCCCCCGGTGCTCGACGGGCGGCTGGGCTTCACCTCCCACCCCGATTTGGCGGTCTTTCGATGGGCGAAGATCTCATGGGCATGCTCAGCCCTCCCCGCCAGTTGGATCCATTTGTAAAGCGTATATGGGTCGTCCCTCCCCAAGGACCAGCACAGCACCTCTGTATTCAGGCCATCCTTGAATAGCTCGATGATGGTGGCTTGGGACCAGTCATCCACCTTCCCAGCCAGCGCTTTAAACTCCAGTGCATAATCAGCCACGGATCTGGACCCCTGCTTAAGTTCCTTCAGAGCTCTCTTTGCCCTCTCTTTCGCCAAGGGATCCTCGAAGTGTTGTCTCAATGCCCAGAGGAACTCATCGAATTTCTCCAGTTCAGGCGCTTCCGACTGGCACATCTGGACATACCAGTCTGCCGCCCTCCCTTTCAGCTTGGTGGCAATGGTGAGGATTTTTGCCTTTTCCGATTGAAAAAGCGCCCCCCATTCCTCCATGTAGGCTTTAGCATTCGTCAAGAAAAATGAGAGTTTGGTTGGATCCCCATCAAACTTGACAGGGAAGTCTCTCATCCCGCCCCCCGCCGGGCTGTGCCCCACCACCGGGGCTGCGGAGGTTGGTACCTCCCGGGCTCGCGGCGGCGCGGGGCCCGGGGGCGGCCGCGCCGGCGATGCTGCGATTTCCATCTGGACCGACTGGTCCCCCTCGCGCCTCCGCGCCGGCTGCCGTTGCTCCGGGGACCACCCTTGGGACGAAGGGGTTGAATGCCGCTGGCTCGATCCTTCCCGGGTTTCTCTCAACGAGGTCACATCTAGGCTCAGCTGCTTCAGTATAGTTTCTAACGAGTCCATTTTTGACTCCAGCACTCGGATATGATCCGGGGTGGGGGAGCCCTCCGTTGGCTGCACCTGCACCACGGTGGGGGATAATGGGTATCTCTGCCTCCAGGATGGGCCCCCTGCCACCGTGACATCCCCTTGGGTCTCGTTCCAGGTGACCAGCTCGCCCGGAGAATTTACGGTAGTCTCCGGGGCGGTTTTCAGACCCTCGGCTTCACCCTCCGACTCGGAGCTCGCCTCTTCTAGGATGGCTGACAGCTCTCCCCCCTGGGAGGGTCAGTCGGGCCGCCTCACGGTCGAGTCCGGTTCTCCTTCTTCCATCATCACGATGTCTGGTTCGGTCATCGCTGGCGCTCTCCCTCACAGGGCTAGACAACTTGTCTTTTCCTGGACAGGGGCCAGCGGAGTTGGGATCTTAGATTCTCAGCTTTATGTAATGATTGCCCTAGCCCAAATACTCAGACTCACAAGAGGCTGCTATATGAAATCTGATTTATTAAGGAACTAAAGGCAAATACAGGGACGCGGTGGCGCTGCGGGTTAAACCGCTGAGCTGTCGATCGGAAGGTCGGCGGTTCGAAACCGCGCGGCGGGGTGAGCTCCCGTTGCTCGTCCCAGCTCCTGCTCACCTAGCAGTTCGAAAACATGCAAATGTGAGTAGATCAATAGGTACCGCTTCGGCGGGAAGGTAACGGCGTTCCGAGTCGTCATGCTGGCCACATGACCCGGAAGTGTCTATGACAACGCCGGCTCCAAGGCTTAGAAACGGAGATGAGCAAACGGAGAGTCGGACACGACTGGACTTTATGTCAAGGGAAACCTTTACCTTTACCTTAAAGGCAAATACAGAGAAAGCTGAGAATGAGCAAAAGCGCGCCAAATACAAACTTAAAACTCCTCCAGTGCACACGTATCCCGCCCCCGTTACATCAGCCCCGCCCGGTCCAGGTGCTAGCAAACGTCAGACGTGCTAGCCTGGGAAAGCAACCTTGAACATAACAGATAATAGGGAAACATTCCAAAGCGAAGCCAAGAGATAAGCAGTACCATCCTCCCATGAGAGATGAAACACGCAACCCATTAATGACATGAGAAACGTTACGATGGCTCGGAGGCATTGAAACGGCGAACATGACAAAAACTATTGAAGCAAGGCCATCATAGGAGATATTGCTTTTAGAAGTATTCCCTTGCAGTGATGTTGCCAGGTTACAGCATGGTTAAATAAAATGCCCATCTATTTATGGAGATTCCATATTAGTCTTTCCCATGCCTTTATGGACTTTAAAGTTCCCCACCATTGGTAAACAGGAAGGAGTTACAGCATGGGAGAGAAAGAAGAGATAAATCTAATCTCAACAGCCAGGTTGCAATGCAACAATTGAGACTACATGCCAGGTCATCCTCTGACAGTCAAATCTCCCTGGAGGGAATCAGCAATAAGGCAATTCTCATTCCATCTTCAAGGGAAGAAATTCCAAATGCCATTTGATTTGTGCAGAATTAACTTTCAACAGCAGCAATAACAACTGAATCAGTTACGAATCTATTTCCAGTTAAACAACATAAGCCACTGTTTAATGACACTAAAGGAAACGCTAAACTCCCAGTTCATAAAAGGGGATAACACACAGTGCATTTAATCTTACATGCTTTCAAAATGCCCAATAGAGGCAGAACACTTACATTGTGAATCAGGACATCTCTGTAAGGTAGATGTGGTGGATTTCAGTAATGCTGCTGATTCTCAGGAAGGAGGAAGCACATTCCCAAAAGGAGGGCAAGATAAGAGAAAACACAGTCCAGGGATGGAATGTGGGAAGACTAAGAGGTTCAGACTAGCCTCACACTAGAGCCTTCCCAGGTTATTTCCCCTTAGGTTAGGTAGAGTAGGTTAGTCTGACAAGATTCTGTCTATACAGTGTGAGTAAATAAAGAATTGAAGTTCAAATGGATTGATTCTTTGTCATTCTTGGTCTGGACCTGACAGTAGCTGAGACTAAAACATTATATTTTGACTTGATCATCCTAGATGAGCTCCAAACTCCCTGATTATATTTAGCCAGTGCATAGCACCAGATGGAGACACAACACAAAGCCCACTTTTGGAGACTCACAACAGATGGCAACTACTAGTATTTGTAGTAACAGTGGAAGCCCAGGTTTCACTTCTGTCTCAAGAGACAACCAAGATCATGTGCTTGGTCATGGAAGCTTCTTTAACATTATTCCCCCCTGCAGTAAAGCAAGGGCAAGCCAATTTACTGTCAAATTACATGAAAAATAGCTGGATGGACAGCTATCACCAAAGATCAGGAATTTGTCAACTAACTTACAACATCTTATTCTTTCAGACTGCTTAGGCCTTAAACAAGTCCAATTTGAATGGCTCCTTCAGCAACTGAATTAAGGCAATCCCAAGCAAGGGAAGATAGAGGCCCAAGGGGGACATAGGTACCTTTATTAAAATTAAAATGCAATTTGATTACATCTTACTGCCATGTCTTGACCATTTAATTTTGACACTGTTAGTAATATTTAAATTAGTTAAAATACTAGTTTTTATTGTGTATATCCATCCCTTTAGAATTTATACCCAAATCAAATCACACTGGGATGAAACAGAAAGCTATATAGAAAGCTGTTTTTCTTTTAATTCTTTATACCTTTATTGTGGAGTCCTTGGTGCTCTCTGAACCTTGCTGTTTTCTTGCAGATGTTTCCTTGCCGGACTAGACAATATCTTCAGTGCAGGAAAACAGTGGGGCTTGCTCTCTATTTATATACAGTGGCTTGCCCTGCTTGTGTTGGTGGGGGTGTTGTCCAGCAGTGACAGTCTGGCAATGAAACATCTGCAAGAAAACAACAAGGCTCAGAGAGTACCAAGGACTCCAAAGTTCAGCCCTGAGCTACAAATATTCTCTTCGATTGGTAACTTTATTGTATTTAAAAATTCTAATAATAAAATAGATAGATAGATAGACAAGCAGACAGACACACATGATAGACAGAGACAGAGACAGAGCTGTTCTGCTCACGTCCTTTATTCATTGCTGGTGATAGATGGGGACTTAAATGCCCAGCTGGGCCCAGGTGATCAAACCATTTACCAGCATTTCAAATCCTTTTTACCAGTTGGAGGAATTTATCTCCTAAGAAAAGCAAAAGAACATGCAACTTTACTAGATTTTGTTTGAAGCAGGTGGCCACCTGTTTAGATTTGAGCATCCTTAATGGTACCTTGAATGGTGATAGACTGGCAGAATACACATTCTGGGGACCAGACAGGAAATCCGTGGTTGACTTATGCTTAGTATCCCATAATGTAATCTTACCACTGAGTAGCCTACATGTGGAACCGCAAATGGACGATAACCATCACCCTGTCACTTTGAAACTACAATTTGACTGTGAGACTAGAAGACTGAAGGGAAGATTCCCTCTGCTCCTTGAGAATGCAAATGGCACTATCAGAGTCAGTGGGATCTGTGGAATGAAAGGTATGAGAATGTGGTAGCTAAATGGCTTCATTCAGTACTTACTCCAGAAAAGCCTGGTTCTATCATGAAGGCCTATGACAATTGCTTAGCACTGTATGGACAACTTATTAGAGACCTACAGTCATTTCATGTGTGGGTTCAAAGAAAACCCCACACCACTACCAACTATCACACCATACATCAACGAGGGTTTGTTGGGGAATATAAACAACCTGAAAGGGACTTGAGACCTATTCTTTCTATAGGTAATTCTCTACACTGGAGTGTGCTCAACCTTTAAATGACTTTAAAAAGCAATATAAGGTCCTCCTGAGGAATAAAAAGGATTAAGTCACCAAAGATAGTTGGCAGACCTTAATCAATTCAGTTAATTGAATATTTTATTTAACCAATAAAAAAGAAGAGAGGTTAAAAGCAAACAAAAAAAAATATTTAATAGATTTTTGGATCACAGCCTTTTCAGTAAGAAATGGTATTACAGAAATGGACGTATTGTATTTATGTTGCTGGAGATGCAGTGAAATTAACAATTATTTAAACATATTGTTCCATTTTGATGAGAAGCAATTACATTTATCAACTACCTTAAGCTTTATGTCAGTTGCATGGAAGTTAACTTTTGAACAGAGAAAACGAATGCATAATCAAAAGACTTATTATCCAGCATTGGAAACAGAAATATATGGCTCCAACTTTTTAGTGGTTTGCAGAATTAATTAATATAGATTAAACATGGATAACTATAATGGCTCAATTTTATCAATATATGTATGTCAGCAAATATCAATTTTGTATATTTTTTGTTTTGCTCTTTTGCTTTTTTGCTTTTATAGTTTTGTGTATTCTTTTTTTCTTTGTGTTTTGTATTTAGTTAATTAAACATATTTAAAAAAATACTTCAAAGGAGTCAAACTGATACCTCTAGTCTTACAGTTTTTGAAGACAAAACAGTAGCCCCAGTACTCTATCCAGCTCAGGCTGGCTGATATATGAAGTAAATCATCTTAGACACAATACAAACCAAGTCTTTAAGGTCCTTATTTGCCACACATCAGGGCACTTCCAACACAGTACTCAGGCTTGATGCCCAAAATTGGACTTAAGGACTCTTGATGGCATACTGGTTAAAGATCAGATATTTTCTTAAGTCTTAGCTGACAATTAACTGTCACTCTGGACAAAAGAGGTAGAGAGAAAAGTAAGAATATCTGGAGTGCCTGTACATGCCTTTTTAACTCTGGACTTTTTTCAGGATAGCTGGTATTGCAACGATTGGTTGACACTGAATATCACTCTCTCAAAGCCCAGATTTATGCTAGACAGAAGCTTCTGGGAACCTGCAAGATATTTGTACTGCCTTAGCTGGAGGAAAAGGTTTTTCAGGCCAAGCACAACATCTTCCATCCGCGCTATTATCTGGACTCATACCAATATTCCCCTATCTCAGTGCACTTGGCCTTGTGATTCTGGGGAAATCAAGACAATTCATCATATCCTTTTTTATTGAACATTTTATAAGAATCTTCAAAAAGATGTCATAATTCCTTTTTTTTACTAAGCACACTTTGAAGAGCAGATGAGTTTTACAAGCTGTGAAACCACCTGCACAGTAGCCACATTTATTGTTGCAGCAGTTAAAGCGAGGCAACAACTAACATCAAACACAACTTAACAATCCTTTCTCTTTTCCTTTTTTTAAAAAATTGTTTGATTTCATCTGATTGCACTTATTGCTGATCTCTGACAGCAAATAAAGAATTTTCTTTATTGTCTCAATTTCTGGCTAGAGATTCTTCTTTCAATGCATGATAATAGAGTGGGCCACAGGCTATTGACTTACCTTTTATAAGGTACTCATGATGATTTTTGAGTGAGTAACTTTATTACAGATTACAGACCCAGACAACACAAAAACACAATATAATGCATATGGCAAAAAGGCCTGTGATCATGCTTAGTGTACTTTGCTATTAACAAAACATGAATTCTACAGCTTACAATTACAAACTTTACAATGGAAAGAGTTATGTTAGGAACTTTATCCACCCAAAAAAGCTGTAGATAAAAGCATTCTGTCCATCCAGGAAATGGTATAAAGAGAGGCATTAGAAGCTCATTATGGAATATCTCAGTAAAACTTACTATAAAGTGAAACATGAGCCTATGATTCCATATCCCCGTCTTCACAAGAATAAATCCTTTCAGCACAGGAGATTTTCCAGAATTTAACCTGGAATTTAAGCTGCTGACAGCAAGACATCAAACTGCAACAGTGTGAAAGCCTGACAAAATTTATTGCTTGTGAGTTGATCAAAATACAATACTGTTTTAAAGTAAAATTTGTTGTTACGCAGTTGTACTCTGGGCAACATCTTACTATATACAGATTACTGTTTGTAATCTGTTCTCAAGTACTATTACCGATTCTTGTCCCAGGAACATCAGCACCTCAGATGAAAATCCCTATTTGTAATTTATTATCTATTTGGTGCTTCCAGGAAAAATAATATTTAGGTGTCAGAATAAAATGTTGTGGCTGAAAATGAGCTTTTAGCCAATATTTATTCACACCTAATCATTCCCTCCTTTCAAATTTAAGAGCCTCTAGATGTAGGTGACAATGAGCACACATTTCTCTACTTGGATTAACTTTCTCAGGAAGCTGGTTTGAAATTTCATTTAGTTCATCATAACTGATGCCTGAGTTTCACTGAGCTCCATATAGAAGATGTGCAGCATCTTTGTTTCAATGCAGCTAGTATGTAGGAAGAAAGAGAAAGGAAAGCAGAAGTTCCTGCTGGTTACCTCTGGGTTTTCAAAGGAACTTGAGCAGTGTGAGCATGTTGGTTCCCTGAATATCACAGCACAAGGTTCAGATACCTAAAAACAGAAAACCTGCTCTTTTTTTTCTAATATACCCTCAAAATTTCAAGTGAAATTAAGTGCCTTGAAAAATGCATGAGCTTTGTTCCCACACAGTTGAATTGAAATGACTGTTCCTTACAAAAATGAGTCAGTAATTTCATGGTCCTTCTAAGCTCTTCAAGCATATGAGATAATATTACATCATCATCTGGCTAAAGTGGTATGGATTTAGCTTTATCTGACAGGGTTGTTGTTTTTTTTGCGGGGGGGAGGTGAAGAGTCTTCCTAATTTAAGGAACCTATCATTGCATTATGTAAAAGTTGAATAGTAGTGGAATCAAGATACATTCTCGTTTAATCCCCTTACTGATTGGCACTGCATCTGAGAGATGACCTACTAGGGTACAACCCACCCATAAGTTGGTAGGGTCATGATGATTTTGACTTTATTTATTTATTTATTTATTTATCAATCAATCAATCAATCAAATTTGTCACCACCCATCTCCTCCAAAGGGAGGAACTCTGGGCGGATTACAACATAAAAAAATAACTATATAATAAAATTCCAATATAAAATATAGACTAAAACAATTTTAAAAACTATCAAATATAAGGTACCTTCCCTTCTGCCATGGGTTGTTTTCCAGCTCATGTCCTTAAATTATACATGGACCTGACAGTATTTCAACTGAACGCTTGAAATATACTTTCAGTGGGGAATAAATTCTTGTTGCCTTGATTCTCACACATACAGGCTAATACTGAGCAAAAATTATGAAGCCATGTTTCATTTCCAGTGGAGGTTTAGAAATCTCAAGACCTGAAAGATAACTTTTTGATCCTAAGAATAAGGGAACAGCTGCATGCATGTATCCCAATTTTTGCAATAATTTCAATTAATCTCAATAAATCCTTAAGGCTACTGGAATGTGCATACTGTAAATAGCTTGGAACTCTGGGAACTCGGGGATTTAAAATGCACGTGCTGATAAACAAATTATTAAATTTAATGGACCAACTAATAACTCAAATAGATCTGATTAATTACTGGACATCTATTATTTAGAAAATAATAATAAAGAAAATAGAAATAGGATTTTATTCACTATCAATAAAATTTAAAATAATGCTTTGCATGTTGATACATATAATAGGATGATTCCACTGTCTCAGCTTGTCAGTCTAGTATAAAATCCAAACAGTATATCAAATTAATAAGAATTTTTAAACCTTCTTTACCAAGACATGCTCAGCAAAGTAATTAGGAATTAATGAAGATTTTGTCAGCATTTGCTGTTGATATAGTATCAGTGGGGGAATAACAATTGACAGTTGGCCGATCAGCAGGTCAGCATGATATGAATCCAGTGGTCTTGGGGAAAATAACTAATGGACCCACTGAAACACAAGCAATTATGCTTCAAGCATCACTGAGATACCAAAGGAGTTCTTTGGGGAGGGTGGGGGGCAATGTAGAAACAGCAAATACAGCAGTAGAGGATCTCTAATTGGCCTTTAGTTCAGTGTCTGGGGAGAAGCCTGTTATTTGAAAACTTCAAATGCTTGGAATATGGTAGCGAAAACAAAGCCAATCCCACACTCACCAATGTTAATAGAAACATTAAAAAGATGTGCTTTGTAGGGCTTCAGTTTGGCTCATGCACTCCCTAAGCCTTTGCCATTTGTACTTGGTTAGAGAGTTGAGGAACAAATGTAGAATTTGTACAACCAGATCTGATGTTGAGAGGTGGGATTTACATGATCAGTGCTGCAACAGATTGTGTGAGAGTGGGAAAGGCAGATTGATGGATCTAGATGGAGGGGCTATCATTAATCTACTTATTTCCTTTTGGCCGAAGGGAATTTCTTAACCAAAATAAGTATATACACAGTTTGTCTGTGGAAATGGCCTTTTGGAGATTGGTTAAATCTTGCCTTTCTGGAAGGCCTTTGGTGGTTAAACAACTAATCCAATCCATTATTGTTAGTTACTGTTTACAGTTCTATTGTTGTTGTTTTTTTATTTATGATGATGATAATGATGATATTGTTCTTTGTACTGTGTTCAAATCTGTATATCACCTAAAGCCTCTAGAGTGAGGTGATTCATAAATATTCTAAATAAATAAATATGTAGACAGTGATTTATTGCATTTTATTTTATTAAAAAAGCATACTTGTATGGCATTCATAAATTTTGAGAGCCAGATTGGTGCAGTGCTTAAAGCACCAGGCTAGAAACCAGGAGACAGTGAGTTCTAGTCCCACCTTAGGCATGAAGTCAGCTGGGTGACCATGGGCCAGTCACTCTCTCTCAGCCCTAGGAAGGAGGCAATGGCAAATCACTTCTGAAACCTTGCCACGAAAACTGCAGAACTTGTCCAGGCAGTCTCCAGGACTCAAGATTGTCTCAAAGGAGCAACAGTAATCAAACTAACTTTCCTTTAGTGAATAAGTGACATGAAAATGCCACATACAGTATGGCTACCATAGCTGATTTTAAAAAAAAGGATGGCCCTTCTTGGCAGCAAGAACATTTTTTAGAACTCTATGCCATCATCTAGTGGCCATCAATTTTTGTAACCAGATCTGGCAGCCCTACATATAGTATTTTCCAGGAACATTGAGTTAATTCATATGTACTCAGTCCATTACTCTGTAAAAGAACAAACAAACAAACAAACAAACAAACAAATACTGTAAGTACATCTATATCCCAAGTTCACCTGATTTTGTAACTCTCTAAAAAAAAAACAACAACAGCTTTCAATGTTGACCAAGTCTGTTCATTTTTTTTTCCCCAAAGAGAAAGATAATGTGACAGTTTCTGAATAACCCAATATATAATTTCCATCTCCTAAAGATGGTTCTTTTTGCTATTGTTAGGGCAAGAAAAACCCATATTTGTTCTGAACTTATTTAATCTCAAGTACTTGTTATATATAAGGGACGCGGTGGCACTGCAGGTTAAACTGCTGAGCTGCTGAGCTTGCCGATCGGAAGGTCAGCAGTTTGAATCCGCATGATGGGGTGAGCTCTCGTCGCTAGTCCCAGCTCCTGCCAACCTAGCAGTTCGAAAACATGCCAATGTGAGTAGATTAATAGGTACCGCTTCGGCGGGCAGGTAACGGCATTCCGTGTAGTCATGCCAGCCACATGACCACGGAAGTGTCTACGGACAAACGCCGGCTCTTCGGCTTTGAAACGGAGATGAGCACCGCCCCCTAAAGTCGAACACGACTGGACTTAATGCCAAGGGAAACCTTTACCTTTACCTTTACCTTTACTTGTTATATAATTCAGTACAATACACCTATCTTTAAAAAACAGAGCTTTCTCAAAAATTCTGTCAATTTATTGTATAACATTACTCCAAAAAGGGTGTAAGGAGGAACATATGAGTTAAAGTGCCCTCATATTTCTTGGAATGTCAACACAAATAACACTTAGTCTATCCTTTACAAAACATTCTAGATGGTGTCTAATATATACAAATAATAATATTTTAGTAGATTAATTTGAATTTTAAATCACAGGACATAAACTTAATATTCTTCTTAGTCTAAAGATATTATAAAATATATAAAAATATATTTATATTATAAACACTTAATGTTATAAGTTGTTTCTATATGATAGAAACACCTGACAGTTCTGTGATTAATTATGTATTCTCCATCATATCTTTTATACTGATTAGTGAACATACTTTGTTTCTGCTTTCAACATTGCATAATTATTTATTATTCTGTAGTGTTAATTTGTATGAGTTTTGGTCTTTGATATCTTTGCTTTTTTATCTTTTAACAAAAATGCAATAATAATTTTATAATTTCATTTATTGTGCTTACATTATTTTACAAAAAATATTGTTTAATTTACTTTCATAAACATTACAAAAGTATAAAATTACATTTCTTCTGTAGGTGGACGGAATATTTTATAAATACCATAAATAATCATATAACTTGTGAAAAAATCTATCCAAGCCTATTGTTTTCAAGCTCTTTCCTTTTATATGACCTTATAAACATCCTTTATTCTCCTAGAAGGATTTCAAGAATTTGATTTATGAGTCAGGATGATCACTATCACTCTTAGGGGTGATATTAAAAGAAAAGATTGACTTCCTATCTCCACATAAATAAATACTAGCTGAAATCATCTCATTATCTTATATTGAAAAAAATATATCCCTTGGTATAAAGTCACTATAGATATATTTAATCAATGGCTAGTCACATAACTGAAAATATGGCTGCAAATAAATCTGCCCACAGTGATTAAAAGGAGGGGGGGGAATGAAAAGGAGTGAGTAATCTCATACAGTCTGGGAGGAGAGAACAAAATGGATCTGCTCCATCATTCAAAGGCTTTCTGGCTAGCACTGGTCTGGTGGTTGTGGGGAAGGGTCATTCTATAGCAGAATAGGGATGTTTCAGAGCCAGCTCCACCCCTTCATGGCTAGTTCCAAGGCCTTGCATCTGAGGCAGCTTTTTAACACAAATCTCCCTCCAGATACTGAAGGACCTCTGTGCCAACACAGTTTCTGTCAGCTTTGTGAGGTATTCCCACACACCATTACAGGCTCTCTGCTGTCCCCCAGTAGGTCTCCTCTCCATTGGTAGAAGCCTTTAGGGTCAACTTCTCATTTCCTGATATGGGTACTAATGAACAGAACAGTCCAAGAGGTCATGATTCAAGTGAATCAACACCCAGAAGATCTCACTACTTGGACCTGGGACAAATTTTGCAGGGCAAAAAGGGCATGGCTGGTGTGCCTCACCCGGCCCTCCTCTCCTCCTCTTGAACTGAAGTGCAGCGTATCTACTGTAAGTGGCCAACTTGATCCTTCACTAATCTCAGTTGGAACTATGAGGGCTAAGGAAAGGTGGAAAAAAGGAAGGCGTTGAGAAAATCAACTCAAATAAGTTGCAATATTTGTATAATTATATCATCACACACTTGTCATCATCTGTCCCCACTCCCTTGTACTCCCATGAAGGTACCTACACACAAAGAAGAACACATGGACAATCCTATACTGAGAAAAATAAATAGTTATCTGTCTGTAGTTCTAACTCCCTCACACAATTAGTAGATTTCATTTTGAATGTGTATTTATCACAAATGTGTATTTATCACAAATCATGCTAAGAAAAAGGAGAAAGGAGAGACAGACTAAGGAAAACTGTGGAAAGAACTAAGGAACTAAGGAGAGAAAAGAGAAAAGGACTAAAGAGGAGGGAAATTATTTATTTTCTCTTGAGTCCTAAGTTCCTTCAGCACCCTATTCTGTTCTTAGATCAGTGCTGCAAGAGGCATTTTGGAAAGCAGCAGTAGTGAAATTGGAAGGAAGCAGAATGGATTTTCTGGCATCCAAAGCAACAGCAAGCTTGGAAGCTATAAACACAGACACTGCAGAACTGCACAAGCTTCAAGGATGTGTGGTCTTTATATTGTGCTTCTCTAATATTCCTAATTATGCTTTCACGTATTGTGTGTTCATTTTTGCAACTGACTACTGAGCACTCCATGCCCAAAAGAAGGGGGTTATTTTTGCCTGTTTCACCATTCTGTGTGACAAAATACTGCTAAATCTTATCCAGAGAGGCTATGGAAACAAATGGGCTTAAAAGCAGCAAACTCCTAGGACTTATGTGGTTCTGATCTCTCTCCATTGAGCAAAACTAATCAAACCTATTCTGGGAAATAGCTTGTTTTCTCTTCTGAATATGAAAAGCACATGTGGGGATAGTGCATCATCCTGGTTTCATTAGCAGAAACTATTTACAGGACACTATAAAATATTAATTTGTAGAAGCTGTCATTTAAAGAGTCTTTGTTGACTTGGTTTTTAATACTAATAACATACAGATATATGTTAGTTTAGGGATGCAACATATGATCTAAAAAACTGATGTTTGAAGGTTTCTTTGCTTATAGCTTTCAACAAAATCTTCCTGGGACTGTTTTCAGCAACATCTCCATTTACTAGGTATGTCCCTCTGGTCTTCTTGAGCAAACCTTTACCTTTTAAAGAGCCTTGCTATGGCAACCATCATCCTGAGCTCTGGGTGGAGCAGAGAAAGCTGTAATTTGATGTTGTGTCTGAAAAGTGATAGCAAAGGATGAGAGGAAGCAACTGCTGAGAAAGGAGAAGAGACTTTCAGAAGAATTAATATCTTGCCAGATGCCCAGGAGAGGTTCATGTCTGTAGGGAGACGCATAAGTTTTAAAATAAAATAAATAATATGAGAGGAAGACGAGGGGGAGGAGAAAACGTTAAATTGCTCAAGACAGCTGTGTCCAGGGAATCATACTGCAGTGTGCTCAGTATTAGAGAAAATAACTTGTCTAGCTTTGTTTCAACTTGGAAACTACTTTTGAACTCTTTGCTTGTAGCTGAAAAAAATGAAGTTTTGATTTTGGGATTTGATGGTTAGGTTGGCATAAGATTATAGAAATAATATTTATTATAGTTAAAGTTAGAGAAAGATGTTAATGTATTTTTAATCTGTATCTGTGCTGGAGAAGGTCAGAAGTCACTTCTTTTGCTGTACTTCTTTCTATTTATTTCTGCACTTCTTAATTTATCTCTTTTTTAGTTTATCTCTTTTTTTCTTTAGTCTCTCTTTAATATTTTTCATTTTGTTTTTGTATTTTATCTTTATGTTGAAAAAAATATAATAAAGTACATTTAAAAAAAAAATGGAATTACACTTTAGTACACTCTGTGACCTTTTATTGTCATGTTGCAGCATACATCAGATGATTGCAACAAGATAGTTACTTTCATAAGTCAGGTCTTCCAGATAAGCTACCTTCTCCTTTAATGAAGAAATGAAGATGAATCAAATTTTCTTACTAGCCAACATCCTTTCTTTCTCTCACTCATGCATAAATACATGCAGTGCACTACAGCTGTACAGCTGTACTAAATCCATTCTTCACTCTCTGTTAAATCGAAAATAAATTGATTTGTATTTCAGAAAAAATCTCAAGGGTGGAATGAAGGCTGTATGCACCTTAGTGCAGTGTTTATGGGTGTGGGTGTGAATGTCCTTTTTTTTCCCCCTTGTGTAATCTTCTTTCCAGCAATCTGCAGGCTCCCTGGCTTTAATTCATTCCCAAGGGAAGTCATTATGGGGGAAACTCACTCCTTCCATGGAGCATTTTTTTTTTCAGATCAGAAAAGAAAGACAAGCAGGGAGGCTACAGACTGATAGGTGGATGTGAAGAAAAAAAAATATGCCATACAAATAGCAACAACATTTTGCATTTTCTCACTGCAGTGGAAGAAGCTCAGAAACAATGATAAAAAAAAAGTACACAGTGTTCTGAAGTCATTGTAAAGCACAGTGAAGATAAGATAGAAAAATAGAAGCCTGTTTTGCAAGGGAAGACATTTTTCAGGAAATTGGAAGACAGAGGCTTCTATTTGTCTAGGTGATTTTGGCACAGCATTAATGTCAAGAAATTTGGAGGATGATTTTTATATTGCCAATTTCTTGGTATTTGCTGTACAGCATCCATAATAAAGAACCATTTTTCACCAGTTTCTGCAACCTCCCAGTGATTTTTGTAGTATCTTTCCTATGGATCTAAACTGAAGACACTGCAATCAGCAATATGCTTTTATTCTCTTGTTTTACTAAACTTCTAGACAAACTCACTCCAGTGAGTCTGCAAGAATAATGTCATACATATTGTAAAGTAATCAGATAATAATGCAAGATCACAGGCATGCTTAATCAATCAAAATAATAACCCACATATATTACCCTTTTAAAATACTTTGTTAAACCCTTTGACTAATTTTATAATTTATAAAATGCTTGAAATCAGATGGCAGTCAGGCTCCTAATTTTATACTGTAAATAAATTAAGTGAGCTAATGTTTAACTATCTAAAAGATCTGCACTGGTTGCCAATCATTTTCCAGGCTGAATTCATCATCATGTTGACTGTAATCTTTGAAACCTGACATATCTTAGATTCTAGCTTAACCAGGGGCCTACCTGTCTCCTCCTTTCTCAGGAAGAGGCTGAATATTAAGATCTTGAGAAGGAACCTGTTTGAGGGAGCTCACTTGTAGAGATCTGTATAAAATGTAGGAATGTAGGAAAGGGCACTGTGCCGTATTTCATATTTAGTATTGGCTCCCTCATCAAAGAAAAATGCTTGTACATTATTTCTGTCTCTGCTGTAATTTCAATATGTATATAATATGTATATGTATATGTATATGTATATGTATATGTGTATGTGTATGTGTATGTGTATGTATGTGTGTGTGTGTGTATGCATATGTATATACATGTATGTATATAGTCAATCAGTCAGTCAGTCTTTATTTGCTATACTCAACCTTGCTGGCTTTTACTTATTTATTTGATCCATATTCACCTTCCTACTCTGGCAAGCACCCAAAATAGCTTTCTGCATTTTAGTAGAAAGTCAGTATAAAATATGTATTAATAGTTTCAGAAACAAAACCTTCCATTGTATTTTTTTAAGGAAGATTATAAAATATAAGCATATTTATATTTTTAAAAATCTATTGCTTTCTTATAGGAAGAAGTGAACCAAGGATGGCATTCCATCCAAACTGTAATCCCTTCATTTCTTAAAGAGATAAATATAATCTTTTAGCAGAAATTGGTCACTTGTTAAGAAAAAAAAAATGTGCCAACTTCCAGCAGAATAGAAAGTGAGATAGTTAATGCTTGATGTGATAAACATTTCTAATACTGGATTATTTCTAAGTCTTCATTAAAGGATTAGTTAATGAAGCTGACCGCAAAGAAATTATTTTCCATCATGGGGTGAATTCAGTTATTAGACATACTAAATTGTTTATTAAAGCCAACATTTTCCAGATCCAGCACCAGGATTAGAATGAACACAATCTCACAGTGTAAAAGAACAAAAGAAAGTAAAGGATAGGCCTATTGGCTAGCCTCCACATTTAGTCGTATATGTGCAGCATACTCATTAAAGAAAATCCCACTGACTTGATTGGTTCAATTATAATGAGATGTGACTCCAGTATATTATCTTAGTAACTCTACTATTTGTCAAATAGACTGCATATTATGGAAATAAGACATTGCTGAGCTGAGAGAACAAGGATGCCAAGGGCCTTGTCCCATTTGACTCCACTGGATAGCAGCCAGGTGAGGTAATGGTGGAATATGTGTGAATGAATAGGACAGGAGGAAAAAATCTATGTACTTTTTTTGGAAGTGGGAGAATGGGTGACAGATTGGAGGGCTCAATGAAGGGGAGGAATAACAGTACACACAGGTGTAAGGAAGTATGGTAAAAAATAAATCAAACCATTCCAGAAGAGAGATTGAAAATCTATTGCCAATCTCAACTTCCTCTCTTCCCATCTCAATTCATAGACTGCTTATTCAGATTGTTGGGTAATGTGGCTCAGACTGATGCTTCTGAATGCCATGTCTACCTTCAATTGAACCTTGCCTTGTCTATTATTTTATGGTGGATAAGTGGACATAAATCACCAAGACCTCAGTAGGAGCACTCCTCACTAAGATTTATTTAGATGGGTTTTGTGTTCTACATCAGCCCTAACCCCATGGCAGATTATGGGTAGAATGGCAGTTGTTTACTGGAGACCTTAGTCATCAGCAAGGAGCATTGTTCCACAAGTAGCCAGGTAAGAGGCCATATCTGTGCAATCAGGCCCAAAAGACCAGCTACTGTACCATCTTCCTAGATGCATGGCAGCATCCCTCCCTGAGCTGCTTGATCTTATTGCAGGGGTGGCTATGGATTTGGGTTTGTCACATGTCAGCACTAGCTTACTAAATAACATTGTAAGGTATCTAGCAAATGTTAAAGTATTCACATTACTGCATAAAATCAATTGGGGTCACTGTAACTATAGCATGCTCATAAGTACTTAGCTCTATTATCCTTGCCTTAAAGCTGGATGAAACCATTGTCAATTGATAAATGTATAAAATAATTTTACTGGAAGAGAAAACTGTAAGATTTATCACAAATGACATTTTTTCTTACAATAGTACAAATCATATTCTTTGGTCTCTCACTGTGTTCTTCGGGACTCTCCCCCAAGTAAATACATCTACCATTATTTCAACCACAGCAGAGGTGAAGTATTTAGAAAGCATTAAGTAGCTGGAAAACTTCATATACATTTTAGTATGAATTTTACATATGCCAGATATAGTAGTGAAAGTAGTGGCTTGCCTGCTGTATTTTTATTTCTAGAATTATGAACTAAGCTGCAAGTAGCACCCAAAGATTGCAGAAGGGTCAACATGTCCCTTACTGAGCATTTCAACTTGCTTTAGCTGGTTGAGGCAAGTTAAATAAATACTCAGTTAAGCTTTACACTAAAAATACAGTGTATTGACTTTTCCTTCCTTCTTTAATCAAAACAAATTATGCCATAATAATATTTTTAGCCTATAATGCAAAACAAAACAAACAAAACAAAACCACAAGTCACTTAGATTAACAGAAATTTAGATGAACAAAATTGTTATCCATTCAATATTTTTTTAATTATCAGCAGTGTTTTTCTTTTTGTAATGACACTTTTCTAATTCTGTATATGTTTCTAATTCATGTATTGTATATGCTGAAATTGTACTTACACTTGCTCTGAAACATTTTTTTAAAGCACTCCACTGAGCCCAAACAGCAAAATTTCTAACCATAATAGAAACACAGAGACATAGTCTCAGTGGCAAAATACTAGCTTTATTTTAATCCACAGTTCTGGAAAAGAAATTTACTAAATAAGTGATGTCAAATTTCTAACATAGCTGCTATACCTAGAAAAAACATTCAGAAACATAGTATTTCTTACTAGATTTATTTGCTAATTATCCACTCAAACCAAATCTCTAGTGCAAATTAATATAAACATATATTCTACCAAAATATTTAATTATTTAAATCATGCTCAGAAGTCTTCACTTACCCATAGACAACAGTATTTCTCCTGCCTGCCTGCCCTCTTGCTTGTTTCCTTTCTAAAACAAAGCAAACTTCTATATTGATTTTATGGACACTGGGTATCTACCTGAAAATTATATGAAATTCCCTACATATCAACATAGTGTTTAAATCTAGCCAGTATAACATAGGAATTACCTTCTTTATATCAAGTCTCTAATCTGTTTCAGGAATTGGTACTGACTTAATGGGCCATTTTTAACTTGATTGTGTCTAGTTTTATATTCCAATAATTGAAGACTTGATTTTAACATTGTTCTTTCACTCTTTCTGGATTTCCAGCAAGATGACATAATGCTGAAACACAGTTTAGTCTCTCTCCTCTGTCATCTGCAAAAATCAGCTGGTGGACTGTGTTTGGAGATAATAAACTGAAATTTTAATTAAACTTCCTCTGCTATCTTTGATATTTTGGAAAAATGGAAATGCCTTGTAAATTTAAGAAGCAGCCTCTACCTTCTCCTCTTTCTTCAACAACACAGACACCATTCTCTCTCTCTCTCTCTCTCTCTCTCTCATACACGCACGCACACACACACACACACACACACACACACGTACACACAGAGAATCTTGGCTTCCGAGGACACTGTAGTAGAGCTGGGGAGTGAGGCTTCAAGTAAGAAATTAGCTACTACTTAAGAGGTGGACACCTTAGCTGAGACTCCAGTTCAAATGGGAGAAATGCAGAGAGCTATGTTTACTTCAGAAATTCCATTCAGTGTCATCTCTTGTGAAGTAAGCACTTTTGAGATTCTTCTTGCTATATTAAATTCACTAAATTCAGATCCTGAAGATAGGATTGAAAAGACTGAGAGGAGATGAGGTAAAATCAAAAGGTAGTTAGAAATAACAAGCTAAGATTGAATGACATTGAAAAACTTATTGCTGCCTTAATTACTCAAGATATAACAGAAGGCTTGGAATGTATCAAAGATTAAGAAGGGTGGGAGAAGTTTCCTTATATTTTCTTATCAACAGCATAAAGAAATTTTAACAGGTGCTATAAAATAGGTTTTTGGATCTGTTTCAGATAGACTGTGACTCTATAGAGATGGTCTCTTTTATACCAACTAGGTACAGATCTTCACAGACAATTAATTTTGTTATCATTGGATTTTTCCAGAGTCTGATTGAGACAAATATTTCAGTAGCCAGAATAGCAACACATTTGAAATAAGGGAAAGATATTTAAATTCTTTCTAGAGCTACCCTTCAGCACTGAAAATTTCATCAGGCTAATCTTAAGGCCAGGCAACAAGGGATACAGGTTCTATTCTATATTTAACAATATTTAGCTTATCCTTGGAAGCTGCTGTGAAGAAATTGAATGATCCTGAGAACCCTGTAAATTAACTTAAATGATTAAAGGCCTCCTATCCAGATGTAGACTTTCTACAACAATCCTCTCAGAAATGAACTATTGGTTTGAAGGGTCAAAGGTTAATCTACTACACAGAATTTCATTAGTATCTTATCCTTTCCCCCCTTCTATTTGTAGCTTCAGGGAAAGAAAGCCAGAGTCTGGATTATTGTCATGTCCCTACCAGGAGTCTCCTCCCTCCCTCCCTCCCTCCCTCCCTCCCTCCCTTCCTTCCTTCCTTCCTTCCTTCCTTCCTTCCTTCCTTCCTTCCTTCCTTCCTTCCTTCCTTCCTTTTTTAATCAATATGTAGTTTTGATAACAGTTTTTTAAGTGCAGTTTCAGTTACATATATTTATATCTTCCAATTTCTTCTATTTTGATTGTTCATCATTTCAATGTTCTGTATACATCGTAACGTTTCACATGTCACTTTTCTAACCCGTGTTTGCAGGTTGGAAATTTCCAGCCGTGCCAGGCTGTAATCTTCTTACTGCAACTGTGGAATGTATGTTTGGGTTAGTGACTCTGTTCAAGGTTACTTTCTCAGGCCGATGTGGGTAATGGTTGCTGACACCTGGGAGGGGGGGTTGCTTGGAGGGAGGAAGGGCGGGACTGGTTTGAAAGCAAGGGTTTTTAGTTTGTATTTCGCATGCTTTTGCTCGTTCTCAGCTTTCTTTGTATTTGCATACTATTCTTTCAATAAATCAGTTTTCATAAAGAACCCCCTTGTGAGACTGAGTATGTCAGAATAGGCAATCATTACATTGTTATTCCAAATTCCATGCTTTCTAGAGGTTACTTATTATTAAGATTTGGTTTAGCGATAACTTGCTATAGAACATTCAAGAATGTTCAATTACCCTGAAGTCAGATTAACTTGAAAATTACTCACAATCTTTTCTCCCAAAAATAAATAACAACTTTCTGGGTAATTTGTATGTTAGATTAATCTAAAGGCCACATAGAAATTTTATCTGACAATCTTCCTGAAGGAATTCCCAGCCTCTGTAGTTCAATGAAGAAATGGCTCTTTAAGGGGAATTTTAAAGGGAATGTTGAATAAAGGCAATGTTGAAAAAAGGAAAACTGAAGTATAGCAGGAAGAACAGTTATTTCTAGTTTAGAAAATTAGCAGAAATCTTGATTCATTATCTTCCCTGTTCTTTGGTACAGAATGCTTTACAAACCAAATCTCACATTTACTCTGGCAGATCATTCCTATTTCCTTTTACCAGATGATGAAACACAGTAGGCCTATGGTGAAAAGTTCAATTTGATAGTTAAAAGATCAATGGCAGATGACTGTTGAAATTGTGATATTTATTTCTCTGACTGCATATGGCGACCTAGACATGGAGGCAGCTGTCTGCCTAGGCATCCATCCACAAGATCAGTGCAGTGCTTAACAGAGACAATCTCAAAGTCCTTGTTATGATTGATGAGAGACCAGTATGTCCTAAAAGGAATTTGAAAAGCACCCAAAGCAACTTAGTCACTGCAGAGCTTGATGAACGCCTGCAGTGCACCAGTTTTGTTGAAAAGGCTGACTTCTTTTTGGCTGCAATCCACAAGCTACTTTGGAGGAGTTTTGCCAAACTCCAATTAAACTTTATCCAGTAATGGGAGGAGACTCTAAAATGGGAGAAAGGTGAGTTCAAGCACACAAGGTCCCTGGCACAGAAGAGCTGTACTGTATTTTCAAACATTACCAAACAGTTTTAGTGAGCATTTGGATGCCAAGCTACTTTGGCGCTACAAGAATGTGCTTACACTATGTTCTGAATTTTTTAGATGGAGCTTGATGGTTCTGAACTTTAAAATGTAGCATTATGTTCAGAACATGTACTCCCATTTTTTTTGTATTATTCAGATAAAATATAGTTTTCAAAATAAAAGTTATAATTAAAATAACTCAAAATATCAGAGCAGCTAATGAAATGGTTTTCCTTATTCATTGTTTCTCTGTATAGAAATGCCAATTATATGTACATTTTTTGTATTATATGTATATGTCAAGTATATGTATATATTTTGTTCGGTTTTTCTGTGTGTGTGTGTGTGTGTGTATGTTTGTGTATTCTGTGATGGTGTGTGGGAATGACCTTGGGAGACAGGAGGAAGACCTGGAGCCTAGGCAACCATCTGCTAAGAGGCAGTTCAGTCCGCAGGTGGGGGAAAAACATGGGAGCATTTCAGAAGGGACTCTCCCTAGTTTTCTGGAGACTAAGAGGAGGGGAGAAATACTTTCAGTCTTGCAAGACTGATGTTAGCCCTTCGAAGTAGTCCAGAGAAGAAGCACACTTTTTAGTTTTTATCTATACCCTGAAAATTTAATAAAGTGATCTTTTTTTAAACAAAATGTGTCATCATCATATCATGTTCATCTTTTGTACATACTTCAGTTTCAAAGTCCATCTTATATTGTTCAATTCCAGTTACCTTTTTGCCTATATTACATCTTTCACTTAATTGTGCATATGAAAACCATTGAAAACTAAATCCCTCTGCAGTTAACTGTTCTCTTGACTTCATCTTAAGTTGTCCATCTTCCTGTATTAATAAGTCTTGATATGTTAACCATTTCTCTTTGCCTGCTGTTTCTTTTCTCTAAAATGCTTCCTATGTTGAGACTATTAAGTGTATTTTTGGGGACAACCTGGGTTTATATTTGTTCCATATCCTTAATATGGCACTTCTCACATAGTGATTTTTGAAATCTATATTAATTTTAACCTTATCATACCATAAAAACCCATGCCAACCAATCCTCACATTATGAGCTTCTAATTCTATCATTCTTTTATTTGACAGCAACAGCCACTCTTTCATCCAAACCAAACAGCAGTCTGCAAAGTAACATCTGAAAGCAGGCAATCTTAACCCTCTTCTTTCTTTTGCAAATTGAGGAATTTTATATTTAAACCTTGGTTTCTTACCCTGCCATTTAAATCTCGTTATATCTTTTTGCCACTGCTTAAAAGGTATATCATTTTTCAAAACAGATATTGTTTGAAATAATAATAATAATAAAAAAAAACCTAGCCATGTCTAGTATTATTTATGTTATTGAAACAATAATGGCAAGTTTGATCTAATGAGATTCCATGATGGTGTTAATTAGTTATGTTCCATTGAGTTGGACTCCAGTCCTTCATGGAAAAAATGTTTACCACTTCAACCTGTATTCTCAGGACATTACAGTGATCACTTTGGTTCCATCCATCCATCTAATCATTAGTTCCCTTTCTTCTACTTCTCTCAGCCTTGCCATACACAATAATATTTTCTAGTCCACCAACTGCTAACATCTCCTGCCCACAGTTTGGCGATCATATCTCAGGCTTCCTAGCCCAGCCCAGCTCAGCCCATCCTCAGGCAGAGGCAGAGGCAGATATGAGAATTGGGCATGGTTGAACAGCAGGGGGTGTGGGGGTTGTATATGTGAATGTAGCCTAGGGATTTAAAAAAAACTGTTTATTTTAATCAAAAAATGGTATTTTAAGGTAAAACCAGAGATATTTATTTTATTTACTGTATAATAGTTATATACTGACCCAGTCACAAAACCCAACAAGCTATTAGGAACAACAAAACAAATATCCCATCCCCATTAAAACAACAAATATCATAGTTTGTTTCATAGTTGAAGAAACTTCCCAAAGAAAGAGGTAACATTTACAGTATATCTGGGGACATCCCCATAGTTCTCACTTGGGTACCAAGTTGCTACACCTGTATAAAACCATGAAACTGGCATTTTGTTGTCCTGAGCTATTTACTGTATTTAAGCTTACAGTTGACACACATGAATTTCTCTTTCAGTCAAATATAAGTTGCCTGGAATAGAAAAGTAGCTGTCTTCTGTCATAAGAATTACAAATGACAGTGTTTTACAGGAAGTCAGCACTTGACCATCTCTAGTCAGAAGCAGTTGCTGATTAACCAAGATACAGACATAATATTTTGGTAGATTGACTGAACTGCCATCCAAAGCAAAGCACTATCAGAAATGAATACATCTAAAGAAGAACTTGGAACAGAGATGTGCAGCTGATATCAAGGTGGTGAGTAAATATAAGGAGAAGAATCTTTTGTAGGGAATAGGGACTAGTTTGATTTCCCCAGATATGTTACCTGATCAAGGATTGTATTACAGAAAGATTGGTAAGTGCCTACCATCTCTCTCATGAGGCAGGATTGTAAGGACCACCTTAACTTTCAAAGAAGGAACAGTATCAGGACTCTGTCATCATAAGCAACTGAAATAAATATTATCAATTATCAGGGATTAATAAGGTGATAAGGAAGTAGACTAAATTGCTAAATCTGAAATCTCACTCTGTGTGCCCCTCCATATCATTACCAATCCAAGTAACTAGGTCTAATAAAGGACTTCAACCTTGGAACACTGTTTTCTGTTATCTGTTTTCCCTCTAGGCAGGCTTGAACCTGGCTGAAGCTTCCTCAAACATCTGATACAGTATGGCTAGGGATGGATCCTTAGAATTCAAGTCATTTCCACCAGTGGGACCCAAAGTGTAACTCCTTAAGTTGAATTTCAGCTCTGTTCTTCTACCTTTGTGTTTCCTATAACCTATGCAAGGCTGCAGCTCTTTGTTAACTTTTGCAGCATTCCTGTCCCAGGAAACTCTAGCTGTTTCCTGCGTATTTCCTGCACCTACAACATCTTTAATATCCTTGTTTGCTTGCTTGCTTCCTGTCCCCCCTCAATTTTTGAAGTATAATCCTCTCATATTGTTCCAAGACCTCTGTAGCCCCTGGCCAAAAAAGATTGAGGACCCCCACTGTACATTAAAAAGCTATAATCTTTTTTGAACAATTCTGATGACTTAATGGACATATTCATACTGTTTTCTTAGAAAGAGTGTGGAAGCAGACTGTCATCGCCTTCTTCAGAATTTTTTTTTTTTTTTAACTTTCCAATCTAACCTATAGCCCTTGTAGTCTACCATCCAAGTACTGTCAAGGGTCAACCCTGCTTATCTTCCAAGTCAAGACAATATCAATCAGGTTATCTTAGCGGAAAATTAATAGGTTGATATTTAATTGATAAACCTAGAAGGTTAGGAGGAAATCCTGCTATTCCTGTGGAAATAGAGAATCTCACCCTGATTTAGGATGACTGACCTACAAAGCAAGTACAGGCCTCACACATTTTGCCTTACAAAACTATAGTTACACCTGAAACAAGTTTAATTTGTATTTAAATCTAAAAGTTAAATCTATTTAAATCATTTTGCACACAGTTGTAAATATGTAGAGTTTTTATATGGGCCAGCCATTGATCAGATGATTTGATTGTCCCAGTGTTCTCCTCTGTCACTTTCTTGTCACAGAATCCTGCATGAAGAAGATTTTCTGGACTTTCATGACATTTCTGACCTCTGGCATTCTAGGAAATGTCTGGAAGACATTTTACATCACCGACACCATATAATGTCCCATCTTTTTAATTACCTCCCTGTGCCTTCCTCTTCCATTCCTTTTGTTTGAATTACTCAAAGTTCATGTGACTCCCGACTATCTTTGCTTTCTTATATAATTATCTGCATGCTTTTTTTAATAAAATAAGAAAAAGAGTGAATTTGTACAAATAGAACAGATTATTGCCATCCCAAAAGCAATGTCTTTTTTCACTGACACTCAAGGCTGGAAATTATCAGTGTTGAACTTTCAGCAAAGAACTATTTAATTTCTTTGGAAATTCCACTATTCCAAATTCTAAATATTCAAGACTAAACTGCTTTGGCTATTCCAGGTTCTTCTGTATTGTTCATATCTAAACTATACAAATCAAATCAAATCAAATCAAAAAGAAATAACCTAATATTGTAACCAGCATTTTAAAGAATACAGAAGGTTGTGCCGCAGTCTGATTCACTGCAGTTTTTAAAAAGAGCAGCTAATTGTTAATTAAAACAACAAAACAACTCTGGCAAAAGTGCAAATTAGAATTAAAAGAAGAAAAAAAGGTAAAAGGCTGTGTTCACACCATTCATAAAGAGTGAGGAAGAACAGAGGGCATCAAATGCAGGAACTATAGAACAGAAGACTTCAGAGTTGCACACAGTGTCCTTATTATTTCATATGTTTCAACTATGGTGAGTGCTTTTTGGAATGACTCCCATTCATTTTCAGAAAATGACATGGTATGGTTAAAAGTTTGGTTCTCTCTGAAAGAAGTGACAGAGCCTCCCCTGTGGAAGGGTTATTCCAGGTTCCAGTGCATAACCATGACCATGCAAGCTTTGAAAATTTAGTGGAAAGTAATGACTGAAGGAATGGGGGAAGAAACAAAGCACATGTTTTAATGCTAAAGAAAGAAAGACACATGCCTTGGTTGCCTTATCTATGTATTATTGCTACCCTTGGAGACCTTGAAGGTCCAGAATGCACCAGTGGAAGCTGATATACCTCTACTGCATAAGCTGCACTGCTTACCAGAGATTTGTGGGGTGCAATTCAAAGTGCAGGTTATCACCTATAAATCCCGTCATAGCATAGGGCCTGGATATCTGAGAGATTGCCTCTCATACATCATTTCTGCTCATCCCATATGATTTGACAGAGCAGGCATGCTCCACATCTCCTCTACGAAGCAACATCACATGATGGAACTTAGGAAGCATACTTTTTTTCTGTTAGGGCATGTGCCTTTTGGAATAACATCTTTTCACAAGTTTGGATCATCTTTGCCCCCTGCAGATTTTTAGACAGTCATCAAAACCTTGGCTTCTTCCCATGCCCTGGGATAGATTGCTGGTGGTGTGCCTTAGATATGGTTTGATTTTATCCTGTTCTATTTAGCTTTATTATGTTTTAGGCTTGTTTGTTACATATGGTATTGTTTTTAATTGTGCACTGCCCAGCGTCTGTGCTTAGTTGGGTGGCCTTTATTAATAAATAAATAAATATCCTGACAAGAATACGTTTTCATTTTCAATTTGTCATACAAAATTCTTTGTTAGGTATATCACCAGGGAAATGATATGTTTATGTTTATGTTTATTTATATACTGCCTTTACAATAGGAATGCAAGGCAATAGCACCTACCCCATTTTACACTCAGGAGATAATGAAGTTCACCCTATAAGATTAATGGTCAGTCGTAGACTTGACCCTGGCTCTTCCCAATCTAACACTATAATTCCCCCCCCTACTATGCTGTTTCTCAAGGATATCTCTGTGAAACCTCCCCCTTATCACCCCAAAAGTGTTCCAATTTCTTTTTTTTCCCTCCACATTCTAAATGTTCAAGTGCCAGTAAATTAATTCTAAACCAAATTTTGTAATTTCTGATAAAAGCTGAACCCTTCACCTTTCTGCCTCTGTAAGAATTTTCCTATTCAAGGACTTCTATGGCAAATTATACACATGGAAGTCCCTCTCCTAGTTAATCTAAACTGGCAGGAAGCCACAAGGAAATTGCTGCCATTCACATCACTTGACCCACCACTCTAAGTCATCAACAGTGCTAATAAAATCAGTGGGCTGAATCTGCTAGAAGAGGGAATCTGGGGGGGCGGGGAGCACTCAAAACTGGGAACCCAGGGTCAGGAACACTGAATTTGTCCCAGCAAGCCCACTCATTGAGTTGCTTCAAGTTCAATGTGAGAGCAGGCAGCCAAACAAGAGCTCCAAAGCCTTAGTTAGACACAGAGAGTAACACTCAAAAATGCACAGTGGAATTAAAGGACTCTGGAAAGTCTCACTGTAGTCAATATTTTCCTAAACCCTTCACAGATTTTGATTTGATTAGAGAGACTTATGGAACAATGGAGTAGGGCTGGAAGGGCAATTTCAAGGTATTAAAAAAAGGGAGCAATTGAACTCCCCCATCCATCTTTTCAGAGTTCCCAACAGTGCTCTCCAAGTGCATCACCCAATTCATTTATTAATTTATTTATATGTTGACTTTCTGTTTGAAATTTACTCCCAAGGCTGTTACAGTTTTATGCCACTTTGGGGCAGGAAAACACACACATGTAGTAAATGTGCAATATGGATCAAGAGTATTTTAGAACACACACACACACACACACACACACAAAGTCTATAACCTTCCCCATTTCAAACATACAAAATGGTGGAAGAATGACTCTCTCCAATAACACAAGATAGTTGCACACAGAGTTTAGACTTTGCATACAGATGTTGAGATTTTAGCTCAAGTAACTTCAGACAGAAATAAATACAAGTAGAAGGGTTGAATGTTACTTGTGTGCCAGGTATCAGTAACTCTCCTTCTCCTACTCCTCATCCCCAATATTCTTCCATTACATGAGTTCAGTACTATATACCAACAAGCAGATAGCTACTTTTCAACTACATTTTTACTGTGCCTTCCCCTCTGAAAGATACAGTACTGTAAATTATTTATTTTTGTCTCTAAACAGCTTTGGATAATCACGCTGGTGAGCAAAGATCGTAGCCCTTCAAGAATTTACAAATACATTAACTCAAAAATGTAGTACTGTATTTTATTATGAGACTATATTTTAAGGATACAAAACCACAATCAGCACTAAAACATTCCTCTTACCCCCCCATCAATTCTGAACCCTTTGTACTTCCTTATTGCACTTATAATAATAATAATAATAATAATAATAATAATAATAATGATACTGATAATAATTCATTAAATTTATATGCTACCCAACTCCCAGCAACTCTGGGTGATTTACAATTTAAAAAAAAACATTTAAAAACATAGAAAAACACAAAAACAGCAGAAGGCAGAAGAACAACTATGGCAAAGAAAACAAACCCAGGGAGAGGGGAACAAGGAAAGGAAGAAAGGGTCATAAGTGTTCCAAATTAATAGTTGTTTGATCAGGGAAATAGTTACTTCCCAATTTGTCATTCTGTTTTTTTCATTGCTGACTTCTACCTTTCAAGACAAGAAGAGAGACATCAAGTCCATCATAAAATTAACATAAGATTTGGACCGTGGGAATATTTGGAATTTTTGAAAGCAAGTTGTGGGGATAGAAAATTGCTTTTGTGATGGATGTGACAAGTCAGAGAGTATTCACTTAAGACAGCATTGTAAGGTTGGGGACAAGAAAACATTCTTGAAATTGTTCTATGTGGCATCCCTTCATCCATTTGAACAGTGCCATCATAGCTCCCCCCCCCCAGTAATCTCTTTTCAGAGCTAAGTATATCCAGCTACTTTCAATTGTTCTTCATACAACAAATTTCTAGTGCTCTGATCATCTTGTTGCTTTCTCTCAGTTTCTCAGAATTTTCTTAAAGGACCAATAGAAGATAATATCTGTAGCTGAGGGTTGAATTGTGGAGTTCTTGGTGCTTTCTTGGTTGAACAAAGCTCAGAGAGCACCAAGGACTCAATAGCCTTCTTAAAGTGTGATTCTCAAAACTGAGCTCAGTATTTGAGGTAGGGTCTGATAACACTGAATATTGTAGAATGATTAATTCATGTGATTCGGACCGTATTTCTTTTCCTGCAGCCTAAAATTACATTTGTCTTTTTTTTTTTTTTCCAGCAACATTGTCACCTTTAAAGCCCTACATGGCATGGGTCCAGGTTACCTGAGGAACTGCCTCACCCCCATTGCATTGACCCGTCCCACCCAGTCAAGCAGAGAGGGCATGCTATGGACCCTGTCCATGAGAGATTGTCATTGGCAGGGCCTTCTCTGCCATGGCCCCCACCCTGTGGAAAACATTACCCCCAGAGGTAAGGCAGGCCCCCACAGACTCAGCCTTCTGAAAGGGAGTGAAAACCTGGCTTTGCCACCTCACTTGGGGTGTGAGGGGGATAGTCAATTATGGGGGTGCCTGGCACCATGATGTGGCCCCAAGGAATTTATATTTTATATAAATCTTAAATATTTTCTATATTTTCTATTTACATTTTTATGATGTATTTGTTTTTATGATTTTAATCTCTTGTTTTAATTGACTTGTAAACCACCCAAAGTCACTTGTGAGATAGGCGATACATAAATGTGAGAAATAAATAAATAAATAAATAAATAAATAAATAAATAGACATCACATTGCTCATAGTTAGTTTGCAACCAGCTGCTATTCTTTTTTCACAAGTGTTATTACACAACCAAATAATATTAATGCATTTTTTTATTCTTCTTTAATGAAGAACTTTGGAACTGTCTGTCAAACTTTATGCAAATGACAGTCAAATGACCAGCTAAAAAACTGGCAGCTGCGATTTCATATTGTTGAGTAAATAATAATAATAATAATAATAATAATAATAATAATAATATACTTGAACACCATTGGCATTGATAAAATAACCATCAGGGAACTGCAAAAAGCAGCTTTACTTGGAACAGCTTAATCTTGCAACAATGTCTTTAATATTATTAAACAACAACATGTGCCTATCCCAGGTCCTTGGGAGGGACTCCATAGGTGGACAAAAATGCCAAATCCATTCTAAACATCTGGCTGACTGTGTGATCAACCATAGTATAATAGAAAGCCAAAACTGGAATTTGTTGCAACCCACTCAACACCTTATTCTAGTTTAATGAAGAATTCTTGATGAGCACTCATTGAGTATGATTTTATTTTATATATAAATATATATATATATATAGTTAATTGTATTAGGTTTCAAGAGAAGAATAAAAGCTACAAAAAACAAAAAAAAATTACAAAGAAAGAAAGAAAAAACAAAAAGTGCAGAAACACAAGATAATTTTTTTTTCCAGATTTCCAAAAAGATGTGGCTTCTGACTTTTAACAGCAAAGATATACCAAAAAAATCCATAATCAAGCTCTTACTCTATATTAAACCAAAACATCACATTATTTCTATAAGTCTTTCCACTTTAACACATAATAAAAATCACTAAGTATCACTACTCCGCCTTATATTAAAATAAAGGAAAAAAAAGTTCATATAAACCTCATAAACATCTTTCTCCCCTCCAAAAGATATCACCTATTTAATTATTCCCTTCCTGCCACTATTCTATACATTTCTGTCTATTATAAGAATCAAATTAAAAAGCACATAAATTGTCTGCTATTATACTTTATAGTACAACAATTTCAATAATCTCAATCTTAATAAACCCCAAAAAGCCAATTCAAAACAATAATTCTATATCTTTAAAAGGGAATAGCACCAATCAAATCCTGAAAGCAAACCAGATGAACATTCTTCAACCCTCATCCCACTTCAGAATAAACCAAAGCAGTTACATATAGTATCCCCACAATGTGCACAGAGCTTTCCTCTTGAAAGAATCATTTGAGTATGATTTTCAAGCCAGCTACGTATTCACTTAACTGTCACGCCATCCATTCCACATTTAACTAGCTTGCTAAACAGAATCTCTGGGGGTATTTTGCTGAATGCTTTGCTTAAATCAAATAAAAGTATATTATGTCTACAGCATTCCTACAATGTATTAGGGAAGTGACCCATTCTAAACTGAGCAACCAATAGTGGACTAGGACTAATTTGTTCTTTCCTAATCCATGCTGACTTCTGAAGTTCCTATATCATTTTTAATGTACTTGCATACTGTTTTATTTATGATCTGCTCTACAATCTTCGCAGGCATCAGTATAAGGCTGTCTGGTCTGTGGTATACTAGATCTTCCTCTTTCTGAGAACAGTTTCTTTATGCAGTGATCTGTGATTTTATTCACACTCCAGGATTTTTTAAAGATACTACATAATGGTTCAAATAGATCATCATATAGTCCCTTTGGTACCATAGGATACGATTAATTCCAACCTTCACATTTAAACTCAAAATAAAGAGATATTCTATGGTTATGTTTCTATCAATTTAAAATTTCAAGCCCACCCTCATCATCCTGTTCTTCACAATTTCACTTGTTCCATCAAGTGTAGTAGAACATACTTTTTGTTGTTGTTGTTATAGGAGACTGAATGAAAAAAAGAGTTGAATAACTCTGCTTTTAATTGTTTTCTGTTAGCATAGCATTTTTTGCCATCTTCAGTTGATAGCTGATATGCAGCTACTTTTCATTTTATATTAAACATATTTAAAGGAGTAGTTTTTTATTATCATCATTTGATTGATGGTGATGACTGCCCAGGCAGTTTTGTCTTCCCTCGATCATTCAGAGTTAATCATGGCTTTACTCTGGTTGTTTATTTTTCCATTTCTATAACACATGGAATAATGTATTCAGGAAAACTTCTCATTGCAAGTTGATTTTCAACTTGAGATACTGGATACCTACAGATTAAGAGTAATCGATAATCATGCATAGAAGTCTGCCTCTTTAATTATTCAATTTCTAAGTCCAGCACCAGAGACTACCTTCTACAACTTTCAAGACAAAGTACTTAACTGAAACATCATGACAGTAACATAATGATTTATCCAGACCCTCCGTCATAAGTGTTACATTTAAGAAGCAGATATGAGTTGGCACACACATTAGAAAAAAAACAAAACTTTTCTGTCTGTCTGTCTGTCTCTCTCTCTGTCTCCAGCAACATACAATATATGCTGGATATGCTTGCAGTATGTTCCCAGTTGGAGGAGAACAGAAATATTGTCGCTGTTGTTGTCTGAGTTATGTTATGTTTGACTATTTGTACCTACTGAGCATCTTGGATTGGGTCTCCATCAAGAAGAATCATCATCAGGAAATATTGATTGATGGTTTGTAAAATATAGCTTTGTAATATTTCAAGGGACGCGGTGGCGCTGCGGGTTAAACCGCTGAGCTGTCGATTGGAAGGTCGGCGGTTCGAAACCACGCGGCGGGGTGAGCTCCCGTTGCTCATCCCAGCTCCTGCACACCAAGCAGTTCGAAAACATGCAAATGTGAGTAGATTAATTGGTACCGCTTCGGCGGGAAGGTAACGGCGTTCCGTGAGTCATGCTGGCCACATGACCCGGAAGTGTCCTATGGACAACGCCGGCTCCAAGGCTTTGAAACGGAGATGAGCACCGCCCCCTAGAGTCGGACACGACTGGACTTTACGTCAAGGGAAACCTTTACCTTTACCTAATATTTCAAGAGGCCATTCAAATTAATCAGAGCAATAGCGACATTGGCTATCTTTATAGTCAAGAAAAGAAAATATTAATTGAATTAATATATTATGGATATGTTATGATTTTAATATCCAACATCTAGAATATATACTTTTCTCATGGGAATAAAAACTGTTTTCAGTCAAGTTATTTACAGGATTTGATTTTGCCTGCTTTGGAAGATCAAGATTTTGATTCTTCAGTTAGCCCAATTGAAATCTTAAACCATATATTAGTGACTCTCATTCTGAAACTTTTAATCCCTTGTGATGTGTTTAAGGCATTTATTTGTGGAGCCACATTTCAGTGCTTCAGCAAAACAAAACAGACAAAAAACCCTTGTAGATTTTAATCTTGTGCATCTAGAAACATTGGTTAAAGACTCATATTTACAGTATCCTATGCTGGAAATCCCACACATGAATTATATTAAGTATTTTTAGCTGCTAAGGTTACATTGGAACAAATACATTCAGAACAATTTGAATATTCTTTGAAATGCATTAATCAGCACTATTGAACACTGGGAAAGAAAGCTGGTTGAAACAGTAACAACAATATACATACACATAGACATATATATGAATTCAGGTTAATGACAGTCAGTTATATAATGAGATATTACTTGGGAGACAGAGACAGACACACAGAGACAAGGCAGAGACTTAGTTAGATACACTGATGACATTTATAACTTAACAGCAGCTTATTAATTTAGGGAGAAGCATTGAAAGAGATCCCTCCAGAAAACTTAAAAAAAAAAAAAACATGGTACAACAATTTTGTACAAGATTGTACAATTAGACACTTGTAATTAACATTACAAGAAATCATAGAAATCATTCAGTCTAGGAAGCTGGGGAAAGCCCCTGTACATGATGGATTTCCAGTTGAATGGTATAGAACATTTATAGACATACTGGCACCTATATTATTAGGCAATTGATCTTTTGAGCATCATGGCAGATAGATTAGAATTGGCTGCTGTAATCTTGTTAGATGCTGAAAAAGCCTTGGTTCAGATTGAATTTATGAAGTGTACTCTAAAATGATATGGGTTCCCACCATATTTATCCATTAAATTACAATTTAGTATCTTTATCCCATGGCCAGAATCATTACAAATGGTTTTATTTCTTAATCTCTTAAATTATACTGTGGCACTTACTCAGGATGATGCATCTCTCAGGATGATCCTTTAATTTTTAATCTTGTTCTTGAATTCTTATTTTCTCACTAGACAGTCTCAAGGTATT
The DNA here is from genome assembly GCF_035149785.1 of Candoia aspera. Classification (NCBI taxonomy): domain Eukaryota; kingdom Metazoa; phylum Chordata; class Lepidosauria; order Squamata; family Candoiidae; genus Candoia; species Candoia aspera. The sequence goes on from NC_086157.1 coordinate 23,168,267, forward strand.
AAGGGTGTGATGGTACTTGATACTGAGCTACAGTATCTATAAGACTGGTGCAAGAAATTGGATTTACAATTCTGTGTGTGTGTGTGTGTGTGTGTGTGTAATCAAAATATATCACATTATGTTCAATTATGTATGCCTAAATATATAGATAAGATTTCAGTGCATATAACCTGATGGTTAAAACTTCTATTGAAGTTCTAGGATAAGCTCAATTTAATTAAAATATTAAATCGGGGTTAATGTACATTTTAAGAGGGATTCCAATGTTATTTCCTATTAAATATCTTACACTGATAGATAAACTAATAATAAATATCAGGCCAAAACCACTCAAATACCTTTGGCCAAACTGAAGTTGCCTTATGATGAAAGTAGCTTTAACATACCAGATTTTCAACTTTACCATTTTCTTATATTTACAGGTTTGTTTGTTTTTTTAATGTCTTCTTGTAGAAGAAGAAATTTACTGAAGAATTTCTTCTCTTTTTTTTTTTTTTACCTGTTTAGAGAATAAATGTGTAACCGCTTTGAAATCTTGGGAAGGCTTGAAGTCTAAGTGTAGTAAACAGGGGCTGTTTCCAGCCTTGAACATTGCTAAATACACTTGGTCATTTATAAAATACAGATTCTGTCATTTTATGAAGCGCTTTGGTTCTGCCAAGTGGGGGGCTCTGCAAAGGGAGTAGGAGACAAGTACAAATAAATAGATGGACTAGTGAGAAGTGATTGTCTGGTAAGTTTGATTTAGTGGTTAAGGCACCAGGCTACAAACCAGGAGAGTGTGAATTCTAGTCCCACCTTAGTCATGAAAGCCAGATGGGTGACTTTGGGCCAGTCAGACCTTGTTGAAATAATCCCATGGGAGGGGAAGAAGACATGAAAAATAGTTGGATTAGAATAGCTGGTAGAATGAATGTTGGATCCACAAAGCTACAGACAGACCTGGAGAAGTTACACAGCTCTGTACAATGATCCACTTCAGGAAGCAAAGCTTAACTTCAGATAAAGCAGCTTCTTATGATTCTATCACTGAATGTAGAGCAGAAGGCATTGTGTTTTAAAAAAAACAACAACAACACTAAATTTAGAAAAAGAAAATTTGAGAAACTGTGTCCTTCTGCTCCTTCAGGTGCTTTATATACAGGTTTTGGACTACCTTATACAGTATATTTAATTATACAAAAGAAATCCCAAGAAACCTTTTCAATTTCTTGATTATTATTTTTAAGGCATATAGGATTCAATCTCATTTCAGTGAGGTTTTTGCAGATGTGTTCAGATTGGGTTTAGAACATTTTCAAAATCTTGGAATCTGATTCCGAAAGAGTTGACTTATGTACTTCAGTATCTGCAAGCCTTTACCTAGTAAACAACTAAACAACTATTTGCAAATGCACAAAAGAAGGAATACTAGCCATGCTCTTCAGTGCTAACAAAATAAATGCAGCTAGCATTTATTTAATACACAGTTGAGGTCTCAATAGTATAAGAACTCTGCCAGTTATTGGCAATTAGATTTCAAAAACAAATGGTAATACAAGGTATTATGAGCATAAAGCTTTCACATTAGCCTTTAAATTCATTGTAAAACAAACCCATTAAAAAGTTTTAGCACATTCTTTTTAAATTTCTCCCACTTTTTAAGTCTGTGTTCTTCTTGTTAAAAATAGTTATTGTTAGAAGATGGAACAGATTTTTATTAGTGCCTGATATATCTAGCTATTTGTTGTTGTTGTTTATTCGTTTAGTCGCTTCCGACTCTTCGTGACTTCATGGACCAGCCCACGCCAGAGCTTCCTGTCGGTTGTCAACACCCCCAGCTCCCCCAGGGATGAGTCCGTCACCTCTAGAATATCATCCATCCATCTTGCCCTTGGTCGGCCCCTCTTCCTTTTGCCTTCCACTCTCCCTAGCATCAGCATCTTCTCCAGGGTGTCCTGTCTTCTCATTATGTGGCCAAAGTATTTCAGTTTTGCCTTTAATATCATTCCCTCAAGTGAGCAGTCTGGCTTTATTTCCTGGAGGATGGACTGGTTGGATCTTCTTGCAGTCCAAGGCACTCTCAGAATTTTCCTCCAACACCACAGTTCAAAAGCATCGATCTTCCTTCGCTCAGCCTTCCTTATGGTCCAGCTCTCGCAGCCATATGTTACTACAGGGAACACCATTGCTTTAACTATGCGGGCCTTTGTTGTCAGTGTGATGTCTCTGCTCTTAACTATTTTATCGAGATTTGTCATTGCTCTTCTTCCAAGGATTAAGCGTCTTCTGATTTCCTGACTGCAGTCAGCATCTGCAGTAATCTTTGCACCTAGGAATACAAAGTCTTTCACTGCTTCTACATTTTCTCCCTCTATTTGCCAGTTATCAATCAAGCTGGTTGCCATAATCTTGGTTTTTTTGAGGTTTAGCTGCAAACCAGCTTTTGCACTTTCTTCTTTCACCTTCATCATAAGGCTCCTCAGTTCCTCTTCACTTTCAGCCATCAAAGTGGTATCATCTGCATATCTGAGATTGTTAATGTTTCTTCCAGCGATTTTAACTCCAGCCTTGGATTCCTCAAGCCCAGCTTGTCGCATGATGTGTTCTGCATACAAGTTGAATAGGTAGGGTGAGAGTATACAGCCCTGCCGTACTCCTTTCCCAATCTTAAACCAGTCTGTTGTTCCGTGGTCTGTTCTTACTGTTGCTACTTGGTCGTTATACAGATTCTTCAGGAGGCATACAAGATGACTTGGTATCCCCATACCACTAAGAACTTGCCACAATTTGTTATGGTCCACACAGTCAAAGGCTTTAGAATAGTCAATAAAACAGAAATAGATGTTTTTCTGAAACTCCCTGGCTTTTTCCATTATCCAGCGGATATTGGCAATTTGGTCTCTAGTTCCTCTGCCTTTTCTAAACCCAGCTTGTACATCTGGCAATTCTCGCTCCATGAACTGCTGAAGTCTACCTTGCAGGATCTTGAGCATTACCTTACTGGCATGTGAATATCTAGCTATACTAGATGCAAAATAAAAAAAAATGATATATTCATAAGAGAACAATTATGAGTGCTAATAAAATCTGCCTGATCCTAACACTGACAAATAGGAGGCTAAATTGGCAAAACTTGAAGTTATTTTGATCTTCTTCTTCCCTATCCACCCGCCAAAACAGATTTATAGTATACTGATAAAATTTTTATTTTTTAAAAAAAAACTAAAATCCTTAAAAGAACCATAGATGGCATGTTCATCTGTTAGAATGATTTGTTAGGTGACTGTTTCACTTTGTAAGGAGATTTGGTGTCTTTGATATTGGGATGGGTGGCTATAGAAATAGAATAAACAAACAAACAAATGTGTACTAAACTGAATATTATAAATAACCAATTAATTCTTCTCTCTGGGTTTGACTTCCAGTTAGAACATTTTTTGCTCTTTATTATGTGATTTAGTTGTGTAATTTCTGAAATTGTTTGAAGAACAGCATGTAGTTCATTCAACATTTGAATATTTTCAATAGCAGTTTCTTGCCTGCTCTGTTACTGTTACTTTTCTGTTAATCCAATCCAGTTAGATGGTGATGGATGTTCCTAAACCACTCAAAGAAGGGTGATAAACATCTACTCCCCAAACAGAAGTTTCCAATGAAAACTATACCCACAAATGAAAAAAATAAAAAGGGACCGACATAATTACTAGCTACAGGGTGTTTCTAATGAACTACTTTAATAAACTCAGTCTTGCATTCCTAATTGTGTGCAGCAGGATTGAATTTGACACTGTAGTCTAAGTTTCCCAAAATTTATATTAGACAAGTTTGTCTTTACAAATATTTATCTGTGCTCCAATTCAAGCAAGATAGGTGGGCATATATTAATTATCAATACAAAATACTGGAATGCTTAACACCAAGCATATCATTTTCCATAACTGAAAATCTATTAAGAAGTGCATATTTATAGAAGAATAATTATTTCAGGTTCTTTTATACTGTAGGCTGATTAATGAGATGATCATCATTCAGGAAGGAACAACATGAACTAATAAAATCTTATGCTCCAGTGGTGCAGGCAGAGGTGTGAATTGGATTTAGCTGAATACTGTATTGAGTATTTTGACCTGGCTTTTCATTTGGCCAGAATAGAAGTGTCTGAAAAGGTTTCCAGAGAGCAATGCTTTCAATCTGATTTCCCAGAGCTTTAGGCTACAGCAGCTTTATAAAAGGCAAAGGTGTTTTGTCAGGAAAAGGAACATTTGATTTTGGCTACTGAGAAGGCTTCACATGGAAGTGAGCCTATCAGTCAGGCCACCTTGGTCATCCATCACATTGGTCTCAAGATTGCAGAGAACTTGGAGTGGGGTGGGGGAGAACTTACTTGTTATATGTGACCAGCTGTTGTGGTTGTTGTTCTTGTTCTTGTTCTTGTTGTTCTTGTTGTCAGTCTCTTTTCCTGAAGAGTTGTATAATCAGGTTTTCTGACCTGCATTATATATTATATATTCTGTGATACTTCTTCAAGAACTTACGGTGCACAGTACATCACTTTCATGTCCAACATGAAAATGTAAATAATGGTAAAGAGTATGTATAGTAACTTAATTGTTGTTGTTTATTCATTCAGTTGCTTCTGAATCTTCATGACTTCATGTACCAGCCCACGCCAGAGCTTCCTGTTAGTCGTCAATAACCCCAGCTCCCCCAGGGACAAGTCCGTCACCTCTAGAATATCATCCATCCATCTTGCCCTTGGTCGGCCCCTCTTCCGTTTGCCTTCCACGTTCCCTAGCATCTTCTCCAGGGTGTCCTGTCTTCTCTTTATGTGGCCAAAGTATTTCAGTTTTGCCTTTAGTATCATTCCCTCAAGTGAGCAGTCTGGCTTTATTTCCTGGAGGATGGACTGGTTGGATCTTCTTGCAGTCCAAGGCACTCTCAGAATTTTCCTCCAACACAACAGTTCCAAAGGATCGATCTTCCTTCTCTCAGCCTTCCTTATGGTCCAGCTCTCACAGCCATATGTTACTACTGGGAATACCATTGCTTTAACTATGCGGACCTTTGTTGTCAGTGTGATGTCTCTGCTCTTAACTATTTTATCGAGATTGGTCATTGCTCTTCTCCCAAGGATTAAACGTCTTCTGATTTCCTGACTGCAGTCAGCATCTGCAGTAATCTTTGCACCTAGAAATACAAAGTTTTTCACTGCCTCTATGTTTTCTCCCTCTATTTGCCAGTTATCAATCAAGCTGGTTGCCATAATCTTGGTTTTTTTGAGATTTAGCTGCAAGCCAGCTTTTGCACTTTCTTCTTTCACCTTCATCATAAGGCTCCTCGGTTCCTCTTCACTTTCAGCCATCAAAGTGGTATCATCTGCATATCTGAGATTGTTAATGTTTCTTCCAGTGATTTTGACCCCAGCCTTGGATTCCTCAAGCCCAGCACATTTCATGATGTGTTCTGCATACAAGTTGAATAGGTAGGATGAGAGTATACAGCCCTGCCATACTCCTTTCCCAATCTTGAACGAGTCTGTTGTTCCGTGGTCTGTTCTTACTGTTGCTACTTGGTCGTTATACAAATTCTTCAAGAGGCAGACAAGATGACTTGGTATCCCCATACCACTAAGAACTTGCAACAATTTGTTATGGTCCACACAGTCAAAGGCTTTAGAATAGTCAATAAAACAGAAATAGATGTTTTTCTGAAACTCCCTAGCTTTTTCCATTATCCAGCAGATATTGGCAATTTGGTCCCTAGATCCTCTGCCTTTTCTAAACCCAGCTTGTACATCTGGAAATTCTCACTCCATGAATAGCTGACGTCTACCTTGCAGGATATTGAGCATTACCTTACTGGCATGTGAAATGAGTGCCACTGTTCGATAGTTTGAACATTCTTTAGTGTTTCCCTTTTTGGTATGGGGATATAAGTTGATTTTTTCCAATCTGATGGCCATTCTTGTGTTTTCCAAATTTGCTGGCATATGGCATGTATCACCTTGACAGCATCATCTTATAGCAAGTTACTACTTTTTAAAAATGCATTTATATTTTTGTTATTATTCATAAATTACAGTAAGTAGAAACTATCTTTGAAAAGGGAAAGGAAAGGGAAAAAAAAGTGGCTAGTGATATATAAAAAAGAGGGAGTAAGAGAAAAACATGATTTTAAAAATTAGGAAACTACCTCATTACAAGGCTATATTCTCCCATTTCATTGTAGCCCATCTGATAATGGCAATATATGTTTTTGTAAGCATTAGAAATTGTTTCTGATTTCTATTTAAGTCCTTTTATCAATCAATCAATTAATCAAGGTTTATTGATTAGCACTTAGGCCTTATCAAAATACAAAATACACCCTTGCAATTTATGCCAATTAACCCCATGTATGCAGATCTCAAGTGTATTGATTTACTTAAGTACAGAGCTGTGTTATATGTTATTTTTGGGTCTTAGTAAAGGTAAAGGTTTCCCTTGACGTAAAGTCCAGTCGTGTCCGACTCTAGGGGGCGGTGCTCATCTCCGTTTCAAAGCCTTGGAGCCGGCGTTGTCATAGACACTTCCGGGTCATGTGGCCAGCATGACTCACGGAACGCCGTTACCTTCCCGCCGAAGCGGTACCAATTAATCTACTCACATTTGCATGTTTTCGAACTGCTTGGTGTGCAGGAGCTGGGACGAGCAACGGGCGCTCACCCCGCCGCGCGGTTTCGAACCGCCGACCTTCCGATCGACAGCTCAGCGGTTTAACCCGCAGCGCCACCGCATCCCCTATTTTTGGGTCTTGGCCCCACATAAAATATGTTGTTCTAATATGTGGTTCCCAGTGGGTTGTTTAAGTCCTTTTATCTCTTGTTCTTGTTTTGTTTTCCTTTACAAACCATACTATAAATATATGAGTTTGCCTTTTAGGGTAATATATTATATATAAGGGAGCCACGTCTAGCAAGTTAATTCTATATACTTCTGACAGAACTCCCAAGAAAATCAGCTATATCACAATCAAGAAGTGGCCTCATCATTCTTTAAAAATGCCCCTTCTTTTTGCACAAAACTGACTTAACTTAACTGACTGAAATTTGGCATGAGTATTCCCCACCAAAAGGCAGCAAATGTTATTATTTAGTTATTTATTTCTCACCCATCTCCCCCCGCAGGGGGACTCTGAGCAGTTTAGAATAAATTTACATATTATATTATGTTCCAAAAATAGCAAAGTTCCAAGTGAACTTAAAAAAAAAAAAACAGTACTGTGTATGTCTGTCTTTTAAAAGAAGTTTATGAGAGAACAAATCTCCATGGCGGATCTGTCCATAAAGTTGGGTTGAATGATCTCTGGGATGAACTCCAAAGTCTGTATGTGACTGTGAACCATGCTGAATAATTTATTTTCATCTCTATGCTAATCTTCACTTCATGACAAAAGCAATGTTGCACCATTGTGATGCAACTCCACTTTTTCATATCCGTATAGCATCAAGATATGTGTACTAATGGGAGGGCCTTCTATCACATCAGTTCCATGTTAATTTCATCCTTGGGGTCTATCTTGCCTCCCCTGGATGCCTCTGATGCAGTTTTAAACCTTTAAGCTTTAAACAAAATTCAAAACTGCCCTGTTTCAAAGATGTGATGCTTTCAGAGAATTGTTTTATGTTTTAGAGATGACACATTGCTGCACTGTATTTCAAATTTTATGCATTTTTTAAAGAGCAACTATATGTGGGTAGGGGGCAGTTCTGAGCAGTAATTACTGCTCTGTGCAGTAATAACAAAACTAAGTAACCAATTAAATGACTTTGAACTTACACAAGAGTTAAAGGGAGGAGATATTAATAACTAAGGAGGAGGTTACAACTGTAGACAGATACAATCAATGGTGGTATAGGGAAAGCTGTTAGATGAGCCAGAGACAATTGTGTGAATATGTGTGTGTGTGTGTGTGTGAATTCAGTCAGGACCACGGAAAAGATGGAAAAACAAGTCCTAATTCAATAATCTTGGGAACGTTCAAAATAATAAAAAAAAAGATATCTCAAATGCATTCACGTATCACCTCACAGGGTTGTTGTTTTGGGAAAAATAGGAGGAGGAAGGAGTATTAGGTATGTTCACTGCCTTGAGTTATTTATAAAAATAAAAAAGGTAGGATACAAAATAAATAAATAAATAAATAAATATTTAATGCATCATCTGGGTTAGCCCTGAGTAGCTGTAGCAATAAAACTGTACTCTAGGTAGAAATGTGCCAACAACACAAATCCCTTTCCTTAATGGAAGTGTGCCTGTTTGACCATATCAATAGCTTTGCACTAGTTATTCTGGGCAATAAAAAGAAGCAGCTCCTCATAAAAGGAGCCTCTTTTTATAAGTTAAACATTTATCTCCTGCTATCTATCATAACCTCTTTTAAATCTGAAATTTAAAACATCAGAAATTCTGCCCCTAGTTATTCTTAAGTCTGCAATACATTCTGTACTGTATTAAGAAGAAACTAAAGCGAATTACTGTAGTTTTAATATGCTGAGTGAGTTATATTTGAATTCAAGTAACTTCCCTCTGAGGAAATGTTAAAGCTGCTGAGGCATTTTTTACCCCTAGCAGTGTGTGTGTGTGTGTGTGTGTTTTAATCATTAGAGACATAATAGAGATTCATACATTTCTGAACAACATATTAATGTACCTACCTTCAGAACCATGTCCTTTCCGTCAGAAAGGAATTATAATGCATAAATTTGAAGGTTTTTTTAAATAATAATAATAATAAAGTACAGTGATGTTTTCTTCAGCAAAGGATCGTTACCTTGTTGTGGTGCTGGAGCTTGAGCACCTCAATGATGCCATGAGCAAAACCGTGAAGGGCCACCCAAGACGGGAAGGTCATGACAGAGAGGTCTGACTAAATGCGATCCCTGGGGAAGGTAATGGCAACCCACCCCAGTATTCTTGCCAGGAAAACTAAATGGATCAGTACAACCAGAGATATGTCGGTATACCATCGGAAGATGAGACCCCCAGGTCGGAGGATGGTCAAAATGCTATTGGGGAGGAACAGAGGATGAGTTCAACTAATCCCAGACGTGATGACGCAGCTAGCTCAAAGCCGAAAGGATAGCTAGCAGCCGACGGTGCTGGTGGTGAACGGCGAATCCAATGTTCTAAGGATCAACACACCATTAGAACCTGGAATGTAAGATCTATGAGCCAGGGCAAATTGGATGTGATTATTGGTGAGATGTCAAGATTAAAGATAGACATTTTGGGTGTCAGTGAACTGAAATGGACTAGAATGGGCCACTTCACATCAAATGACCACCAGATCTACTACTGTGGACAAGAGGACCACAGAAGAAATGGAGTAGCCTTCATAATTAACAGTAAAGTGGCTAAAGCAGTGCTTGGATACAATCCAAAAAACGATAGAATGATCTCAATTCGAATTCAGGGCAAGCCATCTAACATCACAGTGATCCAAATACAGATCCAGTGATCCAAATACACATCACAACCCCAACCACAGATGCTGAAGAAGCTGAAGTAGAGCAGTTCTATGAGGATCTGCAGCACCTACTGGACAACACGCCTAAAAGAGATGTTATTTTCATCATGGGAGACTGGAATGCTAAGGTGGGCAGTCAAATGACATCTGGAATTACAAATAAGCATGGCCTGGGAGAACAAAACGAAGCAGGACATAGGCTGATAGAATTTTGCCAAGACAACTCACTCTGCATAACAAACACTCTCTTCCAACAACCTAAGAGACGGCTTTATACATGGACTTCACCAGATGGACAACACCAAAATCAGATTGACTACATCCTTTGCAGCCAAAGGTGGTGGACATCTATACAGTCGGTAAAAACGAGACCTGGAGCTGACTGTAGTTCAGATCACGAACTTCTTCCTGCACAATTTAGGATCAGACTAAAGAGATTAGGGAAGACCCACAGATCAGATCGATATGAGCTCACTAATATTCCTAAGGAATATGCAGTGGAGGTGAAGAATCGATTTAAGGGACTGGAGTTAGTAAATAGGGTCCCGGAAGAACTCTGGACAGAAGTTTGCAACATTGTTCAGGAGGCGGCAACACAAAACATCCCAAAGAAAGAGAAAACCAAGAAGGCAAAATGGCTGTCTGCTGAGACACTAGAAGTAGTCCAAGAAAGAAGGAAAGTAAAAGGCAACAGTGATAGGGGGAGATATGCCCAATTAAATGCAAAATTCCAGAGGTTAGCCAGAAGACATAAGGAATTATTTTTAAACAAGCAATGTGCAGAAGTGGAAGAATACAATAGAATAGGAAGGACAAGAGACCTCTTCCAGAAAATTAGAAACATTGGAGGTAAATTCTAGGCAAAAATGGGTATGATCAAAAACAAAGATGGCAAGGACCTAACAGAAGAAGAAGAGATCAAGAAAAGGTGGCAGGAATATACAGAAGACCTGTATAGGAAGGATAACAATATCAGGGATAGCTTTGACGGTGTGGTCAGTGAGCTAGAGCCAGACATGCTGAAGAGTGAGGTTGAATGGGCTTTAAGAAGCATTGCTAATAACAAGGCAGCAGGAGTCGGCAGCATCCCAGCTGAACTGTTCAAAATCTTGCGAGATGATCCTGTAAAGGTAATGCATGCTATATGCCAGCACATTTGGAAAACACAAGAATGGTCATCAGATTGGAAAAAATCAACTTATATCCCCAAAGCAAAACAGGGAAACACTAAAGAATGTTCAAACTATCGAACAGTGGCACTCATTTCACATGCCAGTAAGGTAATGCTCAAGATCCTGCAAGGTAGACTTCAGTTATTCATGGAGCGAGAATTGCCAGATGTACAAACTGGGTTTAGAAAAGGCAGCAGAACTAGGGACCAAATTGCCAATATCTGCTGGATAATGGAAAAAGCCAGGGAGTTTCAGAAAAACGTCTATTTCTGTTTTATTGACTATTCTAAAGCCTTTGACTGTGTGAACCATAACAAATTGTGGCAAGTTCTTAGTGGTATGAGGATACCAAGGCATCTTGTATGCCTCCTGAAGAATCTGTATAACGACCAAATAGCAACGGTAAGAACAGACCACGGAAGAACGGACTGGTTTAAGATTGGGAAAGGAGTACGGCAGGGCTGTATACTCTCACCCAACCTATTCAGCTTGTATGCAGAACACATCATGCAACATGCTGGGCTTGAGGAATCCAAGACTGGAATTAAAATTGCTGGAAGAAATATTAACAATCTCAGATATGCAGATGATACCACTTTGATGGCTGAAAGCGAAGAGGAACTGAAGAGCCTTATCATGAGGTTGAAAGAAGAAAGTGCAAAAGCTGGCTTGCAGCTAAATCTCAAAAAAACCAAGATTATGGCAACCAGCTTGATTGATAACTGGCAAATAGAGGGAGAAAATGTAGAAGCAGTGAAAGACTTTGTATTTCTAGGTGCAAAAATTACTGCAGATGCTGACTGCAGTCAGGAAACCAGAAGACACTTAATCCTTGGGAGAAGAGCAATGACAAATCTCGATAAAATAGTTAAGAGCAGAGACCTCACACTGACAACAAAGATCCGCATAGTTAAAGCAATGGTGTTCCCTGTAGTAACATATGGCTGTGAGAGCTGGACCATAAGGAAGGCTGAGAGAAGGAAAATAGATGCTTTTGAACTGTGGTGTTGGAGGAAAATTCTGAGAGTACCTTGGACTGCACGAAGATCAAACCGGTCCATACTCCAGGAAGTAAAGCCAGACTGCTCACTTGAGGGAATGATATTAAAGGCAAAACTGAAATACTTTGGCCACTTAATGAGAAGACAGGACACCCTGGAGAAGATGCTGATACTAGGGAGAGTGGAAGGCAAAAGGAACAGGGGCCGACCAAGGGCAAAGTGGATGGATGATATTCTAGAGGTGACAGACTTGTCCCTGGGGGAGCTCTGGGGGTGTTGACGACTGACAGGAAGCTCTGGCGTGACCTGGTCCATGAAGTCACCAAGAGTCGGAAGTGACTAAACTAATAAACAACAACAGTGATGTTTTAATAGGTGCCCTTTAATATTTTAAAGTATGGTCATTTGATTTAAAAAAAAAAAAAACCTCTATGAGGTCATGGGGGATAAAAAGAACATTTTTACAATTCCTCCAATCACAGGTGTGTCAACTTTCAGCTTAGAATAACACTTGATTCATAAAATGAAATGGACTACATGTCATAGATATTTATGACATAATCTATTTGTTAGTCATGGTTTTCATTTAACTGAATGCACTATAGCCATATTCTTCACTGTGGGGTGCACTTTTATCAAAGTGGAAGCAATGTGTAGCATAGTATTGGGGTGGTGAGAATAGCGCTATCATAGCCTGCCAAAAATATATATATATATTGTGTGACTGAGTGACAAAAAGGTATTTTGTCATTTGCTCAGCTAAGAATATTTGGGCAGTCACCTTTTAATGATGGGAATTAAACTGGGCTTGGCATTTAATCTTTTCTACCTGAGAGTTAAGTTTTATCTCAACAAGCAGTATCTGAGAATTCCCTTTTTTCCACTCTTTTTCCCCTTTTAAAATTTATTTTAAGATAAAGATCCAGTCTATAAACAAAACATTAACTGGGAGATATCAGTATTTTTAGCCTTTAATCCTGAACTTACTGCAACAAATCAATCATATTCCACTGGAACTATTTCAATGTTTTGTTTTGTTTTTAGATTTTAGATTTTTATTATCCTGCCTTTATTATTTTTATAAATTACTCAAGGCAGGGAACATACCTAATACTCCCTCCTCCTCCTGTTTTCAACACAACAACCACCCTGTGAGGTAAGTTGGGCTGATAGTGACTGGCCCAAGGTCACCCAGCCAGCTTCCATGCCTGAGGTGGGACTAGAACTCACAGACTCCTGGTTTCTAGCCCAGCACCTTAACCACTAGACCAAGCTTATGCATAGCTCCACCGAATTCTTTCATCCATTCATAGGACTGTAGTCTACACATGGGAAAGAAAAAAGGCTATTCACTCTGAGATTAAATTGATATAAAGTTAAAATAATTGTATTTGTTCCAATATAAAGTCAGTCAGATAAATCATAATATAATTTTACTTAAGTCCCACTCTATTAAAAAAAGATTTGTACTCTTTTATATGTAGAGAAACCTGTAAGCAAAGAATGTTTATGTTTTCCAATCCTGTGATAAAAAGCAAAAGAAAAAAAGAAAATTCTACTTGGGAAAAGAATCTCTATTTGAGATTCATTTGGTTCTTCATAAGGGGCGCTGTGTCCATATTACAAATTCAAAAATATACATGTATTTCCCCCATATGCTTATAAATGCATCAACTTTCTCCGGCCTCTAGATGTTTTGGTGTACAACTCCCAGAATTCTGGGAATCGCAGCCCCAATCCACCTGCAGTGTTAGGCTGAAGAAATCTGTCATAAAAATTTGTATGCACAGTCTTGCTTCTTTTTTTCTTTGCTTGAGATATTTTCAAGCCACGGTGAATCCTAAATACCAACTCAGTTCCAGAAAATGTTGCCATTCATAAGGTGAACAACAATTCAGAATTACAATGGGACGTTTGTTATCAGCATTCAGCTGCATTCATGGTTCAACTAACATGGCTCACAGTAATATCCTACATAAAGGGATTTACATTCCCTTGTATCTATTATCCACAACTGCACAGGTTTATCCCTTTACTTCTGTTAAAGAAGCAGGTAGAAAATCCATAGCAATGTGACTTCTTCCTTAGATGCTTTTCTGAGTCTTGCTGTTTTCTCACTGTTTCAAAGACATATTTATTATAGTTTACTCAGATTTGATAAATTTCCTATCAGTTAATCAAGCAATAGCATCCCACTACTTTGAAGGATTCATTGTGCATTATCTTAGTCATTCATACGATACCAGAAATTTTGATAGTTACTTCTTTTATAGATTTATGGTCAGCTACTAGGGAATTATGTATAAAACCAAGGGTAGTATTTTTCTTTGTTTTGTTGCCATATTAGAGAAGACAAGAAGGCTAAGATGGATAGTTAAGGTTTTTACATGCATGCATCACAGGTTCAATTATAATAGAGGGTTTGGTCATTGAAAATGACATACAATTTCAAACTGTGGAGACTGTCTCCATGCAGATATGATAATCAGTTGTCGGGAATGTAAATTGTATGCCAAATTGCAGGCCACAGTTTCAGACACACAATTTCCATCCCCATGAGTTGGTATAACTCCCAGGCATTTACAAAGTCAGATTACACTATCCCATCTCTCTGGCAGAAACAGTCTGTTTAACATAATTGGCAAAAGTTGCTAGCTCCAGCCTAGGAAAAAATGATGGTTATCATCTGTACCCAGTCTCTGATTAAAGTTTGCCAAATAAAGAAACACTGATAAAAGAAAGTTTCAAGGTTTATTTCTATAGAAATAGGTAAGTGCATTACCCTAGGAAATTTGTGCCACTTTTCTGATTTCTATATGGTGCTTAATATCTTTCTACTCTCTTTACAGGTTAAGAAAAATAGTTTTTATGTCAGCCTCAAATCATATCTCAAGCATGTGAAAACAGATACATTTTTTCTTTACCATTTTCTTGTGATCTGTAATATAATCTAGACATCCCTCATGTGTTTTCTGAGATTCTAGTAGGGATTGCGAGGGACGCGGTGGTGCTGCGGGTTAAACCGCTGAGCTGTCGATCAGAAGGTCGGCGGTTCGAAACCGCGCGGCGGGGTGAGCTCCCGTTGTTAATCCCAGCTCCTGCACACCAAGCAGTTCGAAAACATGCAAATGTGAGTAGATTAATTGGTACCGCTTCGGCGGGAAGGTAACGGCGTTCCGTGAGTCATGCTGGCCACATGACCCGGAAGTGTCCTATGGACAACGCCGGCTCCAAGGCTTAGAAACGGAGATGAGCACCGCCCCCTAGAGTCGGACTCGACTGGACTTTACGTCAAGGGAAACCTTTACCTTTACCTTTTAGTAGGGATTGCACTGTTGGTAATAGAACACTATCATCTTGTGGTTTGCCTGGAGCACTTTATTTTCTTTTGGACTGTAACTTGGTATGCCAATTGCTATTTTCTTGTGATCTGTCCAATCTGTAATTTATCCCATCTGACACTAAATGTTTGCATATTACTATTTAAAGTTAATTATAATGGATGTTTATTTTTTAAAAAAATAGAACATTTATTTATCTCTAAATAAATAGTGGTTTATGTCCCAAAGAGGGATGTAAGGGTTGACTTGTCTAGATATAATGCCTAGATACCATGTCCAGGAAATTACACTGTTGTTGTTGTTGTTGTTGTTGTTGTTGTTGTATTTTGCATTTCCTCTAATTACCAGAGATAGCACAGGTAGCAGGAGCCCTATTTTTCTTATAAATTGGGTTAAAGGTTTTGACCTTAAGTGAGATGCCTACTGGGAAACAGATGGTAGCAGTAGGAGCTACCAAGCAACCAAAGTGGAAGATGGGACTGAGTATAGAGACCTAAAGGGGAGGTTTGAGAGGGGCGGCTGACACTTCCAGCCTTCTACCCTATGAGCTCATTATTCATTGCAACAACATTCAAGATTCACTTGCATATACTGTATGCACATAGTTAGAAATTCTGCATGATTAGGTACCCAGGCTCATGGAATGCCTTCAACTGTAAGTGTATAAGCTCTCCTGGGGACATAGGACATACTGTAAGTTGCAATCTTATATCAAAAGTAACTGAATTTGAAAAGTTTTGAATAAGTTTTGAATAAGGTACAACAGTATACCAATTTTCATTTAAATGGGTATACATGCAGAAATAAAATCCAACAGTATCAAGGCTAGGGAAGTAAAACAAAAATGCTATGAATTTCTCCAGGAAGTAGCAACGTTGTCCAAGACAAGATGTGCAGTGTGATTTGATTTGATTCTTCTTTCTAGAAAACAAACACATGGAGGGGCATGACTACATGATCATTCCAAAAATCATATGCAAAAAAAAAACCCTTATCATCTCTTTCATTTTTTAAGAAAGTAAGTAACAAACTTATCTGCCCCCTTTCTTTAGCAGATATTTCAGTTTCTTTTTAACATTTACCAAAATATACTAAACTGGAAAACTGACTTGCTAAGATTAAGTGAGTTTTTGCGGTTCCACCAATAGACAGATATTCTAGAAGGATCTGCTTCATGATTTTAATAATAATAATAATAATAATAATAATAATAATAATAATAATAATAATATTGTGAAATTGATTCTGTCTCTGGTACTACTACCTAAGCAGCTACAGGTAGCGGCCAAAATGAATAGATGTGTGGGGACAACATTAAAGATGAGACTGTTAGAAAAGAATTATGAGGACTTATTTCCTCTGGGTATATTAAGTTTGGTCATACTTCCTGGACATTCTGACTGTGGGGGGGTTGAAGAAGACTGAGTTATCCAAATAGACACCTTGCTTTCTTTAATAATTTGTTAATTATTGTTAAATGTCTGTTGTTAATTGTTAGATATCATGCCAATCATTTTAATATTATGAAATAGAAGAAGCCTAAAAAGATTTTCAGTGAGATGAATATTTCAGGGCCTTCTCACAAATAGTTTATTTCAGTTTTAAGTATGTTACTAGAAAATCATTATTTCAATTTGTTGCAATGACTAGAATCAAATTAAATGCACTTTTAAATTATACAGTAAACTTGTTTACTGCAAATGAATGATACACAGAAAATAGCTAGTTAAGTACTACATTTCTTAGATATTTAATCCATATATTTTGCATAGTTAAGACATTAACAAGAATTTATAAAGAAATTGATGTCCTTTCAGATTATTTCCTTTTTACCTCCTCCTCCTCCTCCTCCTCCTGCTCCTAATCCTGCTCCTGCTCCTGCCACTCAGATTGCAGTGATAAACTTCTAAATGTCATGTTCACCGTTCCAATATTACCGCCGCATCGTAACGTTTCGCATGTCATTTGGCTGATGCATGTTTCGTCTGGGAGGGGAGGAGGATTCCATCTCGTGGGATTGTTATATGTTAGCAACTGGATTGGAATGTGTTTGGGTTATCTCGTGTGTTCAAGGTTCCTTTCCCAGGACATCAGCAGAAACGGTTACCAGCACCTGGGGAGGGGGGGGAGTTTGCAACAGCAGGGCGAGGGGAGGGATTACGTTTGAGCCAAGGGCTTTTAGTTTGTATTTGGCGCGCTTTTGCTCATTCTCAGCTTTCTCTGTATTTGCATACTATTCTTTAATAAATCAGATATCATTAAGTTCCTGCTTGTGAGTCTGAGTCTATTAGGGTAGGCAATCCTTACACTAAAGGAGTAGGGACCATAAGAATGTTAGATCCAGCCTGAAAGACTACATATTATTTCTAGGGTTAAACAGGGTATATCTACACTCACCATTTAAGTTGCTCATCTTCTGTCTCTATGCCAGTTTAATGAAATGGGAAAACAGGGCACCACTTTTTTTTTTCCTAAAAAAGCACAGCAAAAAAGTAGGAAGGTGAAGGAAATGAAAATGAATGAATGAAAGAAAGAAAGAAAGAAAGAAAGAAAGAAAGAAGAAAAAAAATATGTCAGGTTTTACCAGTAACTGCATTTTTTCAAGTCAAGAATTATAGCAATTGTGCTATTATAACGCTCATGCTTAAAAAGGTGCTTCAAAAGGTTTTGGAGAGCTTGATAGCATTGATTCAGTTGAAAGGGCATTTCATCCTTTGCAAAGAAGACAATAGACTGGGATTAGGCTGGAACAAACTGAACTGTGCTATCCCAAACAAACAGAAGCACTCAAGGCAAGATAAGATGGAAAAATGCATTTTGGAAGTACAGCAGAAAAATATGTGCTTAGGTCACTTTTAGGATTAGTAGAGGGATTAAACCATTTCTACCCTCCAGAAATGATTGCCTACCCCTTCTGCAGAGATCATCCAGCAGTGTGAAGAAACCTACAGAAACTGTGAAAATAAGTATCTATTTTAAGAAGAATATAAGAGTTTACCTTTCTTTTGTGGTGGCCTTTTAAGAATCTCAGAAAATGATTTTTGAGCCAGACTAAAGCAAACTTTATCCTACCTGAGACTCCACAGTTACCACTGAAGAAATATCTGATTGCTTCATTTCTTGATTATGCACAGTATATGTGTGTACTGTTGGTTAACTTTGGATACACTTGAATTGCCCTTCTTTGAAAATGGAAGTAGAGAGCTGGCTTATTCACACCATCTATTCACACAACCTCAAGGAGAATCAGTAATCAGAACTGGGAGAGTATATTAGACCAAGCCCATCAAATCCTACAACCATGTTGCTATAGTGGCCAACCAAATGGATAAATTCCATTTGTTCTGTATTGTTTCTTCAGCAAAGGATCGTTACCTTGTCGTGGTGCTGGAGCTTGAGCACCTCAATGATGCCATGAGCTAAACCATGAAGGGCCACTCAAGACGGGAAGGTCATGACAGAGAGGTCAGACTAAATGCGATCCCTGGGGAAGGTAATGGCAACCCACCCCAGTATTCTTGCCGTGAAAACTAAATGGATCAGTACAACCAGAGATATGTCGGTATACCATCGGAAGATGAGACCCCCAGGTCGGAAGATGGTCAAAATGCTACTGGGGAGGAACAGAGGATGAGCTCAACTAGCCCCAGACGTGATGACGCAGCTAGCTCAAAGCCGAAAGGACGGCTAGCGGCCGACGGTGCTGGTGGTGAACGGCGAATCCGATGTTCTAAGGATCAACACACCATTGGAACCTGGAATGTAAGATCTATGAGCCAGGGCAAATTGGATGTGGTTATTGGTGAGATGTCAAGATTAAAGATAGACATTCTGGGCGTCAGTGAACTGAAATGGACTGGAATGGGCCACTTCACATGAAATGACCACCAGATCTACTACTGTGGACAAGAGGACCACAGAAGAAATGGAGTAGCCTTCATAATTAATAGTCAAGTGGCTAAAGCAGTGCTTGGATACAACCCAAAAAACGACAGAATGATCTCAATTCGAATTCAGGGCAAGCCATCTAACATCACCGTGATCCAAACATACGCCCCAACCACAAATGCTGAAGAAGCTGAAGTAGAGCAGTTCTATGAGGATCTGCAGCACCTACTGGACAACACACCTAAAAGAGATGTTATTTTCATCACAGGAGACTGGAATGCTAAGGTGGGCAGTCAAATGACACCTCGAATTACAGGTAAGTATGGCCTGGGAGAACAAAATGAAGCAGGACATAGGCTGATAGAATTTTGCCAAGACAACTCACTCTGCATAACAAACACTCTCTTCCAACAACCTAAGAGATGGCTTTATACATGGACTTCACCAGATGGACAACACCGAAATCAGATTGACTACATCCTTTGCAGCCAAAGGTGGCGGACATCTGTACAGTCAGTAAAAACAAGGCCTGGAGCTGACTGTAGTTCCGATCATGAACTTCTTCTTGCACAATTTAGGATCAGACTAAAGAGATTAGGGAAGACCCACAGATCAGCTAGATATGAGCTCACTAATATTCCTAAGGAATATGCAGTGGAGGTGAAGAATAGATTTAAGGGACTGGACTTAGTAGATAGGGTCCCGGAAGAACTCTGGACAGAAGTTGGCAGCATTGTTCAGGAGACGGCAACAAAATACATCCCAAAGAAAGAGAAAACCAAGAAGGCAAAATGGCTGTCTGCTGAGACACTAGAAGTAGCCCAAGAAAGAAGGAAAGCAAAAGGCAACAGTGATAGGGGGAGATATGCCCAATTAAATGCAAAATTCCAGAGGTTAGCCAGAAGAGATAAGGAATTATTTTTAAACAAGCAATGCGCGGAAGTGGAAGAAGACAATAGAATAGGAAGGACGAGAGACCTCTTCCAGAAAATTAGAAACATTGGAGGTAAATTCCAGGCCAAAATGGGTATGATCAAAAACAAAGATGGCAAGGACCTAACAGAAGAAGAAGAGATCAAGAAAAGGTGGCAAGAATATACGGAAGACCTGTATAGGAAGGATAACAATATCGGGGATAGCTTTGACGGTGTGGTCAGTGAGCTAGAGCCAGACATCCTGAAGAGTGAGGTTGAGTGGGCCTTAAGAAGCATTGCTAATAACAAGGCAGCAGGAGACGACGGCATCCCAGCTGAACTGTTCAAAATCTTGCAAGATGATGCTGTCAAGGTAATGCATGCTATATGCCAGCAAATTTGGAAAACACACGAATGGCCATCAGATTGGAAAAAATCAACTTATATCCCCATACCAAAAAAGGGAAACACTAAAGAATGTTCAAACTATCGAACAGTGGCACTCATTTCACATGCCAGTAAGGTAATGCTCAAGATCCTGCAAGGTAGACTTCAGCAGTTCATGGAGCGAGAATTGCCAGATGTACAAGCTGGGTTTAGAAAAGGCAGAGGAACTAGAGACCAAATTGCCAATATCCGCTGGATAATGGAAAAAGCCAGGGAGTTTCAGAAAAACATCTATTTCTGTTTTATTGACTATTCTAAAGCCTTTGACTGTGTGGACCATAACAAATTGTGGCAAGTTCTTAGCAGTATGGGGATACCAAGTCATCTTGTATGCCTCCTGAAGAATCTGTATAACAACCAAGTAGCAACAGTCAGAACAGACCATGGAACAACGGACTGGTTTAAGATTGGGAAAGGAGTACGGCAGGGCTGTATACTCTCACCCTACCTATTCAATTTGTATGCAGAACACATCATGCGACAAGCTGGCCTTCAGGAATCCAAGGCTGGAGTTAAAATCTCTGGAAGAAACATTAACAATCTCAGATATGCAGATGATACCACTTTGATGGCTGAAAGTGAAGAGGAACTGAGGAGCCTTATGATGAAGGTGAAAGAAGAAAGTGCAAAAGCTGGTTTGCAGCTAAACCTCAAAAAAACCAAGATTATGGCAACCAGCTTGATTGATAACTGGCAAATAGAGGGAGAAAATGTAGAAGCAGTGAAAGACTTTGTATTCCTAGGTGCAAAGATTACTGCAGATGCTGACTGCAGTCAGGAAATCAGAAGACGCTTAATCCTTGGGAGAAGAGCAATGACAAATCTCGATAAAATAATTAAGAGCAGAGACATCACACTGACAACAAAGGTCCGCATAGTTAAAGCAATGGTGTTCCCCGTAGTAACATATGGCTGCGAGAGCTGGACTATAAGGAAGGCTGAGAGAAGGAAGATCGATGCTTTTGAACTGTGGTGTTGGAGGAAAATTCTGAGAGTGCCTTGGACTGCAAGAAGATCAAACCAGTCCATCCTCCAGGAAATCAAGCCAGACTGCTCACTTGAGGGAATGATATTAAAGGCAAAACTGAAATACTTTGGCCACATAATGAGAAGACAGGACACCCTGGAGAAGATGCTGATGCTAGGGAGAGTGGAAGGCAAAAGGAAGAGGGGCCGACCAAGGGCAAGATGGATGGATGATATTCTAGAGGTGATGGACTCGTCCCTGGGGGAGCTGGGGGTGTTGACGACCGACAGGAAGCTCTGGCGTGGGCTGGTCCATGAAGTCACGAAGAGTCGGAAGCGACTAAACGAATAAACAACAACAACAACTGTATTGTTTGATGTGATTTTAATGTTGTACCATTCTTTTGATTGTCTTTTTTTCCCTTTCCTTAGAATGATTTTACAACTTTGCCATATCTGTAATGACACTACTGTTGCTGATGATGATGAAACATGGAGCTAACCATCCTTTTTATTACTGGCCTTGTTTATGGCCAGCGTCTGACATGTAGAGTCAAATTGAACTTCAGGCATGATAGCTCACTGGGTAATTTTGAACCAATCATTCTTTCTTAGACCAGGGTTATTCTTGTGGGGGGAAATTGAAAACTGACTTCTAAATGTACTCCTCCACCACTGGTGAAATGATAATATAAAAATCTAACAAATAAATATAGTCCAACATCTTTTTTTTTTTCATTGTTATCAGTAATGAGAAACAAAGACAACCCCCCATTTTCACAGATGCTTCTTGATAGCTAGTAGTCAGTGGCATGCTACCCGTAAAATCAAGGTTCCATGTGAAACCAACAAAGAAAGATGACAATTGGGCTGTATATACATTCCTAGTCCTAGATCATCCCAATCAGAGTCTCTCTCCCAGGTATACCTAGACAATGCATCATCATCACATTTATTACAGCCCTAAGGCCAGACACAATACAACTATACAATAGCATAAATCTTACATTAATACATATATATAAAACAAAAGCTATTAGTATACTACGATCCAAAATTAAGAATCAAAATGCTAAAATAAATTGAAATAAATGTTAAGAAATTCTAAATCTAAGTAATGGTGTGGCGTATTGTGCAGATGGTAGCATAGAACTGGGCAACCTGGGAGGATATTTTTGGGTCCTGGTCCAAAAGAAGTAGCATTAAAGAGAAATCACACTCCCTACCTGGAAATTTCTTCAGTAACAGATATATAAGGACCTGTCTAGAGTCCTTATATAGGGAACAGTATAACAGTGTATGGCTTAGGGTTTCTATTGAGCCGCCACCACATGGACATAACTGAAGGTGCATAGCGGTACCCTTAAAACAACCAAAAAGGACTGCTGAGGGAAGTGTGTCCAGCCTGGCTAAAGTGAAAGCTTTACAAAATTTCAAAATTGTGATAGATGATGAATAAGAAGCTGGCATAGACAATGCTAAATTGAGAGTCTCTCTCCCAGGTATATATAGACAAATCTTAAGGTAGTAATTTAATCTTGAGAACCATGTTTTTGTTCATAAATCAGTCAAAGAACATTTAAATATATATGATACCTGAAAATACAGTGTGATTGAATTGTGGAGTTGTGATTCTCTGTCATTGTATGAATTCTATGTAATTTTAAGCAAATGTCCTCATATTTTTCTATTGTACTCTAAGAAAGTACCAGAGCACTGACTTTGTTGTACCGAGATTTAGTAGTGATTGCAACTGTCAAAGAAACAATGGACTTATCTGTGCATTGATTTTTTTTTTCTGTTTTGTAAAACAATAGCACAGGAAATCATCCTTGGAAAATTACCCAAAGTATTGTATGTACTCAGGATCCTTGTTTCTTCTTTCTTTAGAAAAGATATTACACCAAATATCCTTGCACATGGGTGGGATCTCAATTTGGGAGCTTTAGAAAAGTTGGATGGTAGGTTAGTCATTTCATTGAGTTTTTTTTTTCAAATACCAAGCTACACTGTATACCAATGGTTGCAGCTTTCCAGGATTTACCTATGGGAAGAGGAAAATGAACCTGGGGACTTACGTATGCAAAGCATGAAACTGAGCTACTGTATGGCCGATCACACATTGGCAGATTGAGAATTTTTTTATTGATTGAAATGAATATTACGGAACATATAGCTTGATCAATTCCTTGATGCTCCAGCATATACCAAAGCAACAGAGAAATTTTTACTGTCTTACACTGAGTCACATTAGTGGTCAATTTACAAACTATTTGTTTCTATATTTACATCCCATCTTTTCTTCTGGAATGTAGATAACAGATCTTCCTCCAATTTCTGTTCACAAAAAACAAGAAAAATAATAATTAAAAAAAAAAAAAAACCTTGGAAGGGAGGTTGAACTGAAAGAGAGAGGCCCATTGAGTGAGCTTCTGTTGAGGGTAAACTTAAATGGGGGCGTTCCAGCTTCTAGCCTAGTCCCTTTAGCATTATACTACTGGTATCAACAACACTGACTGAAAATCACTGCCTTTTCGTGGCATCTGGAAATAATGGATTTTGAACCTGGGTCATCTGCAGATAAAGTTCATTCCACTGTATACCTGGTGGTGAAGACTATGAATCAACAGCCACATCCCCTCAATTGCAGGCAAAAGTATGATCACACAAGGAAGGGCAAGGAAAGTGAGGGACGATTAATTATCACCACAGTAATTTTTAGCTGGCCTGTATATTAGGATTGGATGTGTGTTTGTGTGTATAGACATAAGTACACCAAGCTTTTCCACTGAAATGGTCCCTCGCAGTAGTAAAATTATTTGGTCCAAATGCAGCCTACATTCTCAAGTCAGGTCGATGGTAGGATAGAGCAAGATATAATGACTGACATTCTTTATTACAGTCCAGGTACGATTTTTATTACTTTCATTTATTTTGGTAAGAACCAGGATTTTTTCTCTCTTTTCTTCCTCTAGAAGGAAAAACTTACAACTGTGGGGTTGGAGAAGTAATTATTTTCTCACTTAATATCCTTGGAGAGATTCCAGTGGCTTTTCCATTTCCTTTGTGCTGTTTTCCCTTCTTATTTTGTTTTAAAATAAAACAAAGGTAGGATTTTTTTTTAATTACCAAAAAATTGCTAGTATATCTCTTTCATTCTCTCTCTCTCTCTCTCTCTCTCTTTTTCCACATCATACGTACGTACTACATATAATGAAATTTAGCTGTTCACTGATTAATCAGTGTACCTATCAATCAATTGGCAGAAGTTCATTTAGTAATACACCAACATTTGTCTGGTAATGGAGTGTGACACTATCTCCTGTGCACCAATTACAAAGGTTTTACTAATACCATGAGACAGCTTATAAAAAAGGAAGAAAAAAAAACTTTTCTAAGATCTTGCTCCCCACTTCCCCCCCCCCAAAGGCAGATGGCCGGGCAGTTGGATGAACAAAGCTTTTTAAACAAGGTGAAGAATTTCGTCATGCTTCCCACCCTCCCAAGGAGATCTCTGTTCACTTCGGCTACTGTATGCCTCTTGTAATAACTTTATTAGTCCCTTTTACAGCAAAGTGAAGGATTGTTCTTGGCTTTTCTAATGATCCATCCAGCTTTGCCAAAAATAGACCAGGGTTTATTGGACATCAGTACAAAAGAATTCTGCCACCATTGACACCAGGAGAGTTTAGAGCCACTGTAATTGCTAGATACAAAGTATCTCTGGAAGCCTTATGCCTGTTAACAAAATGGTGGGGGGGGGGCTAAAAGGAGGTGAAAAAGAGAAGACGGCATGAGTTAGCAGCAAGTACAAGCAACTGTAACAAAGAAATAAAAGAGAAACCACTGTAAATCTCTGATCTAAGACAGATTTCAACCGTCAGGTAATATTCAAAAGCAAGCAGAGATGGAAAAGGGAGGGAAGGAACAGGGAAGAAAACTGAATGCATCAAAACAAGTAAATAAATAGCTTGTTATATTGTATCATTAAAATAAAACTGATGGTGGTAAAAGAAGAAAATCACAGTGAGTCCCCAGTGTTCTCCCTTGCCCTATTAATATTGTACTGTATGTTATCATTTGAAATTGTGGAACATAGCTGGAGAAAGATAGGACATGAAGGTGGGTAGGAAGTCAGTCAGATTTCCTAGTTTCAAATAGAAATTCGAAGAATCTGACACATGCAAATTCTTTACAAAGAATTTCTTTATACAGTACTTATTCTTTATATAGTACTTCTTTGCATGTTAAATGAATCAGAACAGCTGAAATAAGAAAATTCACCTAATTCATGGTTTTACTGGATTTACTACTTCAGATAGCATGTGGAATTTGTTTGATTGCATACTTCTTTTCACATCTGCCTTTAAGATGCTATAAAGATTGGTGCAGATCTGTAAAATGAATATAGGGCAGGTGTTAGAAATTTTTGAGGGTTTGGGCACATCACCTCCCAACCTACTAGAAAGTCACTACCCTCTGATGCTATGATGTCACCAAAATGAACATGGGTAACGTTTTCAGGATTTTTTCCATCTTGGCAGTTTGTGTGTGTGTGTGTGTGTGTGTGTGTGTGTGTGTGTGTATGGGATGGGGGTGGGGAGATAGAGTAGACATTGGATCTGGAGACTTCTGGAAGAAAAAAAAAAACACTATCTGGGGGCATTCATCTGGCTGCTATGAGAGAAAAATCAGAACCCTCTTCAGTAATCCAAAAGGGAACATGTGAAGAATGATGGATATATGCATTATTATGCCTACATTAATGGACATGGTGTAATCATACGGTATGACCTAATGTAGGTACAATCCTTCACTTGAGCACAAGTCACAGAACCCAGAGGGTTAAAGTGACACTCAGTCAACACAGAGGCAGTAGGATGAGTAACCACAAAATGTGTTCCCACCACCCTCTCTGGCTGCTTTCTTTCTAGCTCTTTATTTCTAACACATGAATAGTGTATATGATGGATATCTCCACATTATGTTCTAATGTACAGGAAAGGAAGCTTATTTCCCCCATTTGGAAGCATTTACATTCCCTGTTTGACAACAGATTTTCCTACAGGGGGAAAAGATATACTACTGTTCTTTGTCTACTCGGCTCTAACACCATGCTTCACTTGCCATTGATACATACAACATAAATTAATCTTCCTTAAAGATAAAATGGATGCATTGCAAAAAGAAACCCATGTACTAATTGCTCAAGGTGACCCCAATCAAAAGATGACTCCAGCAGTTTCAAACCTTTGTATTTGTTTCAATTATTGTCACTCATGGATCCAGAAGGCAAACATAGAGGTCTGAAGATAACTAATAGTCTGGATGTTTGCCCAACTGACCACTGAAATCCAGTTTGCAGATGCATTCTTCAGTAGACTTGACTGATGCTGAACAGAGGAAATGTCAGGCAGGCTTTCAATCTCAAGTCTGTGTTCATTAGTTCCCTCTTAATAACAAAAACATAATTTGCAAATTAAGAACCTAGCCAGTTGGTATTACAACCTTTTATTTTTTATATGTTTCTTTTTCTAGTAACTGTCCATCAGCTGTGGCCTTTGTCCAGAGACCCCAGCTTCAGGATGGAAGCTGTGGCTATTAATATACTCAATAAGGGACAAAGACACAGATAAGCAATACAAATTTCTTTTATTAAGGCTATAGTTATGACAGGTTATAATTTGATATGGAGATGTTTCCTTAACAAATCAAACAATAAAATTATTTTAGTTCATGTATCCTAAATAAAATTATTGTCGATCCAAAGTCATGATCAAAAGACCTAAGGCAATTAAAGTATCAGTAGCCAGAATTTAAATCACAGTCACAAAAGAATTAAAAAAGAAGACCTTATGAACAAACACATTTAAGTTTTAAGAAATGGATGGGATGGATGGATGGATGGGGAAAGAGAGAGAGAGAGATCTCCCAAAGCTATTGATTAACATGAAACTAAAGGCCAAAATTATACTATGGGAAAAATCAAAAGAGATGTGAATAAATACCACATCAGCTAAAATGGATTTGTCATCATGTTTGGCCCTGAAACGAAACAATTAAATGGATTACAAAGCAGAACAATAAGCTTCAAAGTCTCCAAATGCAGTTTCAAAGCAGTAACTATTCCGGTTTCATAAGTGGGATCATTAGAACATAGATAGGACTACTGCTATAGAAAGGGCAATTAAATCTAACAGATGCACAAGTTACATCTCTGAAATGCCAAGCACACATCATTTCAAAAAGCAAACCTCCTCCCCACACTCAGAAGTGAACAAGACTATAAATCTATCCAAAAGGAACAGCTCTGCCCAGATACAAATTTGGCAATGAATTGTATTTTATGTATTAGTTTATTCATGTTCAGTCACCTGAAAATACCAGACATCAGTTTATAACTTTTATCCTTCAGAGGGATCAGAGGCAATTTCCAAGAAAAAACTGAACTGGCAGTTGGGTAGAAAGGATGTGAGTGACAGTGTCTCCTCTCCTCTTCTCCCAAGGATCAAAGCCAAGGAATTCCATATGTTGCAAATTATCTCCTTTAAAATGCTCTAATCATCCATTTTCAAGCAGTATTTTAAAAAATAAAAATATTTCAATTATTTTAGCTTGCATGCAACAGTAAGCCTAGACCTGCAGGTTTGGTTGATTATTGTTCATTAGAAAGAAAAATAAGGGGAATTATCACATCCTACTCATGGCATTACATGTTTCTTCAAATCATTCTTCTCCTTAATCCTTGAAGTAATGATGACCCAAATAAATAAATAAATAAAACTGATAGCAATTTAGAAGATTATGGCTAATTCCATTTGTTCTAGTAAGGTCACAAGTCGTAATAAGGTCTTGATTTTCAATTGTTCACAATCTCCTTTTGCGCTCATGAAACTCCATCTATATTATATGGCTAGAACTATGGATTAGAGTTTCAGCTCTTTCGCCACTCTTCAGTAGATTTGTTATACATTATTAGGGAGATTTTTCACAGTTTTAAAATTTAGGATATGAGGAGGTATAAAATAGAATATTCCCCGGCATTTTAACTTAAAGATCCTTTAAATTAAATACCTCAGGCTTTAAATTACAGGTAGTCCTCACTTAACAACCATGATTGGCATCAATAACTCAATTGCTAAGCAACAAAATTCTTAAGTGAGACATCCCATGATCACAATGGACTTATGATCTCACTTCTGCCACAGTCTTTAAGCGAGTCACCCACAGTCATCAAGTGAGACATCACATGACTGTGACTCGCAATTTAATGCTGGTTTCTCCACTGATTCTGTTAGTTGGAAGCTGGCTGTGAAGCACACAAATGGTGATCACGTGACCACGGGATACTGCGATGGTCATAAACACCTGTTGGTTGTGAAGCGCCCAAATCTCAATCACATAACTATGGGGATGCTGTAATGGTCGTTAAGTTTGAGGACCAGTTGTAAAGTTACTTTTTCAGTGCCATCATAACTTCAAATGGTAACTAAACAAGGCAGTCATTAAGTGAGGACTACCTTTACTTTAGAGAGCCAGTTTGGTGTAGTAGTTAAGGCATCAAGCTAGAAATCAGGAGACCATGAGTTCTAGTCCTACCTTAGGCATGACCTTGGTTGTGACCTAGGTGAATTTGGGCTAGTCACTCTCACTCAGCCCTGGGAAGCAGGCAATGGCAAACCACTTCTGTAAAACCTTGCCAAGAAAATTGCAGAGACTTGTTCAGGCAGTCTCCAAGAATTGAACACGATTGAACATACACACACACACATACACACACCCCTTTAGTTTACAATATTATTGGGTTACTTTACATATTCTTATTCTGAAAAACGGATTCATTTTTTTATACTAATAGAAAGCTCTTATGCATCCTAGTGGCTGGAACTAAGTGGGGTACAATGCAGGAAAGGCTAAATTTGTTAAGCTACTTTGGAAACAGGTTCTCAGAAATCCAGAGGTGGTAGTTAAATAGGAAGAAAAGTTTTTGTAAGATATAGCAAGTTCATACAAGACCTTGCTACAAATTAACTAGCCCCAGACAAGTAAAAATTGTGAGAGGGAGGTAGAATGGAAGAAGATAATTTGGGGGAAGATCCAGAAAGTTTGAATATGTGTGTGTGTGTGTGTGTGTGTGTGTGTGTGTGTGAGAGAGAGAGAGAGAGAGAGAGAGAGAGAGAGAAACTACTTGGTTGCTAAGAATTGACAACAACTTGATGGCACATAATCAAATATATATTCCCAACTCCATGTTTTCCAATAGAAAACAGAAAAAGAAAGAGAAGAAAGGAAGTACAGAGTCCTTCCCACAGCAGAAAGATTATTCATAAGCAAGGTGAGGGGAGAAGAGGCACCGCATTTTGTGCAAGGAGTAACAGAGCAAAAGTTGGCAGCTGGGTCAATGTAGTGTCTGAAGACCTAGAAGTTTCATCTGCAAAGGAGGTAAAAGCAAGTGAAATTGTTTTTTTTTTTTGTTTTTCTTTAAAGAAAACTCTGGACCACTTTATTGCTATAGATACTGAACATATACTGCAAAGGAATCTTGGTGTGCCAGATAAACCCTGAGTAAATGTGAACATTCTTTTTTTTTTTTAGTGAAGTTATGAGTTGGCTAATGATCGTGATGAATCCATTTAAAATGTTTCTTAGTCTTATAGGAAGAGTATAATTCAGGTGTGCTATTGCCAAGAATATTTTCCTGCTTTACAATAAGTGCTCCTTGGAATCCTTGCTGAGTAATCAATACACCTCACGTACTAAGTATGTTCCATGTTGTGTTGTAAAATTTGAAGATTTTTACTCCCTGAGTGCTATTCATCCATGTACTCTCCATTACATTATTTGGAGAGGTTTTAAGCACAGCTGGAATTCATGACAGGAGACCCATTTGCTAGGTAGCAAGGCTTTGCACAGAAATACTAACAAAATCTCATGTCTCACTTATCTGTTTATGCTTGTCGTGGGAGCTACGTTGCTCAGGCCCAGTTTTAATTCCCTATCTGAAAAAGAACACATTACTATCTACTAATGTCACTGTGTGCCTTTGAGAGTTCATTATTGTTCATTCTTCATAATACAATCTGTTTTTATTCAAGTTTACATTAATCCAAGGATGCTGCAGCACTCAGGAATAGTTCAAATATTGTTTTTCCTCTGATTTTCCCCAGATACAATGTACAGTAATTAATGTCAAGTTATTTTAGAGTTGAAAGTCTTCTTAGAAGTCATCAAGTCCTATTACCTGCTTGTTATAGGATCTATTGGGGCATCTCAGTTTAACCCATTGGTTCCAGTCCTGACCTCTGGGCAATAGAAATAAGTCCACTCACTCCAATGGGTTAGCCCTATAGGCTAGACCATACTAAGAAACAGACACTGGGTCTGCTACTTTTATTAAAACAGCTATAGTAACAGAATCTTGCAGATCTGAATGTGCTTTCTTTCCTCCCTCTTTTATCTTCATGAGAATTGGGGGAACGGGGGACTGTCTTATGCATTTCTGTAAACTACTTTCATTCATTTGATCATTGCCTTGGTAGTGGATCTTCCATCTCTCCTTCAGAGCCACCCTCTTTATTCTCTACAAATACTTCCAATATTTGAAGAATGCTGTCATATCTCTCCTCTAGGTTAAACATACCTAGGTCCTTTAACTGTTTGACTCGATGGCAACTAACAACAACAAGAAGAAAATAAAGCTTGGTTTTCAGATCCTTCAGCATATTGGTAGCACAATCCTGAACTTGCTCTAATTTGTCACTGTTTTGAACTGAGGTGCCCACAGCATGCCACATGGCATCTCACCAAGGTAGAGTGGAACAATTACTTCCTGTGATCTGGATGCTATACTTCTGTTAATGCAACCAAAAAATAAAACTTACCTTTTTAGCAGCTGCATCACAGAGCTGGTTCTTACCATTGGGGATTGTTTCGACTGGAAGTCACTTCTGTGGGTGAAGACCTTCCAAGCTCCTTGAGATCATATTGCCAAATGTTGACAGCAAACTGCTCAGTAATAGTGGCAAACCAACAAACAGGGGTAAGATAAACTCTTTTGGGCGAGAAACAAGCAAATCACAAACAGGTTGTATTAACATTCAGGCTTAACAAACCTAAGAAGGGACTGAAAATCCATCTTCAAGTGGTATGTTTATCACTGCCCCAACTATTGCAACCTTCAGCTGTAAATTTCCTCCTCCTCTTTCTCATCCTTTAAAAAGCAACTCTTGTCTACCAAGAAGTTGTCCATGCCTGACCAAGAAATAGATTCCTATATGAAAATACCATGTCTGAATTTGTCACTATTTGGCAACCACTTTTAGACTATTTGCTTGTGTCATAAAAAAAAAATGAAGTTTTGATTTTGAGCTTTAATGATTAAATGGTTTGATTTGATAGAAGTAATGTTACTAATGTTTAATGGTAAGAAATTATATTTGTAAATGCATTAATATCTGTATTGGAAAAGGTCAGAAGTTACTTTCTGTTTCTGTTTTCTTTCTATTTTTCCACTTTTATAGTTTTTCTTTTTTCTTTAGTCTTGTACTCTATCTTTTCTATGGTCTATATTTTGTATTTTACTTATACTTTGAAAATTAATAAAGTTCTTTAAAAAAATTAATAGATTCCGATAGTCATCACTGGAACAGTGTTGTTGATTTGTAGTGTTTATTTTAGCCTCACACAACATTCAGTATATTGCTAGGTCTATGAAGTAGATTCTGTAAAATAGACCAGGGGATCTTTAATTTTAAGATTAACTAGTTTCTCTTGACCCCTCACCCCTGTCCTGGATTACTTTAACTTGTACAATCTGTTTGGTTCAAAAGACCACAAATATAATCAGAAAGCAAGCCCACCCAGCAAAAACATTTAAATCTTTCCTTGTTTGTTTGCTTGTTTTATAAAATACACTAACAAATAAAACTGGTCACCAATTTGACTGCCTTTTTAGACTCTGTACAAATTAAGGGACAGTGAAAAAAGCACTGCATTTCTTCTTGATTTTGAGATCTGACAGTTAATGGCATAGGACTACCTTGCTTAGTGACATTTATTACATTAGAAAAGTTAATATCTTTTCCTAAATTTCGAGGAATATGCACTGTGTGCTGTCTTGCCATCTGTAAGCCCCCTGTTAATAAGGCAGTTATGCACAAGATTAACTGTTTAAAATGTTATTGAGTAAAACATGGTGGAAGGTTTTGTTCTCTCCAATGGCCCGATCAATAGCTGCCATTTTAGTTGCTGTGGAAAAATGAAAGTCCAACTTGCAGCAAGAGAACACACACACACATACACACAATTTGTTATAGTTATGCAGTTCTGAATAATTAAAGGCTTGTTGGTTAAGGTCAAGAGTCAAGAATTAGGTTACTTGAATTGTTAAGCAAGAATGAAATGTAATTCTTCCAATGCCTGCTTCCATACACTTCTATACACTTCTTCTATATAGCCAATACATACCAAAATTGGTTCATTTTTTTATAAAATTGCCTAGTCCACAGCTTCCTCAGCTATGTGCATGTTGAATTCAGCTTCTCATTGTTTTGTGACAGGACACAATGTATACACACACACATACACACACATCTGTATCTGTATCTGTATCACCTATCTAGATCATCAGTAGTGATAGATGGAGCAGTGCCAAGTGACAGCAATGTCAGAAGAAGGATCATGAGAAGCTGGAGAAGGACCAGGGCCTGAAGGAGGAACTAGAGAAGATGTGGAAAATGAAGGCCAAAGTTGCCCCAGTCGTGGTAGGGGCACTTGGGGCTGTGACCCTCAAGCTGGGAGAGTGGCTCCAATAGATCCCAGCAGCAACATCAGAGCTCTGTCCAGATGAGTGCAATGCTACAAACAGCTAAGATACTGTGCAGAACCCTCAAACTCCCAGGCCTCTGGTAGAGGACCCGAAGTTGAAGAAGACACATGCCACCTATAGCAGTGGGAAGGAAATTATTATTTTTATATATTAAGAAAATATATGCAATAATTCATTATATTAAGGGGGGAAAAGATTATTTGCCAGAAGGTAGCCACAGATATAAGCATTAAATAGAATGTATTCAAAAGCATATTTCTTTTCTGAAGTGTTGTCTCTAATTAGGCTAGACCAGCATCATCTTTGCTCTGTCCAAAGCCTTATATGTTCCTTTATCTTTTTTTTTTCCCTGTGGGAGGTGGGTGTTTTTTGTCTTTGTTTTGGTGTTGCTATTTGAGAATTGAACAACCCTATCTTGACAAACACAATAGAATATATTTCTTTTTTCTCCTCTCCCTCTCCCTCCTCACCGTTTAAATGCCCAAAAAGTATCATACCATGTGGTAACCCCAACTCTCCCATGCAGCAAGATTAGTGGGAAGAACACCAGGTGAGACACTGCCTAGAAAATGCATAGCAGCAGTGAGAAAAACCAAATACATGTCAAGGGAGTAGCAGAGAGCTTCTAGGAAAAGAAGTTTCAATCTTTCATCCTCCAGTCCTATGGGTTCAGCCCGCCACTATTACTCAAATTCAGAGTTACACAATAAGGTCCCAGAGCCGCAGCTGGTCTCCAAAACTCTTGGGAGAAGACTCCAAATCCTTAGGCCTCCAGAGCCCCTCATAGTTTTTACTACAATTATGACTTTAATGAAGGAGGAGGAGGAGGAGGAGGAGGAGGAGGAGGAGGAGGAGGAGGAGGAGGAGGAGTAGTAGTAGTAGTTTTGGCTATTTTTAATGCACTGTAATTATGCTTAAATATAAATGAGGATGGCATGGAATTGGCTGGACTAGAAATACTAACACAGGCTTCCAAGGTATTTCCACACATATACCAGATTGGTTATCTATACTAGAATCTTAATATTAATCAATAAAGTGCTGACCCTTAATCCGAAGTATTGTCTGATATCTTTATTTGATGGGAAGAGAATATTTAAAGAGGCACCTTGTCTGCTATGGAACAATGAATATTTGACACACCCACACTAAAGTCAAAGCATTGAATCCAGTGTATGGATTCTTGCTGCGGTTACCATAGTATATGGTAACCGCAGCAAGACTATTGTATACTCAACAATGGAAGAACAATAAAATTCTCCACAGTGGAGGAATAGATTGCTAAGATGGCAAAGCTGACCTGTTTGGTCAGAGAAAAAAAGAACAAAGACTTCTGAAAAGCTGGAAATCTTGTATGGAGTTTTTTTCTGAAAGAAGAAAAAAAAATGATTTATGGATTTGAAGATTGAAAAAGATGTGGACTAAGTGAAGAGTTGAAGGGATTTTATAACACCTAAGAGGGAGGGAGGATTATAAGATTGTAATTATCTGTTAAGGGAAGGTCAGAAGTCATTATATTTCATAACTTTAGTTACTTTCTTTCTTTTTTTTCCTTGCACCTTTTTCTTTCTTTCTTTCCTATATTTTTCTTTAGATTTCACTTTTACTGCATGTAAAGTTCTCAATAAATATAAATTAAAAGAAAAACATAGAATCCAGCAGTAGTTATGTAAAGATCATGACACCCCTTCTTCTTATGACCTTGACAGTCAGTTAACAATGCTTGATTATTCTCTTCTTTGTTTCATGATAAGAAAGGGAGGGTGCAAAGGTTAACTAGTTTTAAGAGTTATACCAATAACATTGAATATGTGGTCAGTCAATATGTGGCAGGAAGGTCAGGATCCTAGTTTTGAATGTAGTTTGTGGAAAAAAGAACTTGAAGTAGGCTTGCGCAAGGAGCTAGTAGTTTCAGCTTGGAAAATCAAGAAAGAGTCAAGAGAACTGAGGAGTGCATGACAGCCTGAGTAATGTTGGTATGTTATGAAGGAAGGAATGTACTGCAGGAAAAGGCTAGTACTAAACAATATACTGAAACACTGAGTTATGGTCTTTCAAAGTAATGGTAGTAAATGTTCCACTTAAGTGAAATTCTGGGCACTGAAGTTTATGTTGGAAGAAACGTTGCAGCTTAAAAAGACTGTGAACATGGTTCCTTATTAATGGATCATTTTATGAACTTAAAAAAAAAAAAAAACAGTTTCAGCAGCTATAGAAATCCAGGGATGATTGAGACAGTCATGATGGAAATGTTCACCATTGGATAAGAGTTTCTCTGCCTTGATTAGCAGTAGTCAGTCTCAGACAGCTTATTTCCATCTCTGTTATCTGCACAGCTAAACTTAGATAGTCATTAAAATGAAGCAAAGAAGGACTTATTGGTCTGAACCCAGATGGGGTGACCTTTATAGTTGTCTAGGATGTCTTAATGACTACCACCACCACCTTCTTTGAAAACAATTCATTTTCATGGTCTGTTTTCATGCTCACAGTAGTCAGATCAGAATTACTATCCTGCACTACAAAAGCATGTCCAGAACTTACTTAGGTGCTACTACAAGTCCACAGCCTCAGAATAGTTTTAGATGTGTCAACTAATATCCTTGGGCCATCTGCTGAACCTTCTTTTCCTTTCCAAAGGAAATAAGGAGGAATAAACAAAGGTTGACACTTTTTTCTGTGCTTTCCAGTAGGCCAAGACAAGCTTACTTTCTAAACCAATTTCATTTGCCTAAACTTATTTCAAAACTCAAAGTAATGTCTGTACCTAGCTAATCTTGGTTGACCTCAAAAAGCAGACCACACTAAATAGTAAATCCTAAATCTGAAGGCTAGATTGAAAAATAAAGATTACAAAAAAAAAATCTAGAAACAAGGCAATAGAGTCTTCTAGGTTCATGAAATTACCAGGAGTCAACTATTAAAAAATACCTCTCCCATAAACTGTAGAATGATATAGCCTTGTCTATGTATATAGACTATGTTTCTGTATTTTGCTTGTATTGTTGGGAATTGAATGACATCCTAAGGAATACAATGAGGGCAAGAAGATTATCTGGCACTCAAAAGTTTAGAACTCTTCAGCTTGGAAAAATAAATAATTCAAGATGACATTATGGGGGTATAAAAAGCCATGCAGAGAACAGATAAAGACTAGGTTTGGCCTCATACTGTACATTGTGTACACACTCCAAAATATGGATTTCATGGATATTTAAGGATATTTAAGGATATAAAAAAACCTCACACCAAGACCAGAGATTTTATTTCTTTATTATGAGTCTGATTGGAAGAAGATTTACATCAGACAAAAGGCCTTCTTCACACAACACATAATTAACCTGTGGAATTCATTATCACAAGACACGTTAATGGCCACTAAAGTGTATGGCTTTAACAGGATGTTGGATAAATTCAACATCCTGTTAAAGGTGGTGGTTCTTATTCTTGAAATTTAAACATACCTCCATTTATCAGGTGCAACAGAACACTGGGGGAAGATTTGGGTGGTGTTGACATCCAAGAAATAAAATAAATAAAATATTTTTTGCAACCCTCAGCTCAGAAAAAAATGTAAATCTGTAGAATTGAGTTTTTTATAACCTTAAATATCCTTAAATATCCATGAAGAGATCCATATTTTGGAGTGTGTACACAACGTACAGTATCAGGCCAAACCTTCATATTTCAGAAAATATGTCCATTTTTTTCTCAGTATGTTTCACTTTGCAGATTGATGTGGAAAGAAGAAAGAACCTACTTTTGCATGCATATGTATGAAAGTGACACAATCTGATAATAGACTGATCAATCTGTTCCTATTTAATGTTCATCTTGTACTTAGAGATGGGTGTTTGGATCCTCATTTAAGGATATTACTTTAAACATATGCGTTTAGACTGATCACCATTAAGCACTGGAAAGTTACCAGGATTATTTATCTTCCCCTCCTGATGCAAATAAAAAAACCTTAAGGAAAAAACTTGTAGCAAAGTAGAAAATCCCAGTAGCTGCCTAGAAAAATCTCCAACTTCATTGAGTTATTTCACAGATAAAGAGGATTATAACCGACTTAAGTACAAACGTTATAAAATCAAAACAGCTTCAGAGGAGCAAGGCATGTACTGATGACCATCATGGATAGCCACTGAAATCACAACTCACCATCTCCTAAACTTCATCTCAGGCTATATGAAATCTTATCTAATTAAATGTCAGTTCAAAAGTAGAAATGCAGTTAAACAAGTTGTTTCCAATATTTTCATTTCATTAAAACTGTGTTACTTTGCTTCTATCTTCTCCTGGTTATCCCTGTTTCTTGGCCTTCTTTCATCTCCTTTTCCTCCTTTGCATGTTGACATGTCTTCTCATTCTGTTTATAACTGTATGTGATATTGTTTTGTTTTGTTTTGTTTTTTACTATGTAGGTTTTCCCAGTCATTCAGATAGCAGCTGAACAAAAGAAACCACACATTGTAACATTAAGGAAGAACACAGAAGAGTTAATAGGGCAGGATAGAAATGTAATGAAGCACAAATACCCATACAGTGCTTAACTTGTTCAAAAATGGGAAAAGCCATTTAACACTCAAGAAAGCAAATATAGCTCCAACTTGTTTTACATTTGTTTTCATCAGCATTAAAAAGTTCCTTCCAGTTTTAAAAATATTCACTGATCCACAATCAACTGAGAATGTGTTTGATCTCTCAGGCTAATGGAAATACAGAGATAGAATATAAAACAATCCCATTCTTGGGAAATTGCACATCAAAACAAGTAGCCATATTCATAAGGTGGCTGGCTTTCTGCTGCCAGAGCAGGAGACAGAAAAGAGGATTTCCCATCTCTTTTTCTCCTGCTCCTCCCCAGTTGATTTGAGTAGCTGGGAAATATCCTGTCCACCCCAGGATTAGGATTATTTGGGGAACCGTTCTATGGATAAATTGGGGAGAATGAAAGAGTTGTTGGTATTATACATACAGTATATCATATAACATGACTTCTTTTGTCCACAGATTATACACTGCAGCTTTAGTGCAGTGTGGTTTCTCTACTCTACTGTTCATTGGAATCCTTGGATCATTTTATTGTTCCTGTGAACTGTATTTCATGGAACCTAGCTAAATAAATTAGCTGCAGCTACAATCTATTGAAATCAGTGGATGTATGCATAAAGTGAAGCCCTTACTATTTCAAATGGCTTTCAGGCTGAATTATATTGCTATTGATCTGGAGCACTAGAATAAATACTACCAGTTTAAATCAGACATCTGAGATAAGTGTCAATATGGCATGTAAACTATGTTCTAGACATGTTCAATTCATACTGAGAATATCTGAACAAAGAAAGTAAAGAAGGCAAAACATTTGCTGTAAAATTTCATTAAACCAAACTTTCAACAATAATACATGATTTCTTGATGTTGGTAACCTCTCCAGTGGCTCATGGTAGATCAAAATCAGTGAGGTCTACCTATATTATTAAGGCTCTTTGCATTTAAAACTATGAAAAAAAAACACTCTATTTTATTTAATCACATTTCTAGGCTTTATTAAACTTATGATATATTTAGCCTGCCTCCTTGCCCCAGAACTCTGAGAAATTAGAAAGGAGAGCTTTTAGAATCTTAATGATACTTTATTTTCACATGAATCATTACATTCTAAATGCTGTTGTAAGAGAGAGAGAGAGAGAGAGATGATAGAACCATGCTTGCTGATTTTATAATTGATATACTTGACACTGTGTCATCTTATCTGGATTTTCAGGGTTCAAACATACATCTTGGATTGGATATAGTCTAATTCATTCATACCTAATATAAGCATGCCAGATTAGCTTTTTTGCAGTGTTCTATCAAGGGAGGGAGGGACAGGAAAGCATAATTGAACTGAATATATTAAAAAAAGAAGAAAAACCTCTGTACAGACAGGCTTCGATACATGTTTTGGAGATTACGAAATGAACAAGATAAAATTCACAATATACAGTATGTGCTCCACTTTAAGACCAAGACCAGAAAGTCATATAATCCAAAGGGAAAGTGTTTCAAAAGAGAAACACTGTCTCCAGGCCCGCTCCTATCAACTTCTCAAATGGGGAA
The DNA here is from genome assembly GCF_035149785.1 of Candoia aspera. NCBI lineage: Eukaryota > Metazoa > Chordata > Lepidosauria > Squamata > Candoiidae > Candoia > Candoia aspera. The sequence goes on from NC_086157.1 coordinate 23,207,417, forward strand.
GGAACCTTAAGCATCCCATTCTAGATAAGACTGCAACTGGTGCACCAGCCAAATCTAGGCAAAGCTTCCCCTGTTCATGGTTTCTAAACTGTGGACCTTCTCCTTTAGGGGACGTGCCACCATATTCAGACTCAATACATGATCTGAAGCTAGATGACTTTTGACAGATGGCATATCTGACTTGCAAGGGTACAATTTCAGCATGTTTTGTCCCATCCATTACACAACAGCCTTTAGACACTATCAGCTATATCTATAGTTGGGTCTAGGGTAGAAACATATGATTGGGCATCATCAACATATTGGTGATAGTTACCTTGCATTGACAGATAATTTCTTCCAATGCTGCCATGTAGATATTGAAAAGGAGGGGGCAGAATGCTGAGTCATGTGGCATCTCAGAAGGATTAGGATATCAAGAGGAAAAGGTAAAAGTTCTGAGACAAAAACATCATCAGGTATAAAATCTGAATGCATGCTGGGGTTTATCCTGATTTTTTTTAAAAAAAAGTTTGTGGTATTGGCTCTTTTACTTCCATACTTTCATGTATTAAGAAGGAACTCTAAAGGGAGCTATCCTTATGTTTGTTTGAATGTAAAACACTGGTCTCCAGGGCCAGTGGAAGAGTTGTACATGGTTTTTTCGCCACCATCAGTATAGTTCTTCTTTGGACCTCTTAGCCAAATACATGGAAGTTGGTGAGAAAAGGAGGTGTTCTCTATCCTATTTGTAGCCACATATTCATGTGAATAATTGAAAGAGGCTTGAGTTGTACAGAAATGGAGTTGGCTATGGAGTAATTAGGTAATCCTAACCTATATAAGCACCCTTTCAGAAATAAAGGCCTTGAGTTTGGTGGGATCAACTCCTTATGAAACATTTACAGGACTGCAGGATAGGTTAGGGGCATTTGTTCTCCTTAAAATCTGCAAAATGTAAGCCATTATTCGTTTTCCACACTGATTTCAGTTGTACTTAAATGCAGCTAACTTCACCTGGATCAGATCCATGAATTCCAATAGAAAAAGAAGTAAGTTTGCAAACTTTCACCTGACTTCTTGGGAGTGTTATTTTGTCTAGACATGTGTACGATTGAAAAAATTTTTTTCCTATCTGAGATATTGCACTTCAGAGTGAAAATTATTACCAGACTTTTACCTGAAGTTATTTCCAGCCTTTACCTGAAGTTAGATTTATTTTATTTTATTTTATTTTATTTATTATTTTCCAGTTTGAATTAATACCCACCTGGTTTCATTTTTGATTATTCATAAAATATCAATAATATAAAATCAAATGGAATCAGGCAAAGAAAATATCCTAAATGAAAGTTCCTTTTACACTCTAAATAATTTCTATGCATGATATTTGAACTTGAATCCTTTGTAGAACTCATTTAACAGCTTTTCAGTGAAGAGCTCAGAATTGTTCATACATTAGTTTCATCCCATTTTTAAAATGTTCTTTTTGTTAGCAGCTTATCCTGCTGTCATTTCATGACTGGACACAGAATGATATTGTAACCCTGCCACCTTGCATATTTTTATTTCATTTATTATTTATTTAAGTGATTTATGCACCATCCCCATTATAAAAAAAAAAAATCTGCAAGCACAGTATCGAAAACATAAAAGCCAACCTTCCAGCATCTCCCTTTCATGGTCAGTCAGGCTGTAGTCCACAAAGGTATTTCCCATAAAAATTGAAAGAATAAATGCTAAGCAAAATACATTTGCCCTCTGACGTTTTAGAAACTCATCGTTGTATCTGATCTACCAGCAGTCAGTGACTTTCAATAAATACTTGGGTGAGAGCATCACTATTTTCACCTCTGCTCTGTATGAAGGCTGCCTCAGAATCACATCTGTTTAATAATTGTAAACCAGATACCCAACAAGCACCAGATCCTGAAGCAGCTTTCTTCAGATTAGATTTGTGACTGGCCCTGAGTGCTGCAAATGTGAGTTAACCTAGACATGAATCTTTACACATAGTAAATGTAAAATTTCTAGGCATTTGAAGCCATGAAAAATGTATCTATGAAGGTTATTTTTTTTTTAATGGAAATAAATATTTTTATTACTTTTAGCACCTTTACACATATAAATAAATAGATGCTGCTGTTAATCTCTATCCCCTCCCCAGTGCACTCTAATGGAGGCCAGGAAGAAAGCTAGCAACATCCATCTTGAAAAGCAATAAAAACAAGAAACCCCATGAGCAAAGGATTGGATCCTTTTTTACTTCTTCTAAAAATAAGATTTTGTTCCCCTGGAGAAAGAACCACATTCTTAGCTATGCATTTGATGGTTCTGCTACAAATCTAGTTCTGTGTTTACAAGTATTATAGTAAGCTGATACTGCAAGTATTCTTATACAGAATTCTTCCTATTACATAATTTATAAAAGTAATTTGGGGAAATATTTTCTTAACCATTTTAGGCAACCATTTAAGAGAGAAAAAAATCATTCTATTTTTCTAACCCTGCCCCCCCTCAATCCTGTGCCCCCCCCCTCCAAGTTATTTGGATAGTTTGAGAGCCAGTCTGGTGTCATGGTTAAGGCATCAGGCTAGAAACTGGGAGACTGTGAGTTCTAGCCTCACCTTAGGTACAAAGCCAGCTGGGTGACTTTGGGCCAGTCACACTCTCTCAGCCCTAGGAAGGAGGCAAAAGAAAACCACTTCTGAATGCTTGCCAAAAAAACTGTACGGACTTGTCCAAGCAGTTGCCAGGAGTCAAAATTCAAAATCACCTCTGCCCAAAAAAGTTTCAATTTATTTGTGTTACAGTGAATGGATATTGTGAAGTATAATTTGAACCATCAAATTGACTCAAAATAACATTGGTTAGGAAAATCCAGTTGACCTGATTCTAATAAAACTATCAAATTGAATCTCTGAAATGAATTGTTGCACAACCCAACTATATATGTCTCTGTATCTGCATCTGCATTTACTGTATATGGGTATGTGTGCCTCTACCTGTTTTAATCATCATCTATATCATCATCTAGTATCATCTTTACCCAGAGTTGTTATTTCCGTTCAGTTTATGTGAACCAGTAGTTAAAGGTGAAACACCTGGGTCTCTTCCTATTCTTGTTGTCACTCTCTCTTAACCCTAACCTTTGGCCATGTTTTTCAACCATTGGCATTTCCAAATCCAAGTGCCAATGCTGCCAAGGGGCCAGCAACTCCAGCTGGCCTCATGCCAGAAAGACAGTGGTGGGAGGCAGGTAGCACTAGTATGGGTTCACTACCCCAATGAGGATAGTATCACAGATAGGTCAGGCTAGATGCAAGGAAAGACAGCTCCAGATAAAAGCAGCATGAGGAAGGCTGCAAAGGGGAACATACATAGCTAAGGGACGGCAACCAAACTGCTCCATCTGCTCCCCAGTTCAAAAGTAGCATATGTCATATAAACAAAGCACCAGTCAGATCAAAACCATCCTGAACCTTATAGCTGCCTATGGTAACAAAACATGGGGCCTGAGGATTGAGGTCACCAGCAGTTCCTGCAGGAATGAACACCCAATGTGTACACCAAACATGATTCCACCAATTTTAGTACATCAGTTGTACAAAATACAGGCTGTGTTCACAGATTACCACCATAACTCTTGGTTACCTGTTTAGATTCCATCCGTCTATCCATTCATCCATCAACTATCTCTACCATATCTCTATTTCTTTATCTCTCAGTGGTATACCAAGGGTGAGGTGGGAAGAGGTCCACCATGGGTGCAGACAATAAAAGGGGTACTGCCAGGAGGCTAGCAGTGGGTGTGGAGTTGGGTCACTACTGCTGAAGTCCTCATCAGCTGTTTGGTGGTCAGCAGTGTGGCACAGCACATCAGCAATTTTGGCAAAAAAAGAAAAAAGCCTTCAAATCAGTAACTCCTGGTGACTGCCCCTTGTAGTTTGCAAAGATTTTGAGAAGTGACATGCCATTCCCTTCTTTCTAGAGCTGAAATAGGTGATCCAGTATGTGCTAGCATCAGCTTCTCAGAAGGTTAATAAAACAGATGATAAATGTAATAATGTTTGCCTACTGAAAATACCCTAGTCTAAGGTCACCCAGCTGGTTTTGTGTCTAAGGTAGGACTATAACTTGCAGTCCCCAGGTTTCTAACTTGATGCCTTAACCACTACACCAAACTGGCTCTCAGTAAAAGAAGAGGAGGGAGTTAAAAAACTATCCTCCCTCCCCTCCTCCCTCTTTTTTTTTCTCTCTCTCATTGATTTGATTGTCCAATTGCCCATTTCAGTCTATCTTTCCAGGTTTGTACATATGGAATTGCACACACCAGAAAGAACAGGATAAAGAAAGCATGCTCAGTAAAATTGTTGCTGTTGATCCATTGGTGATAGCGTGTGCAGGACATATGACATCACATTGTATTGATTAATGGTGTAATCTTATCCATGCATTTCCATCCCAAAGCATATTGTTTGATGGCTGTGCACAAAATTACAACATAAGAGTTGTAACAGAAAAATGAGATCTGTACAAATGTAGTCTAATTAAGAAGCAGTAATACATTATTGAATAGGCAGATGTAATTGGATCAAGGCAACCTTTCATTTGAATTTATGCTCAGCTATGAAGTTCTTGCATCTAACCCTCTTTCAGCCTAACCACCATACAGGAACATAAAATGAGAAGATACAGTATGTGCTAGCATCAGCTTCTCAGAAGGTTAATAAAAAAGATGATAAATATAATAATGTTTGCCTACTGAAAATACCACCAATGGATTATACTGAGACTTACACCTTAAGATAGGTGTGTGTGTGTGTGTGTGTGTGTACAGATGCACATATCATGGAAAAAGACTCACCATAGATAGACATCATAACTTACATATGGCATGTGTGGGAGGAGGGAATTCAACTTAGTCAGTTCAATTAGCATATTGAGTTCTTTTAATTTAGTGCTGGATAGAAGGCATCAAGATACTTTCTTCTTTTATAATTATTTTGGGAGCACTTCTTATGCATTATTAAAACACAGCATATTGTAGCAGGAAGCAGAAATATATTCTGCAAATACATGGATGCTCTCTAGTGGTTTCCTTGAAATTAATGAGAAGTCATCATCATGAGCATTTATCTCTACAGTTACTAACAGCTGAAACCAACTCAATGGTACCCAATTAGCATAAACATTTCTATCCAAGAAAAAAATTAACCAAAGGTAGAAAAAATGTAGGGTCCAAAAAGACTAACAGAATGTAGTTTAGTATTTCAATAGATCAGTGACTTAGCAATTTAGCTTTCTTGCAATTTTGTATTGTTTCCAGTATTTTAGTATTTGCATTATGACTCACTTTCTCTTAATTTCCATGCCATTTGTTTACTAAACTTTTTTTTCTTTCTGTGCTTCATGTAATATATGTTGTAATTTTGTACAAAACTCAACATAGTAAAGAATTAATTGATTGAAATTAATTATTTTATGTATCTTTGTATAGGTTAGTATTTCAACCCATGTATTAAATTTCTAGCTGCCCCACTGCAAGTGGCAAAATACATTGATTACTAAATATACAACTAAAAGCACACTCAGTCCCTTTATTTCCACTTATTTCAAAGGGAGAGAATTCCCTGTAACGATCCACACACTCGAGTATTCACTCAAGGACAGTTCTGAGACTTAGGCTCTTTTTAATTGTTTGATGAAGTGAAGTGTCTAGTACAAAGCAAAGTTGCAAATGATTTCTTTCCCATGTGTTCTACAATTTAAAATTCACATTCTCTACTTCCCCCCCTCCTTCTACCCATCAAAGCATGTACTCCCCCCTCTGCAACAGATAGCCCGAATGGTACTCGGCTGGATGTCCTTGGGCCATAAACACCTAACCTAAACAACCCACTTCACACTCCAGGTCAACACCCCCTCCCTTCTGGGTTTCTGGCGACTCTCAATCTGTTGACATGGGTTCGATGAAGATGGATGTGAGTCCGATCAGGATGTTCTGAGAACATTCTGATTGGGGAGTATGACATCACCACTCTTACACTGAAATCAATGAGATTCCAAATATTGAATGTTTTCTAGAAGACTGTAGTCTTCTAGAAAAGACTATAAGGTCATATTCAAGTCAAGTTCAGCCAAACCAAAGACATGTACAAGAAATTGTTAGGTTTGGGGCAATAGACCATTATTTTAAAAACATGTAATAAATCCTTTTCTCCTTAAGTAACACAGTTAGAAATGGAGAACCTGAAGCTCTCTAAAGTCTCCCACATTACCTCACTTGAAGTAAGTTTTTTCTTTGGACTGAGTTTGGCTCATAGTAACTTCATAGTTACTAGGAGCCAAACATCTATGTAGGACTTTGTTTTGTTGTTTTGCAACAATAAAACTACAAGTGGAATCTTGTAGTGGAATGTAGATCTATCAATACATTGATCAAACAGGAACATATCTACTAAACTAATATATTATCTAAAAGTAATTGTAGTACCATAACTGTGTATCAGAGAATTTAAGCAGTGAACTTGATAAACTCAGGAAAACTAAAGGAAGAATATTACTGCTTTGTTAATCTCTCTTTGCACAGAATTAGCGATATTATGATTTTTGACCTAGCATCAAATAGTGAGTAAGGAGTGTTTCCAAACCCTCACTACCTTTTTGTTTATATTTCTTCCAGCAGATTTCATTGAGAAAGACAGTAACTAAATAATGGATTAATAACAAATTTATAACTCAGATCCCAGAAACTCTTTAGATGATAAGAAATGTCTATGTAATATATCAGCAATTAAGTGCTGAAATTGTTCTAAGCTAACATTGCATCCATGAGGGCAGAGCAGAGATGTAATGACAAGCTTCTTCTACGTCATCAGAACTGGAAATATTAACCTCCCTAATTTTCCAATTCAAAAAAGAAATTAATATAGTCAATGCAAATAATAACTGCGTATGGTGTTTAATCCTTGTTTTATGTGTGAACAGGTGGAGAAACACAGAAGTTCACAAATATTTTTTTTTGGCTGCAGTAATCTATTGATTCACAGGGGACAATATTAGGTCTTCATTGACTAAAAACCTGGACAGGCAACTTCTGAGTTCCTCCCAAAGTTTAAAATCACAAGATTTTATAGCTAATTATAATGGCAGCCACTAAGCTTGTCTTAGGATTATTATAATTACGATGCCAAATATGGAAAAACATTAGATGCCAACAAAGAGACAGAGAACACTCTATTTACTATCATTTAATGGTTGCCCAGATGTTTCCAGCCTACTTACAATAGCTCTATTTGAACTGGACTTGGACTGGCTGAAAGCTCAACAATGTCAAGCGTAGTGATTACTTGGCTGGGAGACTGCCAGGGCTGTAGACTAGATTTAGAAGGAGTATCTCAGAAGAAAGCAATAGTAGAATATTTCCTTACTGTTGCAAAGAAAGCTGCAAATCTGTGTCCCTGAAATTACCAGGAATTGTTTGACTTGAAGGGCACTTTAGTTTTATAGTCAAATCAAATGAAACAATGCTCTTACATTACAAATATGAACTACCAAAATTACACTTACTCAAATTCATTCCAGGATTTCGGTGTTTCCAACATCTGGTTTTGTTTCTGAATTAGATTAGATAATTTCTATTATTCCACTTGTATTTCTGAATTTTCTGTAAAATGTTGTACATATGCAGCTTGCCAGTGCTTCAGATCTTCAAGTTCTTCTGCACATTTAACTTTTTTTTTCATTATAAATGCACATGTGTGTATAAACAGCATATGCCAAAATATAAAAATAAAATAATTGGTTCGATGATAAGCATTATTACCAACAATCCACACACGTATCTGGATTTCCGTATTGTAATTAAACTAGCAACACTTTTTAAAAAGACTTGGTATGAATGTACAAATGAACTCTTTGCAGGTGTTCACCTACATGTGTGAGGCAATCCAGCTTCACCCAAAACCAAAGAGGAGTTGTACTTGCAGTTGTATGAATAGGTCTCCACACAATCTAAACCCCTAATAACCAATGTGCTGAATATCATAGGGAGTTAGAGACACATTTGAGTGAAGAAGAGTACAGTTCGCCTTCAGAATTTGTGGAGTATGAGAAGGATCAATAGTTATCATCATATATTCTATCCAATTTCAAGATGAAACCTGCCTGAAATGGTCTATTTTATTTAGGCACTTTTTAGTATGTTTGCAGCAGCCTATTTGCACATGATAAAACAAGCAAAAATGACCTTGATTTAAAACATACAGCCACATCAGTAATTGTTAGCAGAATTTTATCCAGGCAGAGATGCCCTTTGGTGTTAAGGTAGGGGAGAAGCTATTAATTAACAGCTATAGCAAATGGTGAATGCTCGCTTTCTAGAACTCACTGGATATATTCTGCCCGCGGTAAGATTTCAGGAGAAATGGAATACAGAGAAAAGTTGTTAGTAGCATTAGATGTGAATAAATATTTTGGATGTAATAGATTTCTCACCTAGATGTGCGCAAATGGGCACCCTAGATTCAGTGTTTTACTTCTGAGTAGATAGGGGGATTTATTAATTTTCCACTTGCAGTGTGTGTGTGTGTATGAGAGAGAGAGAGAGAGAGAGAGAGAGAGAGAGAGAGATCAGGGATGGAATCACCATTTTGTGCCCCTTAAACTGAACTGGATCTAGTTTCATTCTGGACATGTGAAAGCAAGAGGAGAGAGAGAGAGAATTGGCTTGGATTTAGTTAATATGTTAGTTATAACATACTGTATACATATGCAGGATAAGATGTTCCTTTTTCATTGATAAACTGCAACCAACACAACTGGAATTGACCCTCCAGCAATGAGACCCACTCCAATATTTTGGAGAAAATTCAAAAATATACAATGGTTGTATACTATGGTCAATGGTATCAAAAGAGATGGTGGAATTATCCTCTCACTCAGATAAATATTTTATTGATTGATTGATTGATTGATTATTCAAATTTTGCTACCGCCAGTCACTTCATGGGAGCCCTTAACCAACCACAAGGGTCAGGGATCCAACTGAGAAGTGGCAGAACTAGCACTGCAGAGGGCCCTATCTATTTCTTTGGGACTTACAGATTTAAAATCATCATAGTTGCTTCACAAGACAAAGCCCGATTCATTTCCATTGGCGCTGTCCAGCTGCAGTCCAGCTTATCACAGTTCTGAGCACTTATTTCCCAAATACTGCCCAAATGCTTCACCATGGATTTTCAGATGGTCTTGGCAACCATCTTTCCCTAAAATGGAACAAGTGTCCTTGAAAAAGGACTATGGGAAGCACTCATATTTCTTTTTTCCTGTTGAATCACCTCTGTATAGGCTGGAGCTTGAGCTCATTCAGGCATCCCGCCAGACTCAAGACTTCTTTTGTAGCATAAGGATCTAGAATTCCCTTGATTATGTTATGATTCCCTTGATTAAGATTCCCTCAAACTGAGCTTGACTTCTAGTGATTACCTAGGTATGCCCATATAATTTGCTTGAGAACAATACGGACATATTTATCATTGCTTTCTTTTGTTATTTGCCCCAACCCATCCCCATCTAGACTTCCATCCATTAGATTCAAACTGCTCAGATGCTGCTGCTGATGATGATGAATCAGTCAAAATTGGCTAGTTCTGCCATCTGCTGTGAATGTAATACAGAGCTAAAGAACATTGTGATTAGAGTATCTGTGTTGTTTGAAAAACAAGTGTTCTAAGTGGACAAGTAGGTATTTGCAGCTGCCAGTCCTTCCCTGTATTATCTCATTCAGTGGCCCTTATACCAAGTCTGAGCTACATCCTCTTCAAGGAAAATGTAGAATAAATCTTTATATACAAACAACAGTCTCTTCATCAATTATTAGCATTACATCTGAAATATACATTTTTTTTCCATGTCAGAAGCACCTACCAAGGTCCTTTCATGTCCTTGTTATTTTCCCACCGAAGTGGTACCTATTTATCTACTTGCATTTGCATGTTTTCAAACTGCTAGGTTAGCAGAAGCTGGGACAAGTTGATGGGAGCTCACTCCGTCACGCAGCTCATGCTCTTGGGTTTCAAACTGCCGAGCAGCCAACCTTAATGGTCTTCTGACTCAGCATCTTAACCACTGAGCCACTACGGCCCCCTTGAAATATACACTGAAGTATAGAAGTGAAGGAATATTGGTCATAAATGCATTTATATTAACAATTTAAAGCTTTCCATTATAACCATAGTCCCTCCTTTGTGGGGGGGGGGAGATGGGAGGTGATAAAAATTTGATAAATAAAATAAAATAAAATAAACTATTTGTTTAAATGAAAAAAGCAAGAATGAGCCCAAGAAAGAAGAGTGAGCCCATTGAAAGAAGAAAGAACAATTTCCTACTCCAAAGAATGTAAATGTAATTAAAAATAAATCAATAAACTCCAACAAGGTTATATCCAGAAGCAAATTTCTAATAGGCCCAAATGGATAAAGTCTTGATTAAACATGAAGGATGTCCCTATCTTCATTTGGGAACATGTCTTAAATGTCAACTCTAGCTGGCATTTATTTTCTTCTTTAGGCTTGCTAACATCTTTGTGATCTGTGTTGGAGTTGAACTTTTTTATCTGCAGGAGTTCCCTACCACCACCACTACCACCACTTCCAAAGTATACATGAAAAACTCATATTGCAATTGTTCTTCCCAGGCTATAGGAATTTGTGTGTGCATGTGTGTGTAATGACGATTCCCCCCCACCCCCGCAGGGTTTCTGGTTTTCTGTGCTCTCTCCCCACCTTCAACTATAGTTCTTTCAGAGTCCTGTGGAGGTTAGAAATTGAGAAAATAAAGGCAGAACCAGCATTTGTCATGCGCTGCTTACCTCTGAATAACGTACAGACGCTGGTTTGCAAAGCAGGTTCTGGTTTATTTCAGGGTAGGTACAACGTTGGTAGAAAAAAGCTGAGAGTGACAGGAGCGCGCCGGTGCGGGGTTTAAATACCCCGCGCCGGTCAGCGCCCCCTCGCTCACGGTCACGTCACCCCCCTTTGTCCCATGCGTTGCCCTGCCATTGGTTGAGGGTTTCCAGGATCGCCCATCCTCAGGTTTCCATTCTTCTGCTGATTGCTTTCAGCTGGGCGATCCCCGTTGTATTGCCGCTGATGGCTTGGGTGGTTCCGTGATTCGTTTAGCTATTGTTTGTTAGCCGTTAGTCGTTGTGGGTTGATGGCTACTTAACTTGTGCCCCTTCACTTATTTCCTTGTCATTGTCATGAGTGCCATTGCGCTGATGACTTTAGCTCAACGGCACTCATGACATACTGCCCCCTTTTCGAATAGTGTTCTCCCCCGGTTTTCTTGGTTTTCCCCGTGGAGCTGTCAAAACGCCACATTTTTTTTTTTTTTTTTTTTTTCAAAGTTCCCGCCGGAGTAGTTGTCGCCCCTCCCTTTGCTCCTCCCTCTACCACGTGCCTTCCCAGGGTGTGTCCATGGTGCGCATGCTCGGGTTCTGACCTGGCGTGCGCCTGCTCCAACCACACCCTGTTTGTTTGGCTCAGTTCAGCGAGGCGAGAGGCGTGGCTGGTCGGGTGCTGCTCAGCTCCAGGTAGGGCCCTTCTTTTCTTATTTAGAGTGCGTCGCCTTTGTTGTGTCTCCTGGGCGTTGCCCCCAGGTTGCCCTGTTGACTTGCTTGCCACTCCCCCGCGGCCGGGGGGCGGGGGGAGGGTGCTGGCGATCGTTTGTCACCACCCCGTGGGCCCGGGGCGGGGGGAGTGAGTCCCGGGGGGGGGAAGGTCCACCCAAGTCGCGGGCTTGGGGGGGGCCCTTTCCCTTGGGGCACGGGAGGCGGGGGGGGGCCTGCGCGGGGGGGGTTGGTTTTGCTGACCTTGATTGCGGTTTGTCGGGGTATGCCCGGTGAAATGCTCTGGTCAGGTCAGGCGCGTTAACGTTGTGCGCCGCCACCCATTCCGGGTGGGGGAAGTGTTTCCACCTGACCAGATAGTGTAGAGTTCCTCGTTGCTTTTGTGTAAATGAGGACGTCGTCGATGTAGACCAGGACCCCTTTAAACAGATGTTCATGCAGTACCTCATTGATGAGCTGCATGAACACCCCAGGGGCCCCCGCGAGTCCGAAGGGCAGTACCTTGTACTGGAAGGCGCCTAGGGGGCAGTTAAACGCCGTCTTCCATTCATCCCCCTCCCTGATTCGGATGCGATAGTACGCCTCGCGAAGGTCCAATTTGGAAAAGACTTTGCCCGTGGAGAGGTGGGCGAGCATGTCCTTTACCAGGGGTAAGGGGTATTTGTTGGACAGGGAAGCCGCGTTTAGGCCCCGGTAGTCGGTGCAGAGCCGTAGGGTCCCGTCTTTCTTCTCCCGGAATAAGACGGGGGCTCCGACCGGTGAGCATGCTGGCTCTATGAATCCCCTGTCTAGGTTTTTATCGATGAACTCCCGGAGGGTTGCCATCTCCTTCGGGGTCATCGAATAGATCTTTGGTCTAGGTAGGGGGACGTCGGGCAGTAGGTCGATCCGGCAATCCGTCTTGCGGTGGGGGGGTAGTTGGTCTGCCTCTGCCTCTCCGAAGACCTCGGAGAAGTCGGCGTATTGTTCTGGTAGGTCTGCTGTGGTAGCGGCGTTGTCTTGTGTGGTCGCCTCCGCTCGTCCTACCGTGGGGTTGCTTTTGCCAGCTGGTGCTGGTGCTCGATACTCGCCGTCGCCGAATGTGAAGGTGCGGGTCGCCCAGTTGATCCGCGGGTTGTTTTTCGCGAGCCATGGCATCCCCAGGACTGCAATGGGCCGTCCGATGGGCGTGACTACGAACGATGTGCGCTCGGTGTGAGTGCCCATTTGCAGGGTGACCGGCTCGGTTTGTAGCGTGGCTGGTTTCCCTCCCGCTGTGGAGCCGTCCAGCTGGTGGAATGCCAGCGGCGTGGGGAGGGGGAAGCAGCGGAGGTCGAGTTTGGCGACTAGGTCGGGGTGGATGAGGTTTTTTGAGCACCCCGAGTCCACTAGTGCCGCGGCCGTGGTGGCTCCGTTGCCGGCAGAGAGTTGGATTGCTGCCATTATTACGGAGCTTTTGTCGTGTCGTTGAGGTGGTCCGCGTTGCTGTCCCACCGCCTGCCTCGCCACGCGTCTCAGAGCAGGCGGGGAGCATTTCCCGCCGGCTGGTCGGGGTCGGTATTGTCCTCTTCCCCCCAGTACGCGTCCCAGCCCTCTTCCGGTGTCGCTGTGGCCACGGTCATTCGGCGGTGAGGGGGCGGCCCCGGGTTGGGTGGTTTGGGGCTAATTTTCGGGGCGGGCTTGGGCGCGCTGGTCGGCGGTCGGTTGGCGAAGCAATCCGCCGTCTTGTGCCCTAATTTGCCACACTTCCCGCAGGGCTCCCGGTTGAACCTCTTTTTTGGGTATATGGGGCCGGCCATCCCCCCGTGTGGTGCGGGTACCTTTTTCCCGACATAGTTTGTGTCTTCCGTGGTTGTCATAAGGAAGGTGCGGTGCGCGTGTTCGGCTCTCCCCGCGAGGTGGATCCACCCGTGTAACGTTTCTGGGTCGTCGCGGTAGAGGGCCCATTGGAGAACGTCGCGGTTGAGCCCCCTTTTGAAGATTTCCAGCAGGGTGGTCTCAGACCAGTCGCAGACCTTTCCCGCGAGGGCTTTGAACTCCAGGGCGTAGTCAGGGACCGTGCGTGTGCCCTGTTTAAGTCTCTGGAGTGCGCTTTTCGCCCGTACTTTAGCTAGGGGGTCTTCGAAGTAGTCTTTCATCTCTTTGATGAAAGCAGGGAAGGTGGCGAGGGCGGGGGAGCTGGACTCGTACAGTTGGACGTACCAGTCCGCCGCCCTGTCTTGGAGTTTGATCGCCACGGCGGCGATCTTGTCGGCCTCGGAGTCATAGGAGTGTCCGTGCCTCCCCATGAACTCCCTAGCGTTGGTAATGAAAAACGAGAGTTTTGAGGGGGTCCCATCGAAGAAGATGGGGAAGTCCTTTGGGGCCCGGGCGTTTTGTGCGGCCCCGCCTCTCGCTTCCCGGGGTGTGGTGTCGGCCGCCTGTGCCGTCTGCTGGCTCTCCGCTGGCCCGTGTGGGTTCGGTGCTTCGCTCGGGGTGTGGGCTTGTGCGGGGACGTCGTTGGGTGGCGTGGGGGGCATAAGCGCCTGGAGCATGGTCCGGAGTTCCGTCAGCTGAGCCCGCATGGCCGCGAGTTCAGCTCGTGCCTCCTCGTCCACAGCCCGCGCCGCCGCTGGGGCCGGTTCCGTTGGCGCGTCCTCGGGGGTGGGTTGCCGGTGGGGTTCATCGTCCCTCCGCCGCGGGTCCGCTTCCTCCTCCGTCTGATGGGTGTCTCCGTCGTCCTCCTCCGTGTTGAGCACCGTGGGGCTGTCGCTCCACGCCCGTTGCTGGGGTGCGATGTGGGGCGCGGGGTCCTCCGCTGGTTTCGGAAGTCGTGCTGCTCCCTCCCGCGGTCGGGTTGCCTCCGTCGCCATCTCCCCTTGGGGTTGGAGCTGAGGCTCGGGTCGGGTGGGGTGGGCGTCCATGGCTCCGGGAGTCCGCGGTGCCTCTGGCCTCGGTCGGTCCTCCTCTGTCCCTTGCCGCGCGGCTCGCCCTCCTTGCCCGCGCCGTTCCGGCCTCATCTTGCTGGTCTTCTCGCCGTCTACTCCTCCCGCGGCTCGTTGTCGTCCGGTGGGGCTCGGCGAGGCTGAGTTTATGACTCTCAGCTTTATGTCATGCGCTGCTTACCTCTGAATAACGTACAGACGCTGGTTTGCAAAGCAGGTTCTGGTTTATTTCAGGGTAGGTACAACGTTGGTAGAAAAAAGCTGAGAGTGACAGGAGCGCGCCGGTGCGGGGTTTAAATACCCCGCGCCGGTCAGCGCCCCCTCGCTCACGGTCACGTCACCCCCCTTTGTCCCATGCGTTGCCCTGCCATTGGTTGAGGGTTTCCAGGATCGCCCATCCTCAGGTTTCCATTCTTCTGCTGATTGCTTTCAGCTGGGCGATCCCCGTTGTATTGCCGCTGATGGCTTGGGTGGTTCCGTGATTCGTTTAGCTATTGTTTGTTAGCCGTTAGTCGTTGTGGGTTGATGGCTACTTAACTTGTGCCCCTTCACTTATTTCCTTGTCATTGTCATGAGTGCCATTGCGCTGATGACTTTAGCTCAACGGCACTCATGACAGCATTATTGTCTTATCTCCTACTCAGTGAAGGGAGCTACCACTGTAGCAAGATCTGTTTTGCAAGGTATTTTAGATGTTTACAGCAGCATATTTTGCCCATGATGAAATGTAACCAAAAGGACCTCAGATCAATTATTGTGTTTGAGATGAGGAGTTACCATTGTCTGTTGTAGCAATAACCACCAAAAGTCTTATAGAACTTATTATTGCATATCTTAAAAGGCACTTTAGCTCAAGACAACTAATCTTGCAATGTATATGTGAAAAGATCTATAGGAGTCTTTTACCTGTGGTTTTTATGCTTAGTTCAACTGATTCCAAACTTTATTCCACCTTAACATGACTGCCAGAGTCTCTGGGTTACATGGAAACAGGTGATATGGTTCATGGACAGAGTTACATTGTGTCACTGTTGCTTTGTGTAAACTGAAAAGAAAAAGTTAGGCTGCAATACACCCATCCCTTTCATTTGGATGTCCTAGGTGTGTCAGTGGCAGCTTGCTTCCTAGGACATACTTAGCATCTTTGGCTAAAGTAATCTCACTGAGATTGGGGCATAGAGGGACGTCTAGCTCCCACCCTGATCCTTATAACTGAGTGGTTATGCTTTCATGGGTGCTTGTGGGTGAGAGACGGAAAAAGCCTATTTCAACATGCTGTAGATCGTTTGTTTCTTCCACATTTTATTCATGTTGTGGTTAATTGTATGAGAGGGAATTGGACAAGGGGAAAAAGAGGGAAGAGAAATGAAGTGGTAGAAGAGAAAAGGAGTATAGAAAGGAAATAAAGGTTCATTCTCACATTCCCCTAACCATGACAGGACAGAGTAAACCTAATCATTTTCTTTATGCTATGTCTTCTTGATGCTTCCTTCATCTCATCCCCACCCAAGCTGAGATGAGTTAAAGTCATCTTCTTATATATGCTATTTCCATTTTGAACTAGTGTTTCCCTTTTTCTTCTGATGTAATTTTTGCGATGGATAAGTCCTCGGTGATTTTATTTTATTTTATTTTACTCGGAGGAGGCATCATTTTGCTTATTCTAGTAGTACTTCCTGGCTACTCCTAATCTACTTCCTGGTGCTGCTGGTCACAAGTACAAACTGGATTCACTGCCAGCACTAGCATTTCCTTGCATCACAGTTGAGGACTGAGCTCGCTTGTTATTAATTTTTTAAATTATTATTTTTATTTAATTAATTTTTATCCCACATTTATTATTTTTTTATAAATAACTCAAGGTGGCGAACAAAGCAATACTCCTTCCTCCTCCTATTTTTTCCACAACAGCAACCCTGTGAGGTGAGTTGGGCTGAGAGAGAGGGACTGGCCAAGGTCACCCAGCCGACTTTCATGCCTAAGGTGAGAGTAGAACTCACAGACTCCTGGTTTCTAGCCCAGCACCTTAACCACTAGACCAAACTGGCCACCTCACTTTTCTTCAAGGACATGTAGGAAGAAACTGAGGATATGTATGCTGTGAAGAAAAGATGTCCAAGGGCTGTTTAAAAAATAGGAATAACATTAGGACTCTAGACAGAATTGTTTTTGTGGAACAATTATAGGGGATCAAAACAAACAAACAAAGAAATAAGCCCTTAGAATTTAAATGTATCTGATTTCTCTGCAAATTCAGTTAAATATAAGTTGCTTAAAATATACTGTAGAATCTTTTATGAATTGGTTGGTTGATTGGTTTTCTATTCTGGTTTTGAAAAATGGTTCTACTTCAGTTCTTATGCTGTGGATGGAGCATTTCCTACAGAGATGGTTTGAACCAGCAGAAGAGGTTCACACACCCTATTCCAGGTTGAATATAATATATTTAGTCTTGTCAATTATGGTGGGATGATACTAATCTTGGGAGAAGGGGAGGGCAAGAGAGGAGCTGGCCCAGTTTGTAGCTTGCTATTAGATGTTGAAATTGTATGGCTTGCCACTCTGTGACTTAATTGGGGCAATGCATCATGCTGAGCATTTCCATCTCTGCCTTTCTAGAAAGGATACCAGAAGCCATGGCTGACTGAGGCTTCCCTTGATTGAAACTACTTCTCCTTAGTGTTGCAGATGTCTATTTGGATATCTCTCTCTGGGATCAATTATCCCTCTACAGGAAGAGTTACTGCTGTTTATTCTTACAATGTCCTCACTTGAAAATAAGATGAGTAAGTAGCAAGAAAAAAAGAAGAGCAGGATAATAGGACTCCAGAGAATTTCAATAGGTCTTTACTGATCAGTGGGTCTTAGCCAATGTTTTCCAATGTTAGCTTGGAACTCTGGTCTTGGAACTCCAACTGCAGAACCATTCTGCAATATTTAGAAAATATACATATGGCAATATAATGATCATCCAAATCCCACTAACCTATCTGGAACCACCTTTAATGTGTACAAAAAAAAGAAAAAAGAAAGAAACTCTCATTTTCTTGCAGAACTATCAGGAGGCAGCTATTTACACCTTGTGTGATGAAATGAATATTTTATTGTACAGTGGACTATAATTAAAGAGCCAGTTTGGTATAGTGGTTAAGGCACCAGGCTAGAAAATCAAGAGACCATGCATTCTAGTCCTTCATTTAAAAGATCTGCTATCAATCCAAAATAACTTTTTACAAGTACACTGAATGATTGTACGTGTAAAAAGTTATTGTGGATTGAGATCTTTTAAATGGATAAATACATAATCCTAATGTATATTGACTTTGTGTATATTATATGTATTCTCATTCACCCACATACATGCATTGTATCTGTTGAAGTAGAACTCCATCAGGTATATCTGTAAAAAGAGATTGTGCAGCAGTAGAATTTGTGGTGGGTCTGAGAAGCACACTTTGATCAAGAGGTCTCTATTGAAGATCTCCAGAAGCTGCATCTTCTCATTGTCTGCCTGCATGTAACCCTCCCCACATAAAGCACCAGGCTAGAAGTCAAAAGACCATGAGTTCTAGTCCTGTCTTAGACATGAAGCCAGATGGATGACTTTGGGCCATTCACTCTCTTTCAGAGCTAGGAAGGAGACAATGGCAAACCACTTCCAAAAAACCTTGCCAAGAAAACAGCAAGGACTAGTCCAGGCAGTCACCAGAAGTCAGCACTATATAAGGGACATACACACACACACAACTATAATTAAGGCTAGTGTCCATCAATTAAGAATAATTCTTCACAATTACTTTTGGGAGTTCTCACTGATAAACAGGTATATGTTCAACCTGAGAAATGCTTATAGAAATGGCAGATTTCACCCTTCATCATCACTGGCTTTCTCATACAAAGAGTTGTCTTTAGTTGAGAGTAGTAGAATAGCTGAATTTAATTATTTTTTTTAAAAAACTTTATTTTTAGTTATACTAATGGCTACTTTGCAAATAAAAAATAAACACCTGCAGAGAGCTTCAGTGAAGTATTTCATTTTCTCCCCCCCCCCCAAGGTTATACAATTGCTGGCAAGAGGTAGACTTACATCCCTTCAAATCTCATGGGGAACATCTTCCTTGGTCTGAATTTGTACAGCCAAGTTCGGTTGAATGACTTCATTTAATACTTCTCCATAATACTGCTTGCTATCTGATATTTAAAAGATTCCCAAGAGAAACAACCTTTCCCATTATGTTCCCTCTCTCTCTCTCCATTGGCAGTGACTTAAACATACAGTATGATATTTACTTTGCATTATTACATGATCATAAAGCCGGTTTTTATGTTTATCTTTTAAAGACAAAATGCTGCAATTGGCATTTGTCCCTTATGTTATTTTGGATAGAAAAGAATAGGTATATCTTTGATCCCATTAGTGTAGGGTAATTTTTCCTCAGAAGTACACCAAACTCACTAACCTTTTTGTAATACCATATTGATACTAGATTTCTTTTACTCACCCAAATTACTTCCAAAGTTTTCTATGACCTTCTTCATTGCCTTCTTCCCTTTCTATAGTAAATTTGCCTTGCTCTTAATTATTCATTTATTACTTGAATTTCAACAATCAAATATTAACATTACTTGTAGCAAGTCTTGTTTTGGGACTGGAACAGGGTTTGCTGATGGAAAAAATCATTTCTCTCTCTTCTTTTACCCATATGCATGAAAACCAGCACATCAAGGCAACACATAAAATCCCCTTCTAGGGAGTATTTTTGACCTCTTCATTGTTTTAAATACTTAATGACTTATTTTGTAAATTCTGAAATGACATGGCCAGATCTATAACTGCCAGATTAAAATGCAGATTGATATTTAATTATATATATTTTTTTTTAAAATGTTTCATGCTAATCCTTATACGTTTTGTCTGTTTGTTTGTTTTACAGTACGTAACAAAAGGTTTTTTAGAATGGATGTTTTGAGAGAAAGGTATATTTTTAAATATGGACCCAGCTTTGCAAAGGAACATGGTTCCACTGATTATGAAATTAGAGTGTTTATCATTTCACATTACTGGCTGTAAAGCTTCTCTCAGCTGAAGTACTCCCAGGCTGGGTGGCTTCATTGACCACTGTGAGCAGTTGCATGGCATGTGCCAAAGGTAGACAGTCTGGAATGTTTTTGGTGCATCGTAAAGAACTTCCAGACAGCTGGATTTTATTTTTATTTTATTAAATTTATAAGACCGCACAATTTTGTAATGACCTCAGATGGGATGCAATAAAAAGCTGGGCTAAAATAAAGTAGAATTGGGGAAACAAACTTTCTAACTAAAAGAAATATGGAGAACCCACCACTAAGTCAAGTTTTCAAGGCTTTTTAAATACAGTTATGGTGGAGAAAACATATCAGGGGCGGTTTTCCAAAGGGCAGATGCTGTGACAGAGACAGCTTCAGCACATTCTGACTACTGCAAGGCATGCTGAAGTCATCGAGCCTAGAAACACTGGAAGGAAAGGCTGACAGGAACAATAGCCCAATGTTGGGGGCCACTTGAATTACTTTGTTGAGTAGAACTGTGTCACTTCCTTATATTGACAAAGCAAATCACACAGCATCTCTGGCGCACAAATCTCTTCTCTGAAATGAATATAAGCTTTGTGGCAGAAGTCTTCTTACTACATAACTGGTCATGAAAGCCACCATCTCATTGTTCTCATTCTAAGTAACTGGGCAGTGGGTGCATGGGATTCTTCAAAGGTATTATATGCATACAAGGAACATATTGGTCTCTGTTTGAAAAGGTATGTGAAAAAAAACAACATTTATTTCAGGGAATTTTTTAATCCAGGATGAAAAACAATACTCCTTCCATATATCCACAGTCTAGAAATACATATGAACTTCCACTTTCCTTAAAGCCCCCCACAATGCCTTTCATGTATGCCTATCTCACCCTAGCTAGCAGCTGTGTCAGTGATGATAACTAAAGACACCAGCATCAATTTCCTGAATGAAATTGGAGAGAATTCCCTAAAGTTCTATAATTAGGGATGGGACAAATCCTGCCAGATTCAAAAGCAATCCACAGAGCTGGGTTGTGTTTAGATTGATTTGGGAGGAAGCCAAAGTGAAAAGAAGAAGACATCCCCAGATCAATTATTTATGATGGGAGCTGACAGTAACAGCCATGGAAGGGGGAAATAAGTCTCTTTCCACCACCTGACATGCTTCATAAAAGCAGAAGGCTGCTCACTGGGACCTGGACAATATATTTTACAAACACTCATTTGTATTCCAGCAGTTCTTAAGAAATCACATTCCCCAAAGACAGTTCAATGGGTGGGGGATGGGGGATGGAGGGGAGAGAAACAGACTTTTCTTCTCTCTCTCTACCATTTGCCATGGTCACCATTGTAACTCTGCTGCTGCTGCTGCTAACTATAGTTCAGTGCAAATAGTTTGGAAGACAAGTCGTGGGTACTCTTAGTGAGAAAAGACTTGGCTGGGCAGTGTGTTGTGGTTTAGATTAAAATGTTCACAGCCAGACAATTTTAAGAGCCCAAATGCTCTTAGAAGAAGGTACTTTTGTACTTGCTATGATTTTTATTTTTGTCCCTGCATGCATTTAGTATGGCATTCTGCCCTTATTACTTTCTTGGATGTGAGCTTCATTTCAATAATGTTTATTTAGTCAATGACCAGCAAAATTTAAAAGGACAAAAAGAGAGTAAAATAAAGAAATACAATAATATACTACCAACTAATAAAAGAGATCACATTTGAACTTATCAGTAACAGAGATGGCAATAGCTACTTTTGAAAATAGTCTTTCCTTTCACTATACTTTTGTCTCATGCAATGAATAAGAAAGACATTTTTTTTTATTTTCCCAGGCCTTTTATTAATATAAATATATTTGTATATCTACAAAGATCAGAGATCCAGTTTAGTGTAGTGGTTAAGGCAGGAGACTGCGAGTTCTAGTCCTACATTCGGCTCAAAACCAGCTGGGTAATCTTTGGCCAGTCATTCTCTCTGTATGGCAAGCCACTTCTGAAATCTTGCCAAGAAACCTACAGGGACTTGTCCTGGCAGTTGCCAGGAGTCCACATTGAGTCAAAGGCACAAAAAACAAAAAGAAAGATCAGAACTGTGCAAGCCATGGTATTCACCGCGATGCTCTATGGAAGTGAAAGTTGGACTTTGAAGAAGCAGGATAGCAAGAGAATTGATGTTTTGAACTTTGATGTTGGAGAAGACTCCTAAGTATACTGTGTACAGCCAAAAAAAACCAAACAAACAAATGGATCATCAAACAAATCATAAATGACCAGGTTAAAATTATCCTACTTTGGACTCATTATATGAGGCCTGGAGAAGGCTGTAAATGCTGCAAAAAGTAGAAGAAAAAAGGAGAAGATGACCAGCAGCAAGGAGGATGGACACAGTTACAGTGAATGATGAGTGCACTGTTAGAAGATCTGAAAGGTCAGGTCAGATTAGGGACAGATCATAATGAAGAAAATCTATCTCCATGGAGCTAAGGGTTGATAATGACTTGATGGCATGTAATCAATCAGTCAATCAATTTAATAATATGTTGTCTCTGCTTTGTTTTTAATGTGTTGATTGCTGTTATCATTTTTTTTTTTTTTTTAGTGTTTATCTTGTTGATTTCTTGAGGGGACATAGGGTTCTAGCTCTGGATTCTATAATGGGAAGGGGTTTGTACTGGATAATTTCCAAGGTTTCTTCCAACCTTTCCATTCTATGATTTATTTTGTATGTTTGCATTGCTTTTGTATAGCACTTACAAAAATATGTATTATTATTATTATTAATAATAATATTATTAATATTAATATTATTATTTTAACCTATTGTTTTTAATCTGAAATGTCATTTTTACATTTTGAATTTTATTTTAATGGGAAGTAGTATAGAAGTACTGTACGTTTAAAAAGTTATGGGAAAACAAGAGAAATATGGTCCATTCTGCCTAGTAAAGTAACAGGTTATTTGCATAAGCTGTGTAAGGAAGTCCTCCAAATCAAGGATTGAAAATGTAGCACTGGGGAGAGCGCATCTTGGGTGCTGCTCAAAAATGACCGGAGTCAGGGCAAAGAAGCAAGCAACCCCAAAATTGAATATGATTGGATTTATGTTTAAAATGTAATAACCTTTAATTAAACCTGCAGATGCAGATATTATTCTCTATGAATTTTCTAGTTTCTCCTGCAGTCTAGCAAATTACAACTTGGTAACAAGATTTGGAAGGACTCTTCAGGATTCCACCACAAGACTTTGGGCATCTCTATCCCAGCCTGATAAGAGTCCATTGTCTCCACTGTCTTGGAGATGCTTTTGGCCTCCAATTCTCTCTGACTTTAGCCAGCCATTTATAGGGTGGTTTATTTCTTTATTTTTTCCTTTATTACAGCTTAATTTATGTTGTATTTATTTTGTGCATTCTATTTTTTCTGTGTTGCTTGAAAGTTTAGTCTGCTTTGATTTTTCATATTGAACAGAAATGTGAAATGGGAATAGAGCAAAGCATTAGCTGCTTTGGACTAGAAACCATCCCAGTGATTGGTGAAATCAAGTCAAGAATCCTATAATCTCCTTGTCATCCAAGTATCAGAAATTTCCCTAAGTGAAGTCTTGTGTTATCAATCAGTTAAGATGTGCAGTATATTGTTTTTAAAATCCTGTGTAATAATTATTTTGGCTCTGAGCTATGATTAGCATTGGACAAAAAGCAATTATATTTCTATGGGCAGTTGGAAGTTCACTGATTGTGCATTTGCAGAATCTCATTCCGCATTCCAAACCAGAAAAGAAATGCCGAGTGAAGCAAAGGTTGATTTGTAATATACATGAGTATCACCAATAGAACAAATTCAATTTCCAGACCAGATAAGGATAAGCTTCATAGCAATCCTTATCATCCAATCCTTGAAATTAACAAAGAAAAACAAGGTAATGTGGAATTTAACTCCAGATATACCATTGAGGGATATTTAAATTATTTTTAAACCACTAAGCACATTAGTTATTCAACTGCTTATTCTTTTTGGGGGGTTGTGTCTGCCTATCTGTGCATGTACAGTACAAACACATATGCTTATACGTTTTATCCCAGTGTTTCTACACTTTTCCTAGAACCAGTATCATTCTGCTTTTCATTTTCCACAATGTTCTAACACTTCAAGCATGAAATTATAAAGCTAATTGTGCAGGAAAATTCCTTTATGCTAGGTTTGTTTTTCCCTTAGCATGAACAGTTCTTTCATAGTACCTCCAAAAATATGTATTTTTATCTAAATATTTCACACGTTTAATACAGTGTAATAAATGAATTTTATGGAATACACCCTGAAGTTGGAAGGCAGAATAGCTTTCCTTAGCATTACATCTAGTTTTGTTCACAATTATCTAATGTCCTTTAAAAAAAAAATGAATAGATGTTGTATTTCAATGCAGTCCTTTCCTTCCAAGTCTCAGCTTAGTTGACCCATGGAAGCTTTTAAACCTCTTGATAATATTTTTCTCCATTTTTATTTTATTTAGGTGAGCTGTGGGCCATATTTTGAACACATTTATATAGAGACATCAAGAAATTTACCTGCTGTGATTTGTTTTCATTATAACAGGAATGAAATCTCCATTACACGAAACCTTTCATTGTCATGACATTTGTGTTCAGTCAAATGCCAGCAACTGATAGGCTTGTTTGTCAAACATCTTCAGATGACTTCCCTGAAGCCTCTTAAAAAGGTACTTGAGAAGCAGTTCCCAAATGCACAGAAGGAAGTAAATTCAATCAGAAAGTGACATCAAACTATTCAGAGAATGCTGCAGAAATAGTGATGCAAGTTGGGAAGAAACATTTTGTAGATTTACTGGACATGTATCAACATTTCTTTGTTTCTATCAATCATGGTGAATATTCCAGAAAATACAGGGGATGCGCTAATTTTCTGGTCATGTCTTCAGAGGGGTTGTGGTCAAAATATTTGGCATTTTGGGATTTGTGGGGGATTTTGGGTCAAAACAGGCTATCTAAAGAGGACCAAGCATTTCAACTTTTTTTCTGACCATTTCAAATGCTATATTTTATATGGTTGTAAAATCTGATAATTCCAATTGGATTGGTGGGAGATATTTGTGGGAAGCATATTCTCCCCTTAGGACATAACTAAGCATGATCAATGAAGAGCCTATTCATTTGTGTGTTTGTTTATAAGATTTGTATGGCTGCTCATCTTAGAGCACAACTCTGAGTGGCTCACAACAACAATAAAGTTACAAAACCATAAAATGGAAACTAAAAACCCAACATATATATGTCATCTGGTAAAGGTTAGAATTCTCTTAAACTCATTTCCAAGATAAGGTGAAGCTGTTGTTACTGTTGATATTTTTATTATTAAATTTATGACATTTATCTTTATTTCAATGCAATCTGGAAACAACTGCATTTACATCTCTCTCTCTCTCTCTGTCTCTCTCTCTCTCTCTCTCTCACACACACACACACACACAAACACAAATACCCAGACCCAGACCCGCACACCCCTAGTATTCCAAAATGAAGGAGCAAAAAAAAAAAAAAAAAATGCTATGGATAAGCTTGACATTACATTACAGTTACGTTAAATATTTCTTAGTTTTACAATATCTTCCGAAAGCCATTTTCTGATTTTCAGAGACCTCTTTGACAAAGCACTGGGAATAGTAATGGACTGTTGAAATGAAATGAAATGAAATGAAATGAAAATTATTTCACACACAAACACATACACACAAATGTGAAAATAGGCAATTTGCATGAAGAGCTTAAAGCAGAACCACAACTACTGTGAACTAGCGACAAAAAAAAAAAAATCTAATTCAATTAAGTAGTTTAATTAAATAATGGATTATATATCTAACAAAAATAAGGGCAAGAGAGCCAGTTTGGTCTAGTGGTTACAGTGCTGGGCTAGAAACCAGGAGTCTGTGAGTTCTAGTTCCGCCTTAGGCATGAAAGCCGGCTGGGTGACCTTGGGCCAGTCACCATCTCTCAGCCCAACTCAGTGCAATGTAGACTAGAGTCCTCATGGTGCACCCCAGGCAATGTGACTTGTCACAATGAAGTAGTCTACACATCTGGCTTCTGGACCTCACAAGGATTTCCCAGCAAGAAAATATTTTTTAAGGCTGCTCAACTCAGTGTGACTGTCAGGATTCAATGTGATAACTTCCTCAAAACAATGTGACCTATCCTTCTTTGTGTAGGGACAATTTACTTCCTGTGGTCCCTCTCAATCATAGTTGTCCACAAGCCATACCATTCAAACCATGCAGACTCTACCAGATCACTATTTCTTAGGCACTAATACCAAATTCCTAAAAGGTGTCCCCAGGCTCCCAGAAATCAAGTAAAATGTTTATAGTGTTTATTATCCTTCTGGAAAAAATACATCCACAATGAGTTCACTTATTTTCTATAATTCATAAGGGAACTAGGAGAATGCTTCCATCCTTATTTTTGAAAATCACAATGCATTTTACTGCAATCAAATCAAATCAGTTTATTACAGCCATAAGGCCAGATACAGTAAAATATCCAATAGTAGAACTGTTACATACATACATATGAAACAGAAAAACAGTGAGTATAATAGGATCTAAAAAGAAATAAGAACATGTATAAAAATAGTATTACTGTATAAAAAGTGATGAATAAGTAAGTATTTAAACTTAGATAATGGTGCAATGTATTGTACAGATGGTGGCACAAGTGGGCAACTTGAGAAGATATTTTTGAGTCCTTGTCCGAAAGAAGTAACAGTAAGTAGAAATCACACTTTCTGCCTGGAAATTTCTTAAAGATTGGATAAATGAAGGATTGTCTAGAGTCCTTATATAGGGAGCAACATAGTAGCATGTGGCTTAGAGTTTCTATTGAGCCATCACTACATGGACATGACCGGAGAGACATAGGGGTACCTGTCATGCTCCCAAGTCCAACGTTCTCAGAACATCTGAATTGGCTTACATGCATGTTCCAGTGTACATGTGTAATCCTTGTGGGCTGAACATGAGGGTGGGGGCACATGGCTGGAGTGAGAAACCATCTTGTTTGGATTATCTACGACTCCCGACTCCCAAGATCATTTGGTGAAGAGCCGTTGAAGACAGCTGCAGAAACCTACTGTAGATGGCATGAGAGGGAGGGTGCATACCTGAGCGTGGGAGCTGGGGGGAATCTGAAATCACTGAAGATGTTTAAAGGGGAAAAGTGTGGGCTTTTCCATTGGCAACTTTTTCTCTGTACTGAGTGCTTCACATCATTAAATGACTTCTAAGTAATCACATGAGTTGTGATTAATGAGAGTTTGGGTATTGCAGTCATCACAGTACCTTTAAAACATCCAAAAAGAACTGCTGAGGACAATGCATCCAGCCTGGATAAAGTGAAAGCTTTACAAAACTTCAAAAATGTCATGGATGATAAATAAGAGGCTGGAGTGAACACTTTCAGAAGAATATGATAAATAATGATAAATAATGGGGGTTTTACTGCAATGTCAAGCTATTTGCTCTTAAGGAACTCCTTCAATTTCCAATCACACATTATCTGGCAAAATGTCCTACTGATTCTCAATGTTTTAAAATTGGCAAGACAATTTGCCAGACCAGAAATCTCTGTAAAAACAGAAAAAATAAATGCAATAGGCCAATCTTGGTCTACTTATTCCTACACACAATACTCTGATTAACCTCACAGCAACTCTGTGATGCATGTTAGATATTCACTAGCCCCAGCTTATCCAATGAGTTTCATGGGATTTTAATCTAGATTTTCTTCATGTAGTCAGGCATTTTAACCACTGCCCCATATTAATATTCTTAAAGCAGAAGCTGTATTATGTCAGAAAAGATTAATATTCAGTAACTATGCAGAAGATGGCAACTTAGAATTAATTAATAATAACTTCCTCTTCTTAGGAAAGTGTTTGGTGATGAGCAGGGTATATTCCACATATACACGGGAGTCTTCCAGAATTATAGAAGTATTTTGTTGGCAAAATTATATCAAATTAAGTCCCTCACTCAAATAAAATTATGCAAAATTAATTAAGTAAAAGCAAAAACTGAAAAGGATATGGAAAAAAATCTATTAATTCTATAAATTAATTCTATAAATTCATAATTCTATTATGGACTCTTGACAAAGAATTAAAAATATAATGAACCTTCTGAACAGAACCCTAACTGTCAACCAGACCAAGCGTATTGAGGCAAACTTAATAACTTAAAGGTCTCCAGACTTCACCTTCTGTATTTCTTCTGTGAAGTGATGTTGCATGTTTTGCTATTCACTATTATTATTTTGTTTCCCTTTTATTATCTCAGGTCATAACTTTAATGTTCTTAATGAGGCAGAATTGCATAAAGCCACACTATAATTAGCTACTGCAGTTAATGTGGAATTGGAGGCAAATGATCATTACTCTTGCCAAAGAAAGCAATAAATAACTAGCTAAAGTGTCTGCAAATATAATATTGAAGGAAAGGAAACTTATGAGAGCTTCTTACATTAGGGGATTGCTAACATTTTTTTTGCCATTCCATGAACATTCCCATAAGTATCTAAAAGCAGTCCCAGTTCCCATGCACTTGTTTACCAGGACTAGGCAATGTGGTGCCTATGGAATACCCAAAGACATATTTCTTGGTCCCTGCCAGGTTTCCCAAGCCCATCTATCTTTATGTTTCTTTGTTTCACCTCCCTCCAGACTTGCAAGGAAAAGAGGGATTAGGCATGCACGCTGCACAGCTAATGGACTATCTCAAGCACCATCTTTTCTTTTTCTTTCTTTCTTTTTCTGTTCTCAACATGTCACTGAGTTTCTAGGTACATTCATAAAAAACTAAACTCTGATGGCAATGTTTGCACCCTGTGTTTTTGCTGGGAAATTCTGAGAAGCTAGAGGAGGTAGATGGAGGACCCTTACCAGTTTTCCATCGGATACCTTAATATTTACAACTGAATAATTTGATCGGTTCGCATCATAAATAAGTCAAAAGCCTTTGGACATTTAAAAAAATATGGCATGTTGGTTGCAATAACACGAATATGATCACATCCACAAATCCTTTCTGTTTTGACCTTGAGAAAATACAGCATCTGGGATTGCTAAGTGGTTCGCATGTCCAAAATGAAAAGAAATGCACTGGTTTCATAGCGATGGTTCTCCCTGCTGTAATCAACATCTATACTGCTTCAGAAGGAAAATTTCTAAAGATTGGAAGCTCTTATGCCCTTCCTAAGCATGATGAATCACTAGCAAAACCTAGTGCCATATACCAAAATAAATCCTGCTTTTTTCCTACCATTTTTCATTCACTTAATGAAATAAAATTTGTTGTTGTTGTTTAATATTTCAGTGAAAAACAGATATTACTTATATAATGGCCAAGGACTGTGTGAATGCCCTGTAGAATTTTCTTCCTGGCTTCACACATAGTTATTCAGTCACAAAGGATAACCATAAGAAGAAATCTCATTATATGTTTTTTGTTTTGTTTTGTTTTTCCCCCACACTGGGAAATGTGGGTAGCCAGGAAGGCCCTAGAGGGATTAAAAGACATGTAATGGGGGGGGGGGGGGACTTTCACCTTCAATAATCTGACTAGAAAAGATTATGAAAAGAGATGATGATGATGATGATGATGATGATGATGATGATGATGATGATGATGATGATGATGTCTGATATAACAGTCACTGAAAAATAAAAAGTCTGGTTCATTGATACTGCTATACTGGGTTATGCTAGAGTTAAGGAAAAGCAATCTGAAAAAAAAATATGAAATACAGAGACTTGCAGATCGAAGTTGAATGTTTATGGAAAAAGAAATCTGTTGTTATACCAGTCATGATTGGAGCCCCTGGAGGAATACCTAAAGGACTCCCTTGATATTTGGAAATTTTGAATTTATCTGATCTGAATGCTCTCATTTTTCAAACAAACAAACAAACAAAAATAATACCCTGCTTAGAACTGCTATATCCTCAGACACTACTTTATTAATTCTTAGGTCCTTGGTTAGGATTTGAATTATTACGTTTTAATCAGTCTTTGTGAATCTAATTGTAGATTACCCTCTTCTTCTTCTTCTTCTTCTTCTTCTTCTTCTTCTTCTTCTTCTTCTTCTTCTTCTTCTTCTTCTTCTTCTTCTTCTTCTTCTTCTTCTTCTTCTAAATAAAAGTGTGTTATACTTGTTCAGTGCAAGCAATCTGGTTCCAAATACTCGTTCTCCACATAGTGATATTAATAAGTGCTCAGCAACTGAAACAGTCCTGAGCTTTTAAACATAGTCAGATTTGATTTACTGGTGAGATACTGTATTTTATTTTTTAATACAATGGATAACAATAACCCACTAAAGAAAATAACTAATGAGCAACATATACAAAGGCCAATCTTTAGAATTTAATGACAAATAGAAGAACCAGCCTTAGAATTGATAATGAAGATATCAAAGTAGTAGATGGCTTCTGCCTTTTAGGCTCAACCATCAGCAGTATAGGAACAAGCAGTCAAGAACTATATCACAGATTAGCACTCAGTAGAGCAGCCATGAAAGTCTTGGAAAAGATATTCAAATACTGTGATATGTCCATACCTACAAAGATTAGAATAGTGCAAGCCATTCCCTATGATAATCTATGGAAGCGACAGTTGGACTTTGAAGAAGCAGGATAGGAAAAGTATCGTTGTTGTTGTTGTTGTTGTTGTTTTGGCGCTGGAGAAGACTCTTGAGAATACCATGGACAGCCAAGAAAATAAACAAATGGATCATCAAACAAATAATCCCAGAGTTCTCACTTGAGACAGAAATGATCAGGATCAGTTTATCATATGTCAGACACATTATGCAAAGACCTAGCTCTCTGGAAAAGGCTCTAATGCTAGAAAGGTGGAAGGAAAGAGCAGAGGATGACCAGCAGCAAGGTGGAGTGTCTCATTGGAAGAGCTGAAAGACCAGGTTAGGGACAGATCATCACGGAGAATCTATCTATGTGGTCACCAAGGGTCAACAATGACTTGATGGGATGGCATCGTTGTCATCATCATCATCATCATCATCATCATCATCATCATCATCATCAGAATTAATACAGTACAAAATACTGTAAATAAGGTAGCAAACACCAGGGAAGGAAGAACAACGCAACAAGAAAATATACTGTATTAGCAGCAGCAGGTACAAATGAGAGTTAGACATTCTACATAAGCATTCACAAATCCTGACAATGGAGGAGGCATCTCTCCAGCCCTATGGCTTCTACCTTTGATCTCCCCATACTGACAGCCAATAACTGAAACAAAATTATAGTCTTATTTAACTGGTCTTGATTAGAGTTTTGTTTCAGTCCTTCCCAAGCAACTTGAGAAGGTTGGTGGTAAAGAAGGATGACACTAAGTCATAAGTCACCAACTTCTCTCCTGGATTAGCATTTCTAAAGGCCTGAATGGAGAAAAAAACAAATGTTCAGAGGAAGACTTATTATGACTTCCCCATATTAAAGTTCTCACAAAACCTTTGATGGAATAAAAAAAACATTTAGATTGGAATGATCCAGCAGCCCATGTGTGTACGGTTTAAATTGCTATGTTTTAAGCTTTTGAAAAATTCCCCCACTCAAAATGCTTAAGTAACTCTAGCAGACAAGAAAGGACAAGTCCTGTTATAGTATAATAACTGGTTAAAAGACAATACTACAATCATCTTTTCATCCAACCATAACTTTGTTCCGAGTGGAAATTCTCTATACGTAATGACCATAAACAACTTGCATGTATTTCTTTAAATTAACCAAAATATCAAATCTGCATATTCATAGATATGACAATAGACTGACTTTATTAGAGAGCTACAAAATGGGATCAAGAAGCTGTGCTACTTTCCCATTTAGAAATATGTGCAACAAATGCAGTGCAGTTTTCATGCTTTGTTGACCTTTGGCAGAATAATATCCAATTCAAGTGATATATAAGAGAGTATAGAGTCATTCTATAACATATCACTGTCAACATGACCTTTGCAATAATAGGATCAAGTGAAGAAATATAGGAGATTTGAACTTTTACATATCCAGAAAAAATAAACAGTTATAAAATATTCAGTGTTTTGTTCTTATATAGAAAACAATTCTGATAAGTAACAGGAAAAAAATAATATTATATTTTTATAATATAATAACAGGAGAAAGAAATGTGCTATTTTCTTTTAACATTCTTGTGATGAACAGCTGTAACATTTCCCCTTGGAGGATATTCTAAGACTTAAACTGGTACTGCAGTAGTTGTAATCTTCTGAGATTAAGGTAGTTCATCAACATGGACCCATCAGGAGATCCATAAATAAACTATTGCTGGGCAGATAAGTTCTTCTCATTTTTCTCCAAGCAGTTCTCAGAGAATTTGATTTTTAAAAAATTATCAAAGGAGGAGGGGTGAGAATAACAAAGAATTTATCATGGGTGAAGTGCATGTAGGTGTGTTTTTCAGATATTAGTTACAAGATAACCAAGGGATGTATATTAATTTCAAATTTTATTTTATTTTTTTCATTCATCTCCCCATTGGCCTGCAGCCATTTGTTCACACCTCTAAAACAACCATTTAACCATTCACCTGGCCCACTGTCTTTCTCTATACATGTTCACATACACAAACATACTTATTATTTTCATATTGAGTTAGCAAGAACACTGAATTTCTTAAGCATCAGGAATATCATGTTATATAGTTACGTAGTTGTGTTTACAAATTCTGCAGACTTGTTTTCCCCTCATTATTGCAAAATAAAAAGAGCATAACTGTGGAGATACTGGAAAAAATTGCTGGGTCAGTATTTTAACCAAACTGACCTAATTTGTACTTCATCATCAAATTCTTTTCTCAGATATTCAGGGCAGTTCTTAAATCCAAACGTCTGTGGTAAAATGTATATATTAGAAAAAGATGCCCACACCATACTATGACCTATAAAAATGAAATGCATTTTTTAAAAAAAAATATAGAATGTTATGGAAGTGAAATGGAAATAGAATGAACTAATATCTGAATATATATGAAGTTGACATGTGTCGAAGGCATAGGAAATGGCCTTGAAGGACAGAAAGAAGAGCCGCTACCAAAGCAAAGGTCAGATACATGGGGCTTGAGCCCATTCCAAGAAAATAACTTGAGAAAACAACTGACAAGCCCCTTCCTAGTTCACACAAAGATTAAGTGAAGGAAGGGGAAACACATTCAGACCTGCAAGATTCTCTTACTATAGCTGTCACAATACAAGTAGGCTTGACCTATATGACCCTGGTTTCTTAGTTTGGTGTACCCTGTAAGGCTGACAACATGAACCAGGTGTAGACTGATTTGTAGAGACTTCCTGTCAATGTCCTTTAAAACTGAGCTGCTTTCAGTAAACAATTATTTTTTTTTCTTCTGATCCATCAATGAAATAAATCACTTAACATAAAAACTGTCATATAAGTATCATTACCAGTATGGAAAGGGACGCGGTGGCGCTGCGGGTTAAACCGCTGAGCTGCCAATCGGAAGGTCGGCGGTTCGAAACCGCGCGGCGGGGTGAGCTCCCGTTGCTCGTCCCAGCTCCTGCACACCAAGCAGTTCGAAAACATGCAAAAATGTGAGTAGATTAATTGGTACCGCTTCGGCGGGAAGGTAACGGCGTTCCGTGAGTCATGCTGGCCACATGACCCGGAAGTGTCCTATGGACAACGCCGGCTCCAAGGCTTTGAAACGGAGAGATGAGCACCGCCCCCTAGAGTCGGACACGACTGGACTTTACGTCAAGGGAAACCTTTACCTTTACCTACCAGTATGGAACATCTTTAACTTTCAGAACTAAAGAAGACAAACTTGTTTTGCAAAGATGCTTTAGAGCCCTTCATTTGTCCTCTTGTCTACTGGGTGCACTCCCAAAGCTAGTCCTCATACCAGCACACCTCTGCCACTCATTATAGCATTTCTGAAAATGATTTTTTGAAACCTGATATAGTACATTTCAAAGCGTACCAACAGTTGAGCTAAATTTGTGCCAGGTTTTATTTTTATGGTTTTATGTTTTACTATTTTTAGTCCCAGGTTTTATTGTTGTTGTAAACCACCCAGAGTTGTGTTTCAAGATGGGTGGCCATACAAATCTTTTAAATAAATAAATAAATAAAATAAATAAATAAACTTGAATTAAAATGTGAATTAACTTTTGCTCCACTTTTTCTTTATTTTCAATGACGTCTGTGGGCTTTTGATTTGAAATGCTATTTTGCAAAGATTTTTTTAAATAAATAAATAAAACAAGCAAACAAGGAAGCTTCATTTTTTCATTAATGGAACTTTCCTATCCCAACCCTTAAGTTCAGGTAGAAAGTTGATCCAAATGGGAAAGAGATTTAAAGTTTATCCCTGAATAAGGTCATTATCAGGATTAGAATCCGGCATGCTCATTTGTGATATTTTTTAATGGTTACTTAGAATATATTTACTATTCTGCATAGCAGAGTGGTTTGGTTTAGTTTAGTTTAGTTGTTTAGTTTACTTAGTGAATCCATAACTGTATTTTATTTAATGTTACTTATGCTGAATCTGATGTTATATATAATTCCCAGTTTTACTTAATTTTCATCGGCCTCAGGTGAATATCTTCTATTCTAACCTGTCTGTCCAAGTCTGAAACTTCCACCAAATACTATATACTTGACATCCCTGTGTATAACAACCTCATTCTTCAGATGCCTGTCCATGCTCCATTGAACTGGGGTTACCATATCTGGTCTGCAAAACTCCAGACAACCAATAGGTGGCCGCAAAACTGTTATAGGTTTCTGAATTTCTTTGTTACCATTGATGAGTCATCCAGATTTATGCAGACCAGACCTGGCAGGTCTAGCTGAATAACCATGTCTGACAAATGACCTATGTGTTGGGCCTTTGAATGCAATTATTGTATTCAGAATCATGGGCCCTGTTCTTATTTGCTCTGAACATACTGCTGAGATTTCAGTGGCAATATACTATTTGGGGAACCTCCTGGAGTCTTTCATTGTTCTGGCATCTAAACCATCTGAGCAATTCAAGGCACAGTTACAGCAGTCAATTTAAAAGATGGCAGCTCTAATAGCAATGAAGAGAAGGCTGTAAGGAAAACCTGTCTCTAAAATGAATAGGTGGAAAAGTGATAAGGTATGTAATTAGTTACTACTCTCAGAGTATTACATTATTGGTAATTACTTTTGTACAATTCTGTTTTGGGAGCAAAATGATATAGTTTTGGTTTGTTTTTTTTAATGTGACAGATGAAACTCAAACTAGAAAAAAATATACGTAAATAAAATAGTACAAAATTGCGAGCCAAGTGTAATAAATAATCCTTTGGCATGTGACCCTCTGGATTCATTCCGAAATTGGCAGCCCCACATCATCAAATATGTAATCGACTCTCACCACATGAACTTAATGATACAGGAATGGTAATAGAGCATTAAATCATAATGGATTATGGAAGCTGTTTATCTGAGTGGAAGGAAATTCATTCCATTGTACAGTGTTTATTTAACATGGCATCATAGCATCTGTGACCTTGCATTTGTCTAGCTTACTCTGCAATCCTGCTGATGCATTAAGTGATACATAACTCAGGCTTAAATATTCTTCTTTCCCTAAAAGATCAGAATACCTATCATTATGATGGGTGACAAGATGTCTCCTTCTACAGAAAGGGAGAGACAGAGACAGCAGTTACTTGTGTGAAGTATGGCATTTTTCACCTCCCTCTGTGCAAGGATAAAAGCAATCATTCCTTTTTATAGTACAACACACAGATGAACTTGGATGCTGAAATGCAATCTTATAAATGTCTACTTAAAAATAAGTTCCAATTAACACCAATTAAATATGTGTAAGATTAATTACAGTCTGGATCTTCTCCCAGCTCCTGAGATTCTGTGTTAGCCAAAGCCCATTTAGAGTATTGTGTCCAGTTCTGGGCAGCACACTTTAAGAAGGATTCAAACTAGTGTGATTTCTAAGAAGAGCATGAAGGAAATGAGAAACTAAGAACTATGAAGGAAGTTTAAAAGAACTAGGCATCTTTAGTCCTGATGGATTTAACTTACAGAAAGCACATTCAAACTGGATGTTAGGAAAAGCTTCCTGATACAGAACAGTTTGACAATGAAATCAGTTACTCAGAGGGGTGTCGGGACTCCTTTTCACTGGGTGTGTTCAAGCAGAAGCTGGGCAGCCATTTGTCAGGCATATATTAACTTTAATTCCTTTACTGAGCAGGGGTTTGGATATGATAACCTGAA
Source organism: Candoia aspera (assembly GCF_035149785.1). Classification (NCBI taxonomy): domain Eukaryota; kingdom Metazoa; phylum Chordata; class Lepidosauria; order Squamata; family Candoiidae; genus Candoia; species Candoia aspera. Next base: position 23,243,319 of record NC_086157.1, read on the forward strand.
CTGTCCCTTTCAAATCTAGGATTCTATTACTGCAGGGAAGAATCACATCTATTCAGTTCCATCATGGGTTCTTTTTATTGGTCATTCATTCTGTATGACATATGTTTGCATGATGACAATGATGATGACGATGACGATGACGATGATGATCATTCCTACCCTGGCTGTATTCCATGTTGCCTATATGCGGATGCAACAACCTGCCTTTTCTTAGGCTTGTTAATCTATCCTGCCTGGTAACATCTCAGAAGATCAGCTAATGGCAACTATTGATGCTTCATTTGCTTTCAGTCCCTGTGACACAAGCAGGTCATCCAATTAACCCCCAAATTGCTTAACCATGAATGTCAGCTTTTTATCACAACAAAGCCTGTGTTCATACATTTGAGGTATGTTTTATCTTTTTTTTCCACCTGAAAATATAGAGGTAGTAAAGATTCTAGGTATCCATGCTTGCTATTCCATGTGGTCTTATTCTCCATCCACTGGTTGTTAAGTATATTTAATAATGTCTGAAAATAGGGGAGGGAGATAATTCAAACAGATGCCCAAATGGCTTCTTTTTTAATCTAAGGTGTTGTCAAGGCCAGCCTCGCTTCACAATAAGACACAGACTCACTTAATGGGTATTAAGGATTTCTGGTTTATTGGAATGATAGCTGACAGGACGAAAAACGGGAATGGGGTAGGTGGTGTGGGGGTGCCCCTTTTATACCCTCCTGTATTGCCCCGGGCTTCCCCACCCTGCTTTGACCTGATCCCTCTTGATGGGACCCTTGATGGCTGCCTGGGCGTTTTCCCGGTGTCCTCTTTTGTCTCCCAGCGACGGTTGTGTCCTCCGGGGCACCAGGTGCGTCTTATCTTCGTTCCTCTGACGTCCTTCTTTTCAGCTGCCTATGGGTCCATGGGTGTGGGTGCTTTTGGGTGCTTGTGTTAATCCCTGGTTTGATTATCTCCTTCCTCTTTTCCTTAATGATCATGATCCACATTGTGAGGCTCTTTGTGCCTTGCAACGAGGTCATGACAGGTGTCCCCTATATGCAGATTAACCTTCTGAAATTATGCTGCTGGAATTTGTCAATTATGTCTATCTAAAAAGAGGAAATTTTGAAGTATGATGGATACACAGCATAAAGAAAGTAATGGTGGTTTTCCACTCCTTTAGCAGGTTGCATATTCTTTTATATTACTGTAATCTATAAGGCAACTAACTTCTATACAATTAATATTTCAGTTTTATTCTGTTTTTAAGTGCTGTATTAAAAGTATCCTCTCTCCTAATCTACCTTTTTTTATGTTCTTGTTGTGGAGATCCATCTTTTTTTCTTTTAGCTGAAATCTGTAAAAGACAGTTCAGCTCTTACTCTTTTTGTATTCATAAGGTAGTGATTCACTGTAAATTAAAAAAAAAAAAAGCTACACTATAATTATCAGTGGATGTGCTGACCAAAATACCAGTCTTGAAATTTTGACAAGGATAAGGAGTGTACCATTGGCTTGTCAAAATAGCATCTCTGCTTCCTCAGCTGCCAACTTTTTCACATCTGTGTCAAGTAGCTGACACTGGACAGTTGTTCCACTCATTTCAAACAAACAAGCTTTATTTAATTATTTATTTGCTGGGGAAAAGTGGATATTTTTGCACAATAGGATCATTTGATTTAATTTATGGATCTTCATCTGCACTGATGATGTTGCCTAGTCGGGTAATAAAATGTCTGCAAGAAAACAACCAAGCTCAGAGAACACCAAGGACTCCACAGTTCAGCCCTGAGCTACATATATTTTCTTCTATTGATTAAATTTATCCAAGTTATAAAAGACACTTGATTTAGAAGACACTTGGTTACATGCTTGAAGTATTCTTAGAAGAAGAGTCCTTCTTACTCAAGAAATAGGTGATTTCATGAATGGATGTTTTATAAGGCACACTTATCTGTGGTAATAGAGTAAAATAATAAAGTAGAGCCATGATATATTTGATTTAGTTGTTTATGCAATGCAATAACAATAATAATAACAATAACAACTTCAGAGCAAACAACAACTTTAAAGCAAGCCAGGCAATTATGTTTCGGATTCCAATAAATAAAACAAAACAACATTTCTGTAACTCTTCCCTGTCTGCTATCAGCCAACTGCACTTCTGTGCAAACTCAAACTGTTTGACTTCCCCTCTTCCAAGTTTGATGAATGCAACATTCCAAAGGCTAGGCAAATGTTTCCAGCAATTAAGGAACACTGGCACTCAATTGCAATGTTCTTCAAACAATCAAAGAGTGATTTAGAACGCAAGCATACCTTTTATTCAGGTAATTACAAGGAAAGTGGAAAGTCATTCCAAAGGATGTTTTTACTGCAGAATTGTGTCCCTTATTTACAGAATTTTGTAAGGCGTTTGTATAACACCACTTTCATTTTCTGCATTCTTTTCTCATGACTTTCCCCCTCTTTTTCTGGATAAATATATGTTAAGGAAGAAATACAGAATAATAGCATTTCATCTGGTAATGCTAGAAGCTTTGCTTCAGGAAACATTAACAGGCCAGGGAACAAAAAATAGGAATGTTTTTAGAATTTTGCAATAGAACATTAAGCTGCTCTGATATTGTCCATTTAGCAGAGTAACTGCTCCCTAAGCAGTGATTATTATTATATAGAATATATAAAACAGCTCCCATTCAAAGCCCTTCTTCTTTCCTAAAATTATGTATGCCTATTGGGACATGTTCTATGACCTTTTTCATGAATAACAAGTTGTACCCTACTAGGCAGTAGGGTTTTGTGGAAACAGAGAGCATTCAGTAAGAGCAGGGTCTCCACCAGGCCTTGACAGGCTTCATGGATTAGCTTTGAAGGGCACATCTTCCCATCTTCCTTTAACTTCAGTTGCCTCTATCAGATCTCATATTTACTTTTGAACAGTGCTGTTTTAATTATAAATATTTCTGTGATTTCTCTATCTTCTTAAAAACCTCTCTTGTTCTCTTCTTGCTGTTATCTTCCTCTTTTCTTGACCTTTTTATTGAAATAGCTTTATTTGACCTTTCTTGCTTGATGTTGAAAGTTTGAATTCAGTTGTCATATTTTTCCAGTTATGCAAGGCAGATCTGTTTTTCTGTGAAATGTTGGGATTGTTGTTGTTGTTTTTTTTATACTGCTTTGGTTTTTCTATGTTTCTTATCTCTTCCCAAAGTTTCTCAGGTTCTCTTTCCCATAATCAAGTGTACTGGATAGATTCTTTATGTTGAACTTACCCTTTGATTATATGTTGTTATTATCATGTTTTCTCAGGTTGCAGCCAACTCCTGGTGACTGCATGAACAAAACCTTTCCAAGCTGTCCTATCCTTTGTTGCACCATGCAGTTCCTGTAGTTACATTATAGCAGCTTCCACTATTCCAGCGTATGCACTGTTGGCTCTTCTACTCCTCCCATCCAGCATTATTATATTTTTCATAGGTGCTTCCATCCATAAGATGTTAGTTGTGATTGATGTCAGCCTTCCCAGGTAGACCAGACAGAAAACACGACCAGATGAGCAAATTCTACTTTATTGTAAGGTTACATTAACAGAATTTTGCAAGTCTGAAAGTCCAAATCTTCTGCCATCTATTTTACAGCCTGATAAGCTAGAGGGGTCCTTTTCTGAGTTTCTTTCTCTGCCCGGTATGCATCTGTGGGTATGTCTCTCCTATCTGATTGTTCCCTAGGCAGCATCTCTTCCCCCCATCTGCCAAAGTCATTCCCACATACCATTATAGTTGCTTTGAGAAACTTTCAGATCCTTGAACGATCAGTACTATGACAAGCTTGGAATAGCCTATAAAACAGAAATAGATCTCTTTTTTATAATCTCTTGTTGTTTCCATAATCCACCTAATATTCACCGTACTGTATGATCCTGGTTTCCTTGCTTCTACTGAAAAGGCCTGTTCAAATTGCCATTTCTTTTTTTCATATGATGCTCCAGTCTGCAGGTCATGTTTGCTGGCACCTATTCTCACATCCATTCATTTGATACCACTAATGAATTCATGGATTCTTTCACAATTTTTATACCTGGTTGGACTCCCCACTCCTCCTTTAATTAATGTAGTCATTTTGATTTGTATGTTGTCTGTCTATGACCCCAGTTGAAGAAGCTGAGTCTTTTTGCCTTTTTGAAATACTAGGTCATCGAGATGTGGATTATTACCATCACGATATTCATATAAATTAAACCATTCTAAAATTTGTTAATGTTTTTATATGCCCAGTAGGTGCTGGGCTAGAAACCAGGAGTCTGTGAGTTCTAGTCCGGCCTCAGGCGTGAAAGCTGCCTGGATGACTGTGGGCCAGTCACTCTCTCTCAGCCCAACTCACAGGGTGGTTGTTGTGGAGAAAATAGGAGGAAGAAGGAGTATTGGGTATGTTTGCTGCCTTGACATTAAATAAATAAATAAATAAATAAATAAATAGGCAGTGTAGAAATTAAATAAATAAATAAATATTGAAAGTGCCCGCCTATTAAAACTGTACAAATCATTTGGTGAGTAACATACCCTTCTAGAAGCTGAAAAGCAACTTCACTCACTCAAAAACTCAATAAGAACTGATTCAAAGCCCATCTGTGGTCTTTGGACACGTGTGTGCATGGCCAGAAAATACTTCTGCCAGGATCTTATTAGTCATGCCCAAAAGACCATACCAAATCCATAAACAACTTCAGCTGCTTCACAACTTCAAGAAATAAATTCAGAGAAGTGTTTCACTCATGAACAAAGCACCTCACTGTATAATTTATAACAGGCATAATATTTACTGCTATCAAATATCATTCTCTTCAAATGGAAAGCAGGACCTTATAATTCCCTAATACTATCATAGCAAATTATACATCTTAGATAGAAAGAATCATACTAAGTACCAAGTGGGTGAAATATAACATACTGTACATCACAAACAAAAAACACAATACAACTAAAACTGGTTAAACAATCATTTAGGTTTTATTAGCTTTATAAATATTTTGAAAATATTCTTATCCTTATCTTCAGGCAGTGTCTGCTCAATGTAATAGAAAAACCTATTCCTATTTGTTATTTGATAACAGATTTCATGGGAATGATCATCCAGCTGTTCCAGATATGACATTCACATTCTGAAGGGCAATTGCGGTGCAACCAAAATGTATTTGTAAAGGTTGATTGCAAACCTATATGAAATTTCTCCATTGGCAACACTTTCTGCAGATATCAATGCATGGAAATGTACCTATTATTTGTGTTTAGGTACATCATTCATACACACAGTGTCAGCCTTCTGTAATTCAGTGTCCTTCAGATGTATTAACTACAATTCCTATAACCCAAACACTGGCTGTGCTAGCTGAAAGTAAAGGGAATTGTCTGCCTAGACATTTTGAAGGAACAATATGTACTAAGGGTTATATAACCCAGAGTGTCAGTATTCCATATCTCATCTTTACTTTGTACTGAAGACGTAGTATGGAATGTGGTGATTCTTACAATTGGAGCAAAAACCTATGTATATTTAGTCAGAAATAAAGCACTATGTTCTTTATATTCAGTGGGAATTTCCTAAGTATCCATGCATAGGTTTATCACCACAGGATGAATTTCAGAGCAAATATGCATATTATTCTATCAGTAATATTCACAGTAGCTTACTAACAAGACACAGATAGAGCAGATGAAGACATCCATTAAGAGTTTGTGCCACATCCACCCTAGACAGTTTGGTTTCAAAATTCAGGTGGATGGGAGATCAGATGATAGTATTTTCTACACACACACACACACACACACACTTAAAATGAAATTCCCCTCTGTACTGAACTGATAAAAGCTTTGGAAAGCAATTTTTGTTCCCAATGATAATGCCTTTTAGTATGGAAACTGGAGAGCCTTACCCTCTTATTAACTTATTAATAGGAAACCTTATTAACTCAATAATATAATTTCCTTTTCCAAATAAAGGCAAGAAAACATAATATCACCTTGAGAGTCCTGATTTTTCAAAGCCCATTTTTCAAAGCCCATCGTATCACCCCTTTGAAGAATATTTTACTGTATCTGCTACAACCCAATACTTATCCTTTTGTCAAGAATGAAAATATAGTTACTTTTGTTCCCTTAGAAATCATCCACCCTGGAACTAAACTTTCTTTGTGTGGGTGGGCGGGTGGGTGTGCTGTTGTTTGCCTTTTGTCTTCAAGACCTGAAGACTGTCAAGTCATTGGAACCCACAATAAGGTGCTTGTTCTAGCATATCTAAACTCACATTGGTTCAAACGTGGTCTTGCTGGGACACTTATAGCCTGATTGACTCTAGAAATCCAGATTTAAAATGGCATTTTTTCAAATTCTTACGTCCAACAGAGAAACTAAAGTAGGTCAAAGAAATTCTCTGATTCTTTTTGATGCTAAAGACCTCATTTTTTCCCTGTTTCACATGGGTTTCAGACCAAAGAGAAGTACTTCTCCCTCTCCCTCTCCCTCTCTCATTTCTCATTCCCATTACTTTACCTGCCTTTCTTTCATTCTTGTATTGAATGGATAAAAATCCATTCCCAACAGATTTAGGCATGAAGGAATTAAATGAGACTCTAAATTTGAACTGTCAGTCATTCCTAACCTGTCAATCCAAGTACCGAATCGAGGCAATCAAAGCAGTGTGTGTGTGTGTGTGTGTGTGTGTATAAAAGGTGCATCCAATCAGAAATGAAAAGATTTCCTGTTCATGTAAGCTTTTAAAAAGAGGAGTGGAGATTTTTATTTTGCTTTCTCTGCTGTTCCCAGTAATGCTTCCCAGGAGTTGGCTGAGACCATGGAAGGAAGAAATCCAACCCACAGGAGTCCAAATTGTAAATCAAGAAAATATAAATTAAATCTAGAGACCAACAGGGGTAGATGCAGTATAAATATACAATTGATTTGTATTTCATAGACTGGTCTTAGCTGTTAGGATTTTGTTCTGCATGTGCATAAGTGCGTATCTGAAAAGAACAGCTGATAAAAATCTCTCTTTGAAGTAGTTTTTCGAGTCTTGTATTTCCCCCCTCTTTTTGCTTCTTTCAACTCCTTCTAGTTATTGAACCATGATGTTCAGAATAAAGACCTATTCTCATTCTGGACAGCCATCTAGCTTCAGCCCATGCTGCCTTACACCTGGGTAGGTGTAGGGGAGGAAGGTAGAGGAGGAAGCTGTCACTTCACTTCTACCGAGTAATTCAATGCCAGAATAGATTTTTTTTCTTCTCTGAAATGAAGTAGATGACAGCAGCACTAATAAATGTTATTCCCAGGACTTGTGGAAGGCTGTGGTATAGTTTAGGGTAGAGGTTTTAGGAAACATCATAAGAGCCATAAGGCTCAATGTACTACCATGTACCATGTGTGTGTGTGTATGTGCACATGTGAAAGGTCCCCTGTGCAAGCACCGAGTCATGTCTGATCCTTTGTGTGGATGCCACTTTTATGACATTTTCTTGGCAGACTATAGTGGGCTGGTTTGCCATTGCCTTCCCCAGCCATCGCCTTCCCCAGCAAGCTGGGTACTGATTTCACTGACCTTGGAAGGATGGAAGGCTGAGTCGACCCTATCACAATGTTGAATGGTGATACATCAATCAAACCTTTCTTGGCATTATAAAACAAATAAAATACAAAATGCATTAATATATCATGAGAGTAACAAAGAAAGAGCCATACTCATTGAAACATTTGGTTACATTTCCTTTTAAGTACTTCCTCTAGGAATTAGGTAACAGTTTGGGTGGTTTCAGATACAGCATCACTCAGTAGATATTGGCAAGATGATACATTACTATGTAAGCAATGCACTTCTAATTCTCTGTCTCTGTCCCTCCCTTCTCTGGAGCATTTTTAAATAATCGTTTTTTTTTCCCAGTTAGATCTAATTTTCTGCGAAACTTGTCATGGGAGCATTCCACTTGTTTCCTGAAGTTTTTCCTAGTTACTTGTTCTCCTTTTCAGCAGAACAAAGTCAAGGCTGTAGTGAATTCCTATGGCACTGGAGTTGACTTCCCTTCATTTGTGCTCCTAAAACAGCTCCTTCCATAGACATGGGATAGTAAGTTTCACATGTGTACAGAGACAATGTGTCCAGAATAAGGGTATTTCATGGGCATGGAAAGAGGGGGAGGAAGCAGTACTGATCTCAGAATGGCACCACATTATATCCGTACATTGTCTGGACTTGCATGCAGATTGGGAAACTGAGCTTGAGTAATTATCAGCTTGTCAGGTTAGTCTCTACTTTGGAAGAAACCCTACAGAGAATTCCTCAGTATTTTCTCTGGGCCTGCAGGGTAGGGAGTTTCCCATTGGTGAGAATTTCTACTTACCTCATGGCTCTAGGGGTTTCCGTCCTCCTCCTGTAGTCAAGACACCATGGCATATCTTCCACAATAGCAACAAATAGTGGTTGGTTGCTACTGGGAAAAGAGGAAAAAGAAGGATGGGATGGTGCAATGGCTCTGTGTGTGTGTGTGTGTGTGTGTGTGTGTGTGTGTGTGTGTGTGATCTCCCATTGGCCAACTGGAAGGAGCGTTATCTAGTAGTATAGGAGAATAGTGGTGTGAATCTACAGACAAAGCTAAGAGAGACTAAACTCTTTCACACCTTTGCTGTGGTATACATAGAACACAAAAATAATGAATCGTGAGCTGGATTTGTACGCTGTAGTAAATTAGACTAACATGGTATTGGACAGTTTATGGCACAGTATGTTATGGAAAACCAGCCATTCCAAACATCTGGTGTGAACCAGCCCATCACATTAAGGCATAATATGGTTTATATGGGCATTGCATATTATGATAATATGATAATTTTATTACCCTGGGTTTAGAATAGAGTAGTGTGTGAACCCAGTCATTAAATTTTGCTGAAAACATCAATGGCTACTAGAGATGTGCATTGGATTTTGCCAAGATGTGGATGCTGTCTTTAAAATCAGAACAGATTTCATCCCTTAAGATGAAACAGTTGGACACAAACCTTCTTAATCTGATACTACAGAAAAGAAGCACCATGATTAGTACAATTCCACCTCCTACAAAAGGGCCTGTATTTATTTTTAATTAATGTAAAACCATGGTATGGAGGGAGAAGGAATAGTCTCACTTATTTTAGCAGTCATGCCACTTCCTTCCTTTCATTTTCTAGCAAAATTCAGCTTTCTGGCCAAAGCAGTTGAGATCTGGACATTTGCATCCTGCTTGAATCTTTTCGTCCTCAGAGAAAGAAGGAAGATGAAACTAAAAGGATGAGGAAAGAGAATAAAAGAATGGAATGTTTAAGCTAAACTTAAAAAAAACAAAAACCTTCTAGTGACACAAACACATAATTGTGCAGGTAACTTGTTTTTTTAAAAAAAGTTTCATGTTTAAAGTCAGAGAAGGAATATTTATTCAAGATTTTTTTAAAAAAAAATTTACTTCCTACTCCATTTTGTATAAACAATTTTCTTGATCTAAGAAACATATGGAATCCTCATCAGAACCCAAGTATTTGGACAGTTTAGAGCTAGTGGATACATGGAGACAGAAAAATGATAACTCTAAAGAATATGCTTAATTTTCAGAAAGACAAAGATCTTTTTCAAGAATTGATATGATTTGGATCTCAAAGAATCTAACTACTAAGATCCCTGAAGTAGAGCTTTTACCAAAGTCTTTTTCTGATCACAACATTGTGTGTTTGGTTTATAAAAATAAAGTTATTACTTTTAGATGCAGACTGATTGAAACATTGTTACAGAAAGAAGAAATAGTGGATTGTAAAAAGAAATTAACATTTTTAAAAAAAAATAATAATACAGCCACTGATTTAAGAATGGTTTGGAATGCAAGTAAAGCTTTCATGACTTTTATTTTACAGGGAAGAAAAATGCCTGACACTTGGAAAAACACAAATATAGCATTAATACCTAAAGAAGGACAAGCTTTGACAAGAAATTATAGACCAATATCATTACTTAATAATGATTATAAATTGTTCACAAGGATTCTAGTTGATAGACTGAAAATGATTTTACAAAAAAAAATATTCATCAAGATCAATGTGGGTTTTTACCTAAAAGACAATTAAAAGACAATGTTAGAAATGTGCTGGATATTCTTGAATATTTTGAACAGCATAATGAAAAACAAGTTGCATTAATCTTTTTAGATGCAGAGAAAGCATTTGACAATTTGAATTGGATTTTGTTATTTAAAAGTTTGGAAGATAAGAATTTTGGAGAGAATTTTATAAAATGGATAAAATTGATATATACTTTATAGAAAGCACAACTGATTGTTAATGGAGATTTAACTAACCCATGTGAGATACAAAAAGGAACAAGACAGGGTTGTCCACTGTCTCCTCTTTTATTTATTTTACTTCTAGAAATTAAGAGTGTAAATTAAAAAAGAAACTTATAAACTAAGGGCTTTTGCAGATGATCTGGTTCTGGTTTTAGAAGATCCTTTAAAGGGATTTGAAATATTAATCAGAAAATTAAAATAACTTGGTGCATTAGTAGGTTTTGAAATCAACAAACATAAGACGAAGATGTTGACAAAAACTATGAAGATACAAGATCAAATAGAATTGATTAATAAAACAGGTTTTAAGGTTGAAAATAAAATAAAATACTTGGGTATTAATAAGACAAATATGAATTATATGTTATTTCAAATAATTATGTTAAGACTTGGAATGAAATTTAAAAAGATATGTTTAACTGGGAGACAACACAATTGTCACTGCTGGGGAGAAACTCTGTGATTAAGATGAATGTTTTACCTAGTTTGTTATTTTTATTTCAGATAATACCAGTTTTGATATCTGATGCACCAATTAAACAATGGCAGAAAGATAAATTTGTGTGGCAGGGAAAAAAAAAAGAGTGAAATATAAGGTATTACAAGATGCAAAAGAAAGAGGAAGATTGGGTTTACTTGATTTGAAATTATATTTTGCAGTGTGTTGTTTAGTTTGGATGAAAGAATGGATGTTTTTAAGAAACGGAAGGCTTTTGGAGTTAAAAGGACATGACTTGAGATTTGGGTGGCATGGATATTTATGGTATGACAAAGCTAAGGTTAATATATGTAGATTTTAAAAATCATTTTGTCAGATGTGCCATACTGAGAATATGGAATAGATGTAAACCTAGGATGTGCCTGAAAATACCTCTGTGGTCCTCAGCACTGGAAGCATTTGATAGAAGGTAAATGATAACTAAACATAAATGGTTAATTTACTCTGATATACTATAATTTTGTCGAGGAGAATAAAAAATAAAATCAAGAGAAGAGCTGGCGATAGAACGATATACATGTCAATGGTTCTCTTATGTACAAGTACTAGAAAGATTTAAAGTAGATAAAAGAACTTTGATTTTGAACATTGTAAGACTGAATTTGAAACAGAATTTTGTACAAATGATGAACATGTTATTGCTAAACTGTATCAACTATTACTGAAATTCGAAACTGAAATAGAACAAGGGAAAGAATGTATGATAAAATGGGCTAAAACGTTGGTTATAATATACAAATGGAACTGTGAGAGAATATGTGGTTGAAAGGGCTGAAATTTACATTGTACAATATTATACATAGTCTTAAAGAAAATTTTATCAAATGATGCACCGTTGGTACGTATCACTGGAAAAATTGTGTAGAATGTATGTAAAGGTACTTCAATTTTATGCTGGAAATGTAATAAATAAGTAGGGACATTTTATCATGCTTGGTAGACACATAAAAAAGCTTGAAAAGTTTGGACTCAACTACGTATAACAATACAGAAGATTTTAAAGACTAGTGTAAAATTGACTTCTTTTGGGACTGATATATAAACAATTAGGGGAAAAAAGCATGGAACTTTTGTATATGACAACTGCAGCGAGATTATTATATGCACAAAGGTGGAAAGATTCAACTTAACCCACAATGGAGGAATAGATGGTGAAGATGATAGAATTTGCTGAAATGGCCAGATTGACAGTTTTAATTACAGATAAGACATTGTCTAACTTTAATGCTGACTGGAATAGACTGAGAGGTTAATTTACATTTATACTTACAAATGGTGTAAAAGAAAATCAGAAATCATTTCTTTATATTTCTTTCCTCTCTTTTCTCTATTTTATGTACTTTCAGCTCTGTTCTTTTCTCATTTCCTTCGTTTTGTTTCTCTCTTCATCCTAAATATTAGTTCTTGTTAATTTTTACATTTCTTTTTAAAATTTTAATAAAGTTACATATTAAAAAAGTACCCAAGTATTTATAGATGTTTCCAACATTTTTCTTTATCTTAATATATTTTTCTATGAAATCCTTCCCAGCCTTTCCTCAACTACCAAAAGGCTCAACATCACAGTTTGACTATTCAATTTTTTGTTTGGTTTTCATTAATTGCTATTTGAGATTCTAGTAAATTTGCCTGTGATACTCAAATTTTCCTCTGACTGAAAAATCAATATTTCAGTAGCTCCAAAACCTTGCACAGATTTCAGTGATATTTATTACACCCTGTCCCTTTTGCAATATTCTAATTTGCCTGCAGACTTTTACTGTATCTCCTTATACAAAAAATTACACCAAGGTATACCTTGCCCCTGCTAATGATGGGAGAATGAAACCCAAGGTTTATACCTCAGAAACCCAAACAGTAAAATTTCAGTAAAATATGGTATGCTTGTACTGCTTAATGCTGTAGATTGCTTCTCATTTTCACTATATCCTGCTTGGGGGTGGGGGAATGTCAGAGGCATTTTCCCATGCTAATAATGGAAAAAGAAGATCTTATTTTAAGATATGTCCTCTGTTCCAATAATTGGTCAAGTAAGGTTTTCTGAGCATCCCAGATCAGATTTTAAAACACTGATTTAGTCCTTTGTGATTGATCTACTCAACTCTGGAAGCTACATTAGAAAAGGCTTACATATTTATCCAATGTCTGATACTGGGCATAGTGAAGCAAGAGAATCTTATAGATTGTAGAAAAAGGATCATAAAAAGTACTTCAAGAAGTAACATTTGACTTGCTATTTATTTACCAGTGAGAGATAAATGAATTCTCAGATTGTTTATGGGAACAGTGCTCAGTCTGTTCATTTCATTAACTCAGAGGAGAAGCTGATTTTTAATGTATGCTATGCTACATGCAACTGCTCACATAATAAATTTCTTCTCAGTTGCAAATTATTGCCATCTTTCCCCATTTCTCATTTGATTAAACTAATCAGGAGGGGGGACAGATTAAGGTCACAGTATGCATACCGTAAATAAGTAAAAGGAACATTTTTAATTACTTCATTGCAACTTGGTTTCTAATAAGAAAACACAATGCAGATGAAGAAATGAAATATTTATGGAAAGCAATATACTTTTTAACTGTTAACACTGAGGTTTTACAAGCCCTAAAATTGAAGAAACACATTTATTGTTTCCAAAACAATGGTAGTTTGTAATTTTTTTTACACATATTGATACTTAGGACTCAGGGGCTTAGAGAAGATAATTAAATTTATTGGCGAAATATAGTTTCTTACAGTTCAGGCTGTAGAAAAACATGCTAAGCTTTAGCAAAATAGGTGCTACAGAGCTGATAAACATCAGCAGTACATTCCTAAAACTCATTGGCTAATGTAGCAATGAGCTTCTATGGTTGTCCACCACTTATACAGTCTGCCACCAAGGAGAACAACTATTGAAATGTCCAAAAGCAAATGTATCCCAATACCATTTAAACATCCTACGTAGGTCAATGGTTCCTAGTCTTTTCCACTCCTTCTTTTTCCACTCCACAATGAGGGCTAAGCAGCAAGGCTACAAAAAAGAAAATAATTTGTTTTTTTTTTTTTTGCAAATTGAAAAACACCAGGGCATCTTCAGACCAATATTTTGGTAGGAAATAAGGCTAGGCTTTCTGAGCCACGTTACCAGATTGTACTTTCCAATCTCAGTCTAGCAGTAATTGTTCTGATTAGAATCATATTTAAAGTTTATTAGAAACACAGAATAGTAAAGGAAATGTGGATGGGTATGTGTGTCAGAGGCAGGTGGAACAAAAGTACAATGGGTAGGGCCATAGAAATGGAAACTAAGATGCAGAAAAAAGCAAACTTTGATAGAAATTGGGCAAGACATGCACACATACAAAAATAAAATAAAATGTTCACAAAGATGGAAAGATTTGGCATTACCCGCCATGGAGGGACTGTTGGTGAAATTGACAGAACTTGTTGAATTGGACAAACTGACTACTTTGATTAGAGAAAGGATAATATCTGTATTTATTGGTGACTGCAAATCCCTTATGGACATTCTGCATAAAAATAAAAATAATAATAAAAAAAGAACTTGTGATTTATGGTTTTGACAATGAGGAGGAAGGAGTATTAGGTATGTTCACCGCCTTGAGTTATTTATAAAAATAATGAAGGTGGGATAAAAATAAAATAAAATAAAATAAGACAGGATAGATTATAGAAAGAAGAGAGTCATGATGTAACTTTAGAGAGAGAGTTTAAAATATAATTGTACTTATAATTGCTGTGAAGAATAAAGGAATTATACCTTTATACTGCATCTTTATATCTTTCTCTTTTTTTCTACTTTTTTCTACGTTTTCTCTTATTGCACTTTTAGCTTTTTCTGGTATTTCCTCTTTTTTTGTTTTTTCTGTTCTATTTTAGTTTCTATTCTTATTATTGCTGTTACATTTTTCAATTAAAAATATATATTAAAAAATAAATAAAATCAAATGTTAGTGCACACTATCTGATTACTGGCTGCATCATAGTTTCTTCGTTTAGAAGCCTTGGAAGATTTCACCCCCAACATGGAAAGGTGGGGTTAGATTCCTTCTTTCCTTCCCCATAGCTGTCTGTTGTTCTCTGGGGAAATTCAGAAGGAAAAAAAAAGATATCTAGTGATTTACTCCCTCATCATTTAATTTCAAGTGGAGTGGAATTATTGTGTTTGCTCAAGGATTTAGTCAATTCTCAGAGGTGTATCATACTAGAGGAAGAATAGATTTTCCTACAAGTGAATTATTTGTGCATTCTGATCTAATGGAGATCTCCAGAATCTTGTATTGCTAAAGGTATAGGCACAGAGGAATAAAATGAGATGATAAAGCTAATTGGATAGCTATGCATGTCAGCATTAGACAGATCATCACACCACACAGTCCCACCTCAGATTTTCTATATATAGAAGTAATTTTTTTTATTTTATTTTATTTTTATCCTGCCTTTATTATTTTTATAAATAACTCCAAGCGAACATACCTAATACTCCTTCCTCCTCCTATTTTCCCCACAACAGCAACCCTGTGAGATGAGTTGGGCTGAGAGAGAGTGACTGGCCCAAGGTCACCCAGCTGGCTTTCATGCCTAAGGCGGGACTAGAACTCACAGTCTCCTGGTTTGTAGCCCATTGCCTTAACCACTAGACCAAGATTGTACAGTATATTGACAATAACAACAGAAACAATAGAAATGCCACTGATTTTGCAAAGTGCTTTGTAGGCACCTGATTCATTTTTTTTTCTGTTAAAGGTGATCAGTTCAGTTTAGGAGATGGGTTTTGAAGGGTGATCAAAACTTTATTGAATCAAAGTGCCTCTCCAGAGTTTTCTGCAGCTCTTTTTTATCATCATTAAGCCTTTTGCAGTCCATCCAGTTTTGGATCCCTATGTTTTAATTACAGAGTGTACAATAAGTAACAGGTCAACACTGACACTCTAGAGAGGTGCCACTGTTTAAATTCAGAGTATGCTATGCTTAAGCAAGGATGTGTGTGAATAATACTGAAATATAATTCCACCTGACAACCAGTGCTTCTATAATACTCCATGCTGACATCAAAATGACACTTGTGTCATGACATCATTGTGCTTCCAGATCTGGGCTACAATTAAGTACATGTGTCATGTCATTTGTGACAAGTGATTTAAGTCATTTCTCCTCCTCTTACCACTTCTACAGACATCTGTGCTGACAAGCTGCAGTGCTTTGCAGACCATTAATTGCTCCGCAGTCCTAAAATTAAGAACTATTGTCCTAGGTATTGGGGTTATAACTAATTCAAATGAGTTTTGAATTTTTTATTTTTTATTTTTTTTAGTAATAATGTGTGCCTACAAAACAATTTGTATTCTGTGTATTTTCATATTTAATGCCTTTGGAAAAACAAATCATCTACACACAAATACTACTCCGTCTTACTGGTGTTTATTAATATCAGTATTACATCCTGGAAAATATTAAGTTCAATTAGATTCCATATTAAGTAGAGAAAAGATATGAAATCTTATATGCCCAACATTCTGGAAATCTCATGCAGCAGTCCCATGCACTTGTTTGTTGTTTATTTGTTTAGTCACTTCCGACTCTTCGTGACTTCATGGACCAGCCCACTCCAGACCTTCATGTCGGTCGTCAACACCCCCAGCTCCCCCAGGGACAAGTCCATCACCTCTAGAATATCATCCATCCAACTTGCCCTTGGTCGGCCCCTCTTCCTTTTGCCCTCCACTCTCCCTAGCATCAGCATCTTCTCCAGGCTGTCCTGTGTTCTCATTATGTGGCCAAAATATTTCAGTTTTGCCTTTAATATCATTCCCTCAAGTGAGCAGTCTGGCTTTATTTCCTGGAGGATGGACTGGTTTGATCTTCTGGCAGTCCAAGGCACTCTCAGAATTTTCCTCCAACACCACAGTTCAAAAGCATCGATCTTCCTTCTCTCAGCCTTCTTTATGGTCCAGCTCTCGCAGCCATATGTTACTACAGGGAACACCTGTCATGAGTAAGGATGACGAGCAGGGGGCTCCCACCCAAACTGTCAAGCGCATGCGTAGCACTGAGGAACTGTTCAGCCATTCAAAGAGACACAGATCGGGACCGCCTTAACCTTTGGGGTTTATATGGCTGGGTTTTTCCCACGCTTCCTCAGTTTGTTAGGATTCTTGTTAAGTACTAGTAATAAATATTAGAGACCAAGTCATTGTCTCAGTGTGTTTCCTGGTAGTCAGGACAACACCATTGCTTTAACTATGCGGACCTTTGCTGTCAGTGTGAGGTCTCTGCTCTTAACTATTTCATCGAGATTGGTCATTGCTCTTCTCCCAAGGATTAAGCATCTTCTGATTTCCTGACTGCAGCCAGCATCTGCAGTAATCTTCGCACCTAGGAATACAAAGTCTTTCACTGCTTCTACATTTTCTCCCGCTATTTGCCAGTTATCAATCAAGCTGGTTGCCATAAACCATCTTGGTTTTTTTGAGGTTTAACTGCAAGCCAGCTTTTGCACTTTCTTCTTTCACCTTCATCATAAGGCTCCTCAGTTCCTCTTCACTTTCAGCCATCAGAGTGGTATCATCTGCATATCTGAGATTGTTAATGTTTCTTCCAGCTATTTTAACTCCAGCCTTGGATTCCTCAAGCCCAGCATGTCGTATGATGTGTTCTGCGTACAAGTTGAATAGGTAGGGTGAGAGTATACAGCCCTGCCATACTCCTTTCCCAATCTTAAACCAGTCCATTGTTCTGTGGTCTGTTCTTACTGTGGCTACTTGGTCGTTATACAGATTCTTCAGGAGCCATACAAGATGACTTGGTATCCCCATACCGCTAAGAACTTGCCACAATTTGTTATGGTCCACACAGTCAAAGGCTTTAGAATAGTCAAGAAAACAGAAATAGATGTTTTTCTGAAACTCCCTGGCTTTTTCCATTATCCAGCGGATATTGGCAATTTGGTCCCTAGTTCCGTTGCCTTTTCTACACCCAGCTTGTACCTCTGGCAATTCTCGCTCCATGAATTGCTGAAGTCTGCCTTGCAGGATCTTGAGCATTACCTTACTGGCATGTGAAATGAGTGCCACTGTTCGATAGTTTGAACATTCTTTAGTGTTTCCCTTTTTTGGTATGGGGATATAAGTTGATTTTTTCCAATCTGATGGCCATTCCTGTGTTTTCCAAATTTGCTGGCATATAGCATGCATTACCTTGACAGCATCATCTTGCAAGATTTTGAACAGTTCAGCTGGGATGCCGTCGTGTCCTGTTGCCTTGTTATTAGTAATGCTTCTTAAGGCCCATTCAACCTCACTCTTCAGGATGTCTGGCTCTAGCTCACTGACCACACCGTCAAAGCTATCCCCGATATTGTTATCCTTCCCATACAGGTCTTCTGTATATTCTTGCCACCTTTTCTTGATCTCTTCTTCTTCTGTTAGATCCTTGCCATCTTTGTTTTTGATCATGCCCATTTTTGCCTGGAATTTACCTCCAATGTTTCTAATTTTCTGGAAGAGGTCTCTTGTCCTTCCTATTCTATTTTCTTCTTCCACTTCAGTGCATTGCTTGTTTACCTAAGGGTAATCTCTGTGAACACAGTAAGGTTTATTTCCATGAATTAGATAGTACTCCATCATCACATAACAGCTAATCTTATGTTGCTATAGAATTGAAGATGAGGGAATGGAATCATAGAGCTGGAAGGCCACATAATTTCCCTTCTACTTAAAATATGAAGACATTCATGAACTATCCAATTTTGTTCACAATGAATCGAAGAGAAAATTCATCAGAATATTTTAAAAATGCATATAATGGGGAGATAGTCTGATGCTCACATATTAACCGCACTCACAAAAAAGCTCATTTGGTATGTATCAAGTCCTGCTTCACCTGATTCTTAAAAAAATAAAATGAAATAAATTGTAGCATTATCTTTAGTTCCAAAAATGTCTCTGTGCTTTGTCTGCTAGCATGCGGGGGTAGGAGGGGAAGAGGTGTATGGGATGGGGTGGCAGAGTATGCAGATTAATCAGGTTGGCCTTTAGCAGGACTACCAGACCTGAGATGCAAAAATGCAGCTGAACACCATAAGGACCATGACATCTGCATACAGAAGAAGGTTGGTAGATTTATTAAGTAACTTTGGCATATGGACATCTTAAGAGCAGAGGAATCATGGGTTGTCACTGACATAGAAGTCAAACAGTGCTGGGGATAGAATGCATCCTTATTTAAAACCATTAGTAACAGGTAATGTGTCAGGATGCCATTTGCTCCTGTACATATTTTTAGACATGTGTTTGTACACAGAGCCTTAATCAGGCATAGGAAACTGGGTTCCATGTCTATCTAGAATAGCCAGTTTCTTCCACAGAATGTCTCTGTTAATAGAATCAACTATTCTATAGTGCCATACAAAGGTCAACAAAGGTGTTATATAGCTGTTTTCTTGTTGATGTGTACTTTGTTATAAGATGGCATAGAGTAAAGCGATCATCTATGGTAGGGCACTCAGGCCTGAACCCTGTCTGTTCTTCTACTAGAACTTTCTTCTCCTGCACCCAGTCCTGTATTCTTCTCAGGAGAGGATTCCAAATAGAGAATCTCTGGCACTCCAGCATTAAGGGTTGTAAGGTAATAGAAACCTGCCCAGGCAAGTGGAAAGTTTTGAGTGTTTTGAAAGCACATAGACACATAAACAGTCTACCTACCTTTTCATTCTTTCCCCTCAAAATTCTTCTGAAAGCTAATACAAAATGAGAGACAAATGTTCATAAATGCATGCACATGAAACAGATGGAGCAACAAAGAGAAAAAGTCTTATCAATTCTTTTAGGAAAGGGAATGTGTTAATTATAAGCATGATCTGATGAAACATGCAGGCATTTCATGTTAAAATACATGTGATTTTGCATTCAACATCTCTTTGAAAATTCCATGCAGAAGGACAGGAAAAATAACAGAAACTAGAGAAACGGCATATCCATCTGGATTTTTGAAGATAGTGCTTATTTGAAATATAGGTAAAGGTAAAGGTTTCCCTTGACATTAAGTCCAGTCGTGTCTGACTCTAGGGGGCGGTGCTCATCTCCATTTCAAAGCCGAAGAGCCGGCGTTTTTCCGTAGACACTTCCGTGGTCATGTGGCCAGCATGACAGTCACAGAACGCCGTTACCTGCCCGCTGAAGTGGTACCTATTAATCTACTCACATTTGCATGTTTTCGAACTGCTAGGTTGGCAGGAGCTGGGACTAGCAACAGGAGCTCACCCCGTCACACGGATTCGAGCCACCGACCTTCCGATCGGCAAGCTCAGCAGCTCAGCGTTTTAACCCGCAGTGCCACCGCATCCCTTATTTGAAATATAGCAATGTATTAAATAGTATTGTTTCAATTATTGACATGACTTTTCCTCATTACTTTGATTACTGCTATATTAGCAGAAATCCTAAGCAATAACCAAATTTATTGTGTTTTAATGTCTCTGGATAAATAATCATGATGCCATTCATACCCATTATCACTTATTTGCAATTTGAAAAGAAATATAATCACTAGATATAAAATTTTCAGAAGAAGAGAAAAAATAACACTTGCTGAAATGCTTACAGCTATCTAACCTTGACCATAAATTCCACATCATTTCACATTCTCCCTTGAAGAATGCTCAGCAAATGCTGATAGTTTAGGGTTAACTCAAGCTTTATCCCAAAGCCTAAGAATTGTCCAAACATCATTGTAATATAAATATGGTTCCAAGCAAAGCTTTTTTCCCCTTTTTTCATAGTCTAAATGTCTCAAAAGCAGTTTAGCAATTCTATTGTTCCTAATCCTCCAATAATTATAGGTAAAACTTGCTGTTTCATTACACAATCTCTGTATTTCAAGTGATAAAATCCAATATGTTACAGTATCTTCTGGTTCCTTTTGAAGTACGTTGCTATCATTTGATACTGCCTACAAGTAGAACCTTGCTTCAACTGCTATGATGTCCAGCATGTTAAGTTCTAGATGTCAGTCCTTCTGAATTCAAAGTACTGTATTTAAAAAAAAACAAAAAACGATGATTCTGGAACACTTTTCCAACATGCTGCTGCTGCTGCTGATGATAATGATACCTCTAGAGTGATTTTTCTGAGCATCTTGGAATACTTGCAAATTATTCAATATAAACATTATTCAATAAAACCATAAATTCTTAAGAATAATTACAAAATATGAAATAAACTTAATAGCAAAGCAAAGCAAGCAAAAGAACAGGCAATCTTGCAAAACTACCTGCTGTCAAAGTAATTCTTATTCTACAAAGGCATGCCTTCAATTGCTTTCTGAAAGAAGTCAGTAACATGGCTTATATTTAGTCAGTCAGTCAGTCAGTCATCGCATTTATATAGCTGCCCTCCTAGCTCCTCTGTTTGGCCAATGTGAATAGCCAGATCCAAGAAGTAATGGGAGGGATTCCTTTAAGGAGGCACAAGTATGCCTACTTCTAAAGAAGCCTTCCCTGAATCCAGCAGTATGAGACAATGTTGCCGTATCTCCAATCTTCCTTTTTTAGGGGAAGAATGTAGAGAAGGTAGTGTGGCCTCTGCTATGGTGTGCCCTAGAAGAAGGAGATTATCTGGACGCCTTTCAGTCAGTTTCAGGTTCAGGCATGGGTACTAAATGGCATTAGTTGCTCAGGAGGATGTCCTTTGTTGGGACTTGGATGGAGAAAGTGAATATCTGCAGTTATTTGACTTCTCAGCAAGATCTAACAGCATCAACTATGTTATGAATTGCCTGCAAAGGCTGGATATGTTCTATAGTGGCTCTGCTCCTTCCCAAAGAAGGAATTCTAGTTGGGGGAGGAAGAAGGGCTCAGATCAATGAGTGCTTCCTTCTGGGGTCCCACAGGAATAATTGATCCACTACCGTTTACTTTTCACTATCTACATAAGACCATTAGGAAAGGTTTTCAGTTTGGGGTGAGGTATCATCAGTATGCTGATGCAGTTACTATATATCATCATCCTGAGCTGAACTGAAGATACTGTGAAGGTTTTGATCCAATGTTTAGAAACCATAGGGTTGGATGAAGCAAGCTGATGTTGAACAAGATAGAGTGGCTATTTGTCCAATAACCATACAATTCTGTTTTACTTCATTTTTTTAATTCTGGAAGGAGTGGAACTCCCCCTGAAACAACAAATCTGTGAGTTGGGTGTCTCCTTGAACTCATGGCTATTGCTGAGTATGAGGTGGGGATGGTGGTCAGCGGTCCTTCAGCCAGCTTTGGCTGGTGTCCAACTGCAACCTTTTTCTGGATCTGGAGGATCTGACAATGATGACTTCACACCCTCATCATCATCACCAAGATGGACTCCTGCAGTGCACTCTATATGGACCTACCTTTGAAGCTTATTCATAAACTGCAAAGGTGCTGGCAGATAACAGCCATAGCTATATAACACTTACATTGCATGTGCTGAATTAGTTACCTATAGAATACTGGGTATAATGCAAAATGTTACTTTTATCTTTTAAAGTACTACAAGGCTTGATGCTTAAATCAACCCTGACTGTTCATTGGAAGGACAGATACTGAAGGAGAAGCTCAAATACTTTGGCCACCTAATGCAAAGAGAGGACTCACTAGAAAAGACCCTGATGCTGGGAAAGACTGAAGGCAAAAGCAGAAGGGGATGGCAGAGGAGGAGATGGTTAGATAGCATCACCAATGCAATGAATGTGAATTTAAGTAAACTCTGGAAGACAGTGGAGGACAGGAAGGCCTGGCTATGGTCCACAGGATCATGAAGAGTCGGACATGACTTAACAACTGAACAACAACATCAGGTATGCTTATTTCTCTTGGTGATATTCGGCATCTTTTATATAAGAAGCAAAATCTGTGGAGATCAAGTAGTAGTATTCCCATTTTGTGGAACAGAATTTCCTGGAGGGCAGATTGGTACCTAGCCTTTCTATAAAGCTGTGAAATCATTGTTCTGGGGGGGCTTTTGAAAGTTAGTATCCCTCAATGGTGGGTTGGCACTTGTGATATTTGTGATGGTGACTATTTATCCTATTTAACTTATTGCTAATTTCTTTTTCTTGTATCTTACTTTTTACATTTTTGTTACTATAAACTGCTTAGAAATGAGTTGTAAGATCTGGTGGTATACAAACAGGTACATAACAAATTTTCACACAGGACTTATACATTTTCTTCCTATAGGCATTCCAATTTCATTCTAGTTTCTTTTATTTATGGCCTCTTCTTCCATGTCCAGTTTTCCCAAATTCAGTTCTTGCCATCATCAAAAGATGGTTTCAGTACTTTTAATCATCTTAGTCTCCTTCACTCATTTTCAGTCTCTCATAAGTATATTCATTCCCTTTGCATGCGTGTATATGTATATGTATATGTATATGTATATGTATATGTATATGTATATGTATATGTATATGTATATGTATATGTATATGTATATGTATATGTATATGTATATGTATATGTATATGTATAGGGAAGCCTAAGCCACACATTTGAAGCTAGCAGCCTATTTCTAAGCAACTATTCACCAACCAGTCACCATTCATGTTCACAGTCACCCTTTGGAATGGCCCAGTCACTTTGTCTTCTAATCTCTTGTTTCATTCACATATATTCCCTCATGCCATGTAACAGAATATCCTACTTCCCTCTAACCCAACCTCCATGGATCACATTGATACAGAATAACAGAATACAGCATTTTTTTTTCTCTCAAACTCATACCTAGTTATTCCATTATCAAATTTTCTGAAGTATAACATGAAACTATCATGAATCTACAGATTCCAACTTTCATGTGCACCAACAACAATTTAGAGTAGGAAATTCCATACTTGCTGATATCCATTTTAGACTTTTCATCTTAATTAATCCTTCACCTTAAATCCTTCAGATATTTAACTATTTCATTCTACAACACCAGATAAGCTCTTTCAGTTCTTTACATCCTTCTACTTTCTCTTAAGTTCATAGACCCATAAGATCTTCACTACTTATTTGTGTTCTTTACTATTTATGATAAATCAATATCTTTCAAAGTCAATATCTTTCATATAACATGGTCATCACTAGATAGGCTCATAAATTTTGACCACTCTCAAAAGTTGATCATAGCTTTGGCCAACTGAAATTTTCGCTTTTTAATGAAATACCTTTTAGTAATGTAGAAATGCAACGTAGGCTACAAGACTTAGTCAAAACTCAACATGCAGCATTCCTTGCTAATGGTAAGGACTATATTGAATGTTTTTGACACATTTTGACCAGCATACACTTGCTCTTCTGTGAAGGCTAAGAACTTTAATCTAGACACTATTGACTATATCTAGTCAATATACTGTTTTCCACATCCCACCATTCTGGAGGTAAATGCATTATTAAGACACGTTCAGGAAGCATCTTGACCGGTACACCTGCAAATTTCTTCCCTTCATGATGATGGTGCCATACAGACTCAAGTCTTATAATGGCATATACCATTGGTTATTAAAGAATGGCTAGAGATTTTAGTTATTATAATGATTGATTGGTTATGTGCCATCAAGTTATTTTCAACTCCTAGGGACCACATAGGTGGACTTTTGTCCCTGATGATCTATTCCTAACCTATTCTTTCAAGACTCCCAAAGATGTACTCATTGCTACTGTAACTCAGTCCATCCACCTTTCTGCTGGTCATCCTCTTCTTTCTTTCTCATTCATCTATGAGCATAACAAACCAAAACTTGTACCTCCAGGAGAAAATTTTATAATGAAGCCATTTTAAAATGAATGCATGATAAAATCTATTTTATGTTTACATAAATCTGTACAACTAATTCAGTGCTGCCTTTGACATTAAAATGGAGTAGTATCTTGTTCCTAATTATTTCCTTTTTAAACAGTATTAAAATTAATGAGATTACCAGTGTTCCTTTTAAAGTACATTCATTGTTCATGATTTTGTTGTGTTCATTTGTTTCTTAATAGAAGCAGAAAAAAGATCTATGTTCAGAGTAGTGAAATTTACATGCATATATATGGGGGGGGGGGGCTTAAAACCTCCAGGTATTTTCAGTTAGCACATTTATGAGTTTATCTCTCATCAGCCCCAAGCTGTAAATTCAAAATACAGGCAACAAAAATAAATAGTATGCTAGGCAAAAAAAAAAAAAAAAGCAACTGTGGGAGGGAAGCTATTAAAATAAATAATAAATAAAAATGTTTAGTAGAACAGAAAAAATAGGACAAAAGATTGTGTCATATTAGGGGGAAATGAGTATATTGAAAAGCCAAAGTCAAAATAAACAAAATGCAAATGGAAAGTAGGTCAGCTGAAGAGCCTTAAAGAATTTCTTCATCACTGAAGCTGACATTTGTTTTCTTATTTTGCTTATTTATTTCTTAATAATGCCTTCAAGATTATTCAAATCAAGGAAAGCTATGCATATATGAAATTGCATTATTATTATTATTATTATTATTATTATTATTATTATTCAGAGTCTAACATTCCAGGACATTTGTTTGTTCATTCCAGGACCCACACTCCGACAGTCTTTAGTCAGCCAAGCAGTTGCTGTTTAGGAACAAAACTCTCTTATCAGGAAATGTGCAAATGAAGTTAAGAGCAGAGCTGGTACTGGATCTCTTCAATTCTTCCATCATTTTTTTTCCAGTGCCAACATATTCAGATTCTTCCTTCCTTCTTGTACAAACTCAGTCTCATCATCTCATTACAGCTTCCATGATGTACCATCTCAGCATACATCATCCAGCTCTCTGTACATTTATCTCACTTACTCTCTACCTCTTCCACTTCCTTTCTTCTTAATCATAACCAGATGCTAGCCCTCAATATTTTCTACCAATTAACTGTGGAGCTAAACTATAACAATTACCTAGGTCCCATCTTAAATCAGATTCAATGCATCTTCAGTTCAGCTACCATTGTTTCATATGCTATCCTTGTGGCAGAGTGCTGGAAAGCGTTTGGCCCAAGAGATCAGAAAAATCACACACCAGGCATTTCTATAGAAATACATCTATTTACAGAAAGCACAAAAACATATTTTAAAAGCTGTGCATTCACATGCGCTCAGAGAGCACCGGGAAGAGAGGCTGTGTAGAAAGAAGGAAACAGAAACTAAAACAAGTCCAAGCAAGCTGCCCTCCAGGCAATTTCCTTATTTGGTCATGCCTTTTCACACCCAAACTGAGGACAATTAAGTTCGACTTCTTCACCCTGCTGATACTTAAGGAAGGACTCAATTACCATGGTAACATTAATTTCTCTAGCAGAAAACAATATACCAACAATCTTAACCAAGCTAAAATATATGATTTGCATGAAAACCATGCAATCAACATTTGCTGCAGCTATTGTTATTAAATGAACACAAGGACAGGTGAGAAAGATGTGTGAGACAAATTTCATTCCACAAGATTTGGTTCAGGCCCAGTTTGGAGAATTGGAAAATGGCCTGATTCAGCTTGAACTGAATTGGAGACTTCCCAATTTGATTTGGACTTGTCAATGTTTTATGTTTCAACAGAATAAGATAAAATTTATAAGTATATTTTGAGACAGAGACTTCTTGATATGAAGAAATTTGTAGCCCCAACCTGATTTATCAGTCTTATCTTTCTTGAATTCTTAATCAATGGAAGTAAGAAGTTTGGGTTATAGGAATACATTCAGACATCAAGAAATTATGTTGTTCTGCAAAGAAAATGCAAAACCTTTCATACCTACCAAGAATGGGCAAAGCACATTTGAATTTAATTGCAAATGTCAGTGAGAAAATCAGGAATATGCTGAAGAGACTTATCTGTTAGAGCTGTACATAATTCCACCACCACCGCCACTACCATTACCACCAAGAATGAGAAAAGCATTTCAGATGTCATATAAGCATAATGTGATGGCTGCCTTATTCAAAAAAAACCACAGACTCACCAGCCAGGGCTAAGGATATCTGGTTTATTAAGAATAGAATGCAGACATGGAGAAAGACGGGAATGAGCACATGGCGTGCGAGGTAGCCAGTAAATACCCGTGGTGCAGACCTGATCCTTCCCCACCCCCCATTGTCCCAAAGTCTTGACCAACGGTGAACCCGGAGTCTCGATGGGTGATCAGGGGGCAATTCTGGAGTCTCGATGGGCAATCAGGGGGATTAGCGCTGATTACCTCTGTCCTCTTCCTGTTTCCGGAGCAGGTGTGTCCCCTGTGGTAATGCAGAGATGTCAGGGAGATAGGATGATGGCTTCCCGGGTCAGGGCAAAGTTATGGCTCCTTTGTCCTTTATCTGTTTTGTCTTTCAGTGCTTATGGGATTAGCACTGATTCTTTCCTCCCCCCTCCCCTTCACCGGAAAGGCATGTTCCCCATTGTGATGTATGTATACATTGCAACAGGGGACATGACATACTGCCTCCCCCAAAAAAACTTCAAGGTGCCGGTTTGGAAGGATATGCTGCATGGAAGCGTGTGACTAGCCGTTGCACTGAGACATCCCGGACATGCACCCACTCAGGGTTGGGGAAATGTCTCCAGCGGACCAGGTACTGAAGGGTGCCCCGTAGCCTTCGGGAATCTAGAACCTCCTTTACTTCAAAGTGTTGCTGCCCATTGATCATAATGGGAGGAGGCGAGGGGGTTTCGTTATGCCACTTTGAGGAGGTAGCCGGTTTCAGTAAGGCACAATGGAATACCGGGTGTATGCGTTTCAAGTTGTGTGGCAATTCTAACTTAAAAGTTACCGGGTTGATTATTTCCACTATTGGAAAAGGGCCAATGAACTTGGGGGCCGACTTCTTTGAGGGCTGCAGGGACTTAATGAATTTAGTGGAGAGGTAGACCTTATCTCCCACTTTGAAGTCTGGCTGCGCAGCCCTGTGGTTGTCCGCATAATGCTTGTAGGTTGCTTGGGCTTTGGAGAGACCCAGCTGAATGATTGGCCAAACGTTGGCTAGCTGAGCAGCCCAGTCATCTGGGGAACAAGGTGGGGTAGCTGGCTGTGGCAACTCCAGGATCGGGACGAAGTCTTGTCCAAAGACGACCTGGAAGGGGGTGTGGCCCATGCTCTGGTGCACTGCATTGTTGTATGCCACCTCAGCAAAGGGGAGTAAGTCTACCCAATTATCTTGCTAGTAGCTTATGAAGGAGCACAAAAATTGTTCCAGGGTGGAGTTAAGGATTTCCATAGAGCCATCTGTGTAGGGTTGCCAAGCAGTGGATAATGCCTTCTTGGTGCCAATCAACTTCAAAAATGCTTTCCAGAATTGTGAAGTAAATTGTGTACCCCTATCTATGACCAAGTGGGAGGGGGTACCGTGTAATTTGTAAATGTGATTTAAAAAAAGGCATGCCAGCTGTTGAGCGGAGGGAATGGAGGCGCATGGAATAAAATGGGCCTGTTTCAAAAAGTAGTCCTTAACCACCCAGATGACCATTTTCTGCTGGCTGGGTGGCAAGTCTATGATGAAATCCATCGAGATTTCCTCCCAAGGGCGGGAGGGGCTTGCCACCGGCTGCAATAGTCCCTGGGGCTTACCCACTTTTTGCTTGGCCATAGCACATGTAGGGCAAGCAGCGACATAATCTTTTACATCCCTCCTAAGTGTAGGACACCAGAATTGTTGCCTTAACAGATGCAGCGTTTTCACAAAACCAAAGTGCCCTGCCATTTTGTCATTGTGAGAACGTCTCAGAACCTCTGCTCGCAATTGCTCCGGCACATAGAGGCTATTTTGTTTCCAGGCCAAATCATTTTCAAAAGAAACATTGTTTTTATTGGTTTGCAACCATGTATCCATTTTTAAGGCTTGTACGAACTGCTGTTGTAATTGCGATGAAATTGACATGCGTCTCCCTCCCCTTGCGGGTGGTTGTGCCGGAGTACACTGCGTTCCAGTTTGGCTGCGCGTGACAGCTTGGCAACCCAGCTGTGTGTCAGTCCATACAGTACCTATAATGTCTGATGCCTGACTGGCATCCTGGGGCCACCTAGAGAGAGCGTCAGCTAAGAAGTTCTTTCTTCCCGGTATGAACTTCAGCTGAAAATTAAAGCGGCTGAAAAATTGAGCCCAGTGAACCTGCTTGGGGCTGAGGCATTTCGGGGTACTGAGCGCTTCCAGGTTTTTGTGGTCTGTCCAGACCTCAAAGGGGCAAGTGGCCCCTTCCAGGAGGTGTCGCCATGCCTCTAAGGCAGCTTTGATGGTTAAAGCCTCTTTCTCCCATACATGCCATCTCCGTTCTGGTTTGGAGAACTTGCGGGAGATGTACGCACAGGGCTTCAGCTGATCATTTGGATCCCACTGAAGCAAGAGCGCCCCAATTGAGAAATTGGAGGCATCTACTTGGACTACAAAGGGCTTGGTGGGGTCGGGGTGTTGTAGAACCAGTTCGGCTGTGAACAGGCTTTTGAGATGATCAAAAGCCCTTTGGCATTCAGGTGTCCAGTTAAGTAGCGCTCCCGGGTTTCGTGCTTTGCGCGTGTCTCCCAAACCCTTGGTGCGGAGTAAATTAGTTAGGGGCAAAATGATTTCCACTAGTCCCTTGATGAACCCCCTGTAAAAATTAGAAAATCCCAGACTTTGTAGTTGCCTCCTAGTGCGCGGGTGCTCCCATGCCAGAATGGCCTGGACTTTCCAAGGGTCCATTTCGATGCCCCTTTCAGAGATTCTGTAACCCAGATAATCTAGCTGAGTTTTATGAAACTCGCACTTAGAAAGCTTGGCAAATAGCTCGGCTTTGGGGAGTTTCCTGAGCACCTGCTTAACCAAGCATTTGTGCTCCTCTTCAGTCTCAGAATATATCAATACATCGTCTAAATACACAAGGACCCCCTTGAACAAGTGTTCATGCAAGACCTCATTAATTAACTGCATAAATACCCCTGGTGCCCCTGCCAAACCAAATGGTAATACTTTATATTGGAATGATCCCAGTGGGCAATTGAAAGCCGTCTTCCACTCATCCCCCTCCCGTATGCATATGCGGAAATAGGCTTCTCGCAAGTCCAGTTTAGAGAATATTTTCCCCTTTGCCAGATGTGCTAATATGTCTTTGATTAGGGGCAAGGGATATTTGTTTGATATGGAAACCGAATTCAATCTGTGGTAGTCCATACAGAGTCTTAATGTCCCATCCTTTTTTTCTCTGAACAACACTGGGGCTCCAACTGGCGAGTTTGCGGGCTCGATGAACCCTCGTGTTAAGTTCTTGTCCACAAACTCCCACAATGCTGCCAGTTCTTTCTGGGTCATTGCATAAATTTTTGGCTTTGGCAAGGGTGCGTTGGGGACTAGTTCTATCACACAGTCAGCCTTTCTGTGGGGTGGGAGTTTGTCTGCTTCGTTCTCCCCGAACACATCTGCAAACTCAGTGTACCTGTCTGGTAAGCCTTCCAGGGCCGCTGAAGCCAGATGTGTGGTTGTAGACGCTGCCCTCCCCACCACAGCACGGGGAATTCGGTCCCCTGTAGGTGCTTGGTAGAAGCCATCTGCAAATGTGATCGTCCTGGTTTCCCAATTTATGTATGGGTTCCTTCGTACCAGCCACGGAATGCCTAAGATGACTAGAGTGTGGCCCACTGGTGCCACGACAAATTTCAGTCTCTCCCGGTGGCTGCCTAACTGCAGCACCACTTCTCCGGTGAGTTGGGTGACCGGGCCCCCTCCCGCTGCCGAACTGTCCAATTGCGTGAACACTATGTGGTGCTGAAGTGGAAAGCAGGGGAGATTTAAATCTGCAACCACGTCCGGGTGCATTAGGCACCTAGAACAGCCCGAGTCTATTAGAGCCCAGACTTCAACCGACTTCTCAGTGGAACTTAACTTAACTTTTACGTACAGGGTGGGACAGTTGGCACTCACCCCGTCATCTCTGCGCCCATTCTCCTCCTCCACTTCCCCTCTGGCGCTTCTCAGGGCAGGTGGCTGGCGTTCTCCTCCTCTTCACTGGAGTAAGGTAGTTCTTTTGCTCCAATCTCTCCCCTGGCCACTGGCATCTTTTTGGGTGCTACGGGTGGTTTGCCCAGCATTTTTCCTGGCCTGTCAACTGCCTTTGTTTTCGGGCATGCCGCCGCTTTGTGGTCCTCTTTCCCGCATCAAAGGCACTGCCCCTTGATGAACCGTCGCTCCCTCTCCTCTCTCCAGGGTTGGGATGTTGGCCTCACCAGTCCTGCAGCGGTTCGGGGTCCCTTTGCCATCGCCGCTTGTTGCGCCGCCCTCTTGGCTTGTAGGAAGGTTTCCTGGGCATTTTCCACCTTACCGGCCAGCAGTATCCACTCGTGTAGAGTGTTTGGGTCATCTCTGCATAATGCCCACCTCAGAACGTCCATGTTCAGGCCCTCTTTGAAACATTCAATTAGGGTACATTGTGACCAGTCCACCACCTTTCCAGCCAGTGCTTTAAACTCCATGGCATAATCTGTTACAGATCGTTGCCCTTGGCTGATTCCCCTTAGGGATCTCTTCGCTCTCTCCTTTTCTAAGGGGTCTCTGAAGTGTAGATTTAGTGCCCAGAGGAACTCGTCGAATTCATCAAGCTCTGGGGCTTCTGCCTGGCATAGCTGCACATACCAGTCAGCCGCCCTTCCTTTAAGTTTGTTAGCAATGGCATTAATTTTGCCCTTTTCTGAGTGGAAATATGGCCCAAATTCTTCCATGTAGTTCTTGGCATTTGTTAGGAAGAAGGATAATGTTGCTGGGTCCCCGTCGAATTTGACCCTGAAGTCTTTCACCCCCACTCCTGGTGGGCTCCAAACCACATCTGGTCGTCTGGACTTACCTCGGGCTGCTGGGGTTCTCTGGTCTCAGTGTGGGGATTCCCCAAGCCAGACTCCGGGCGGCATTGCCTCAGTTTCAAGCCGGCTCCAGCCTCTTCCCAGCGGTCGTGTCTCCAGGGTGGGAGGGGGGAAAGATGACCTCCTGGCGGATTCCGCGAAGTGAGCTCTGCCCAGCGCTGCCTCAGCCTCCTGCCATCTCCTTCCTCTCCCCGGCTGTCGCGTCTCAGGGGTGGGAGGGGGGGTGATGAACTTCTGGTACCTGGTTCCACCTCACCCCTTCCTCGGGATTCCCATGCCACCGACCATCTCAGGAACAGCTGTTGAATTGACTCCAGCCTCGCCTCCATTATCCTCAGCCTCTCAGCTGTCTGGGAGCCTTCCTTGGTTCGTCCGATCTGGCGCCTTCCCTCGGCTCCTGCGATCGTCAAGGACAGCAGGTCCCGTGGCTTCCTAGACGCCCCGAGCGTCCTTGGCAGGGATCCTGGCATCTCGTCCAGGGTGACCCACTCACCCTGCGACTCTCTGGTGGCTTCAGGTGTCCTGCTCCTTCCAGCCTCCTCCGAGCTTGATCTCGAACCCTCCTGGATTTCGTACCATCTGGGAATAGTGTTCTCACCGATCGCCCATGCTGTGGAGTTGGGTGCCCCGTCGCTGGTCCTCTGGTAGCCACCTCTTCATGGGTTGAGTCTTTCCATCACCAGCTTTGATCCCTCACAGACGAAATCTGGAATGGTGCTAGCAGAAAAAAAAAAAAATATTCCCGTTTTTATGTGATGGTTGCCTTATTAAAAAAAAAACACACTCACCAGCCAGGGCTAAGGATATCTGGTTTATTAAGAATAGAATGCAGACACAGCGAAAGACGGGAATGAGCACATGGCATGCGAGGTAGCCGGTAAATACCCGCGGTGCAGACCTGATCCTTCCCCACCCCCCATTGTCCCAAAGTCTTGACCGACGGTGAACCCGGAGTCTCGATGGGAGATCAGGGGAATTAGCACTGATTACCTCTGTCCTCTTCCTGTGTCCGGAGCAGGTGTGTCCCCTATGGTAATGCAGAGATGTCAGGGAGATAGGATGATGGCTTCCCGGGTCAGGGCAAAGGTATGGCTCCTTTGTCCTTTATCTGTTTTGTCTTTCAGTGCTTATGGGATTAGCACTGATTCTTTCCTCCCCCCTCCCCTTCACCGGAAAGGCATGTTCCCCATTATGATGTATGTATACATCGCAATGGGGGACATGACACATAAGTATAGCATCTCTCACCTATTCATTAAGGAGCCCAACTTTTTCAAGCTTCTGTATAAGGCTGAAAGATAGGGTCCAGTGCTTTACAGGGTATGCTAACATTAATTAGTCTTTACCTTAAGAAGGCTGAGATTCATGTGATCCTTGTTGGTTACGAATGTACAGTATACAGGAAGCAGTATATAAGCCATGCGACTGCTATAACATCCTGTGTCTATCTCATATCAAGAAGTTACATAGTTTACAAGTGACCTTTTTGCTGAGAAGTGCAGATCAGGCCAGATGTTAGCATTTTGATGGTGGTAACCTTTCATTCCTTCAGCAAAGGATCGTTACCTTGTCATGGTGCTGGAGCTTGAGCACCTCAATGGTGCCATGAGCTAAACTGTGAAGGGCCAACTAAGACAGGAAGGTCACAACAGAGAGGTCAGACTAAATGTGATCCCTGGGGAAGGTAATGGCAACCCACCCCAGTATTCTTGCCGTGAAAACTAAATGGATCAGTACAACCAGAGATATGTCAGTATACCATCGGAAGATGAGACCCCCAGGTCGGAAGATGGTCAAAATGCTACTGGGGAGGAACAGAGGATGAGTTCAACTAGCCCCAGACATGATCATGCAGCTAGCTCAAAGCCGAAAGGATGGCTAGCGGCCGATGGTGCTGGTGGTGAACAGCGAATCCGATGTTCTAAGGATCAAGACACCATTGGAACCTGGAATGTAAGATCTATGAGCCAGGGCAAATTGGATGTGGTTATTGGTGAGATGTCAAGATTAAAGATAGACATTTTGGGCATCAGTGAACTGAACTGGACTGGAATGGGCCACTTCACATCAAATGACCACCAGATCTACTACTGTGGACAAGAGGACCACAGAAGAAATGGAGTAGCCTTCATAATTAATAGTAAAGTGGCTAAAGCAGTGCTTGGATACAATCCAAAAACGATAGAATGATCTCAACTCGAATTCAGGGCAAGCCATCTAACATCACAGTGATCCAAATATATGCCCCAACCACAGATGCTGAAGAAGCTGAAGTAGAGCAGTTCTATGAGGATCTGCAGCACCTACTGGACAACACGCCTAAAACAGACGTTATTTTCATCACTGGAGACTGGAATGCTAAGGTGGGCAGTCAGATGACACCTGGAATTACAGGTAAGCATGGCCTGGGAGAACAAAATGAAGCAGGACATAGGCTGATAGAATTTTGCCAAGACAATTCACTCTGCATAACAAACACTCTCTTCCAACAACCTAAGAGATGGCTTTATACGTGGACTTCACCAGATGGACAACACCGAAATCAGGTTGACTACATCCTTTGCAGCCAAAGGTGGTGGACATCTGTACAGTCGGTAAAAACAAGACCTGGAGCTGACAGTAGTTCCGATCACAAACTTCTTATTGCATAATTTAGGATCAGACTAAAGAGATTAGGGAAGACCCACAGATCAGCTCGATATGAGCTCACTAATATTCCTAAGGAATATGCAGTGGAGGTGAAGAATAGATTTAAGGGACTGGACTTAGTAGATAGGGTCCCAGAAGAACTCTGGACAGAAGTTTGCAACATTGTTCAGGAGGCGGCAACAAAATACATCCTAAAGAAAGAGAAAACCAAAAAGGCAAAATGGCTGTCTGCTGAGACACTAGAAGTAGCCCAAGAAAGAAGGAAAGCAAAAGGCAACAGTGATAGGGGGAGATATGCCCAATTAAATGCAAAATTCCAGAGGTTAGCCAGAAGAGATAAGGAATTATTTTTAAACAAGCAATGCGCAGAAGTGGAAGAAGACAATAGAATAGGAAGGACAAGAGACCTCTTCCAGAAAATTAGAAACATTGGAGGTAAATTCTAGGCAAAAATGGGTATGATCAAAAACAAAAATGGCAAGGACCTAACAGAAGAAGAAGAGATCAAGAAAAGGTGGCAAGAATATACAGAAGACCTGTATAGGAAGGATAACAATATCAGGGATAGCTTTGACGGTGTGGTCAGTGAGCTAGAGCCAGACATCCTGAAGAGTGAGGTTGAATGGGCCTTAAGAAGCATTGCTAATAACAAGGCAGCAGGAGACGACGGCATCCCAGCTGAACTGTTCAGAATCTTGTGAGATGATGCTGTCAAGGTAATGCATGCTATATGCCAGCAAATTTGGAAAACACAAGAATGGCCATCAGACTGGAAAAAATCAACTTATATCCCCATACCATAGAAA
Organism: Candoia aspera; assembly: GCF_035149785.1. Classification (NCBI taxonomy): domain Eukaryota; kingdom Metazoa; phylum Chordata; class Lepidosauria; order Squamata; family Candoiidae; genus Candoia; species Candoia aspera. The sequence goes on from NC_086157.1 coordinate 23,278,438, forward strand.
AGGCAGAGGAACTAGGAACCAAATTGCCAATATCCACTGGATAATGGAAAAAGCCAGGGAGTTTCAGAAAAACATCTATTTCTGTTTTCTTGACTATTCTAAAGCCTTTGACTGTGTGGACCATAACAAACTGTGGCATGTTCTTAGTGGTATGGGGATACCAAGTCATCTTGTCTGCCTCCTGAAGAATCTGTATAAAGACCAAGTAGCAACAGTAAGAACAGACCACGGAACAACGGACTGGTTTAAGATTGGGAAAGGAGTTCAGCAGGGCTGTATACTCTCACCCTACCTATTCACCTTGTACGCAGAACACATCATACGACATGCTGGGCTTGAGGAATTCAAGGCTGGAGTTAAAATCGCGGGAAGGAACATTACCAATCTCAGATATGCAGATGATCGCACTCTGATGGCTGAAAGTGAAGAGGAACTGAGGAGCCTTATGATGAAGGTGAAAGAAGAAAGTGCAAAAGCTGGCTTGCAGCTAAACCTCAAAAAAACCAAGATTATGGCAACCAGCTTGATTTTTAACTGGCAAATAGAGGGAGAAAATGTAGAAGCAGTGAAAGACTTTGTATTTCTAGATGTGAAGATTACTGCAGATTCTGACTGCAGTCAGGAAATCAGAAGACACTTAATCCTTGGGAGAAGAGCAATGGCAAATCTCGATGAAATAGTTAAGAGCAGAGACATCACACTGACAACAAAGGTCTGCATAGTTAAAGCAATGGTGTTCCCCGTAGTAACATATGGCTGCGAGAACTGGACCATAAAGAAGGCTGATAGAAGGAAGATAGATGCTTTTGAACTGTGGTGTTGGAGGAAAATTCTGAGAGTGCCTTGGACTGCAAGAAGATCGAACCAGTCCATCCTCCAGGAAATAAAGCCAGACTGCTCACTTGAGGGAATGATATTAAAGGCAAAGCTGAAATACTTTGGCCACTTAATGAGAAGACAGGACACTCTGTAGATGATGCTGATGCTAGGAAGAGTGGAGGGCAAAAGGAAGAGAGGCCAACCAAGGGCAAGCTGGATGGATGATATTCTAGAGGTGACAGACTCATCCCTGGGGGAGCTGTGGGTGTTGATGACCGACAAGAAGTTCTGGCATGGGCTGGTCCATGAAGTCACGAAGAGTCGGAAGTGACTAAATGAATAAAAACGTAACAAACAAAAACTTTTCACTCAATTTTCTTCCATGATGACTTTCTTCACCTTCTCTATCTGAATTAGCAAATACTTATTTTCTCTTCAGACAATCTTTTCATCTGCAGTCATACTTCCTGTGATGAATGGAACACTCATCCATTCATTCAATTGTGACTCATAAGCTTCTGCTTATAAATCTATTTTAATGAATCCTAGAATTCGATACAGAGAAAATGTTGCAAATGGAATTTCCCACAGATTTCTACATTTTAAAATTACAGTAACTTCAATCCCCCCCCCACTGCCTCCTTAGGTATGTGCCCCTCCTTCTCTTGCCAGCAGATGGCTATAATGGTCTTTCGCAGATGACCTTGGTGCGAAGAGCAGCTGGCCCAAACAAGATGATTCACACTCCAACCATGCTCTCCCTCCCTGCTGGTCAATTCACAGGTTGACATGGGTTGCTGCAAGTTGGATGCAAGTCAGATAAGATGTTCTGGGAACAATTGATCGGGGAGCATGACACTTCCTTGTACTGCTAGATAACGTAAGCCTAGCACTTAGCAATAATTATCACAGATGCAACACAGTAATAATAATGTTGATGAATGTGATGTAATAATAATGAATGCAAGCAGAAAATTAGATTAAGGCACCAAACTCCTTCTGCAGTGCTCGTTTTCTTACATGAGACACTAGCAATTTATTGTATGTGTCTGTGGAAACATTACAGCTGAGCTAAACAAACTTCTATCTCCATCCTTTATCATATTTATAACTGTAGCTGCAAAAAGGAGGAGGACGAGAAGGAGAAAGAGGAATGAGGAAGGAATGGATATAAAATATTTTAATATCTTGAATGGAAACTCCAAAGGATATATCCTGCTATAGTAACAATAGTATAATACATTAAAATTTGACAATGTAGTGACTCTTTAACTTATTGGGAAGGAATTAAAAGTTATGGTTTGTATACAGAAGTTTCTAAGTGTAGTCTTTGAAATCTCCATTTTAAAGAGTCAAGAAGTAGCACATAATACGAAAGTCATTTCTACCTCCCACCTCCAAAAAATGGAAAATCATAGCCAATCAGAATTTGTACTGGGCTAGATGACAGTTAGTCTAACTGGGTATTAAGGAGATTTTTTGTGAAGGAGGAGGAGGAGGAGGAGTCATCCCTATGCATTAAACACACACTATCTCTCTATCACACACACACTTACAGTATACATACATATACACACATAAAATTATAGACCCATATCTTAATCCATCCTGAATCCATCTTAGGTAAAGGTAAAGGTTTCCCTTGACATAAAGTCCAGTCGTGTCCAACTCTAGGGGGCGATGCTCATCTCCGTTTCTAAGCCGTTAGAGCCGGCGTTGTCCGTAGACCCGTCCGTGGTCATGTGGCCGGCATGACGACACGGAACGCCGTTACCTTCCCGCCGAAGCGGTACCTATTGATCTACTCACATTTGCATGTTTTCGAACTGCTAGGTTTGGCAGGAGCTGGGACGAGCAACGGGAGCTCACCCCGCCACGCGGTTTCGAAACGCCGACCTTCCGATCGGCAGCTCAGCGGTTTAACCCGCAGCGCCACCGCGTCCCCTTAGAATCCATCTTAGTCATTAATATATTCCCTCATGGAGGCTATTTCTACAAAGGCTGATACCTGTACATGTGCAGCCTTGAAATCCTGCATTGAGTTGTACAAAGCTAATTTTAGAACTCTGATTACTATTAGTGAAGACAATATTCCCCTTCCTTCACTGATGATTTTAAAATAGGTATATATCTCTTGAAGTGTCCTCTGTCATATTGAAATGAGCCCACACATCAAAACAATCACAGATATAGATATAGATATAGATATAGTTATAGATATAGATATAGATATAGATATAGATATAGATATAGATATAGATATAGATATAGATATAGATAGTATTTGTCTGCTAATTTCCTTATTTAATCACATAAAATTTTGCTTTGACTGAGGTACTACTTGTGACTCATCCAAGGGCTGAATCTACCTGAATGACTCATTTTGCTTCTGTTTTGTTTTTTTTGTTTTTTTAAGCATGCCAACAGGCTTCAAAGAATACCTAGAGGCAAGTCTAGATGAGGGCTTAGTTCTGGTCACAGTCAATGTCACTGCTGAGTGCACACAATCCCAGCCAGTTGCAATTTATTTATTTATTTATTTTACAGATGAGAAATTCCTGAGCAGCTGGGTTTCCTTTTCATCTCTGATACTGGCACAAACACATCTCTGCTCAACTTTTGGCTAGAAGGGCACTTTCCGATTTGCTAACTTGCAGTAAAGAAATGCCCATAGCATTTAATAATAATTAAATGCTAATGGACATTTCTTTACTGCACTTTCATAATGAGAGGTGCTGATTCAAGCCAATACTGATACAGTACTTAACAGTAAATAAATCACTTTATCATAGCCATTAGGCCAAAAGAATGATATAAAATCTAAAAAGTTAGTGAATATTTACAATATACTCTGTGTGTGTGTGTGTGTTTATGTGTGTGTGTGTATACAGTATATACATATGCACATACTGTATATATAGTGTATGTATGTGTGTGTGTGTGTTTATATATATACACACATACACATACAGTATTTATGTATGTATGTGTGTATATGTATGTATGTATGTGTGTGTGTATGTATATGCATGTGTATGTGTATGTATATATATATATACACACACATACATACACATACACATACACACACACAAGTATGTAAAGATATAAGATATATAACAAGAAATAAGAATAAATTATAGCATATAAAAGTACAGGGATAAAAGTCCAATAATAATAGAATAAAATAACATAAATAAGTCCGAATCTTCAACTACAAGTAAAACAAATAGCACATATAGAGGCACAGAACTGGTCCACCTGGGAGGATATTTTATTTTGTTGTGTTGTATTATTTTATTTTATTTTATATTTTATTTTATTTTATTTTATTTTATTTTATTTTATTTTATTTTATTATTTTATTTTATTTTAATCCCGCCTTTATTATTTCTATAAATAACTCAAGGTGGCATACATACCTAATACTCCTTCCTCCTATTTTCCCCACAACAACAACCCTGTGAGGAGAGGTGGGCTGAGAGAGAGGGACTGGCCCAGGGTCACCCAGCTGGCTTTGGTGCCTAAAGCAGGACTAGAACTCACAGACTCCAGGTTTCTAGTCTGATATATACTTGGGTATAACGTTGTGCTCTCTGCCCGGAAATGTCTTCAGGATGTGGTGGCTGAGAATCATTCTAGAGCAGCCTTTCTCAACTGTTTGATCCTGGAGGAACCCTTGAAATATTTGTCAGACCTCGGGTAACCCCTGCACATTCAAGCTCAAATATAGGCCAGAAGTTACAAAATTATTATATTCATTTCTTGTGTAGGACTATACAGTATATATGCATTAACAGTGTTCTTAAACTAAAAATAAATAATGAAACTTACCTCTTTAATCTGAAGTTGCCTGAATTTGAAATATGTTTTTAAATAAATTGTGATCTGCCAGGGAACCCCTAGTGACCTCTCGTGGAACCGTAGCGTGCCACGGAACCATGGGTGAGAAATACTGTTCTAGAATCTCTGTCCTCCTAACAGAGGAGCATCTGATTCAAAGGCATTGTCGAGCCATCCCCACAGGGGCACAGGTGCCGGCACTGGTGCACTGGAGTATTCTTATAGTGTCCAAAGTGGACTGATGAGGCTAGTGCATCCTGTATGGATAAGGTATAAGCCCTATGAAATTTTGATATTGTAATATATGATAAATAGAGTTTATCACTACCAGTAACAGACAGTGCAGCATGTGGTACGAGTATCACTAAGATTGGCAACCTAGAGACAGAGATCTTCTCTATCTTACTAAAAACTGTAATATAAAAGCCTTGATTAACCAAAGCCAGGGAGGGGCACAGAGGCCAATATCTCTTGGTCCATGCAGTGACAGCCATGGCATATGGAAGTATGAAAAATGATATCTGGTGAAATAATGTAGCAAAAGATGCTGTGGCTGAGGGAAAAACCTTATAAGAGAATGATTGTTGCAAAAAAAAAAAAAATTGAATGAGAAAAAGAGATTGTATAATGTGGATATAGCGAAAAAGAGTAGTCAAAGAGAGCAAGGGATCATGAAGATGAAAGAGGCATAGAAAATGCTGAAATATTTTGATGGAAACAAAGGAAAATGCTTTAGAACTCATTGAAGAGGAACAGGAGTCTCCAGAGATGTGAAAACAGAATTAAATCTAAAAGTGATGAAGTTATTTGGGATGAAACTAAACTTGGGGAATTCTGGATAAATTATTTTATTGATTTGTATGGGAAATAACAATACATAAAATGGAATTGGAATGAAATTGAAATTAAAATGCTCTATCTCTATCTCTATCTATCTATCTATAAATCAAATTTATCACCATCCATCTCCCAAAAGGGACTCCGTGTGTGTGTGTATATGTATATGTATATGTATATGTATATGTATATGTATATGTATATGTATATGTATATGTATATGTATATGTATATATGGATGTGGATGTGGATGCTTATGGAGTGGCTGTGCAACTTGTTCTTGATGATTGGAAGAATAGTTAATATCCTGGGCCAAAGCAAAGATGATGTGAATAAACACCAAAACTACAGAGAGATTATCTTGTTAACTGTGCTGAGGAAAGTATCTGGCAGAATTCTGATCAAAAAGATAGAAGAGATGATATTGAGCAAAATTTGAGAAGTGGAGGGCAGATCAAAGTTTTGTTCTGTAGAAGATTACTGAAAAATGTATAATTTGTAAATTATGTATATATGTATATATGTAAAATGTGAAAAAGAAAGTTTATTCTACATTTGCTGATTTAGAGAAAGTGGATGATAAAGTAAATAAATAGCCTTGAGATAGAAAATGTTTTCCATGAACACAAAGTTGGGTCGGTTGTTGAATTTGATGAGTGGTATGCAATGGAACTAAACTGGCTGGGTGACCTTGGGCCAGTCACCGTCTCTCAGCCCAACTCTGTGCAATGTAGACTAGCCTCCTCATGGTGCATCCCGGGCAATATGACTTGTCACGGCTAAATAGTCTACACATCTGGCTGCTGGACCTCACAAGGATTTCCCAGCAAGAAAAAGCAGCATGAACCCTGAACTGCTATGCCATATTATTAAAAAAAAAAAAAACTGGGCCCCTCAATGTTTTTATTTTATTTTTTCCCATTGTTATTGTTTTCTGAATCTGTTTTACACACCCACCTTCATCAATTCTGGACACTATAAAATTGTAACTGTCTACTACTTCCATCATCTCTCTTTATCTTAAATCTCTCTAGTTTTCCTCTTTAAATTGTTTTAACTCCTCTCCACAGTCCCCCATAGTTTCTGACCACCAGGTCCAAGTCTTTATATCTGTTTCGAGCCTCCAACTTCTGGAATGGGTTCTTGGTTATATATCACTGGGATTAGATCTTTTCTAGGGTTTTTTTTTTTTTTTTTCCAGTCTAATGTGTTTTTCTGTGATTAGTAACTGATGGTCTGATCCACAGTTAACACCCACCAGAGTTTCATAATTCAGTATAGAGTTTTCCATCTGTGGCCATATGAAGTGTAATCTATTCGATTATGGTTCTGTCCCTTTGGAGACATCCAGGTGTAGATCTCTCTTTTGTGTTGTTAAAATAATGTTAGTGATACTTAGCCTATTTTCTGTACAGAAGTCTTTCTATTGTCTTGGGTTCCTTATCCAAATTTTCTAACCATTTTAAATAAAGGTTGCTCTTCAATTTTGCATTAAAGTCACCAATAATTAGTAAAGCATCCTTCTTTCCTTCTTTGATCTATTACGTGTTGTAATCTTCCATAACCTCATCAACCAATTCTTCCCCAGTGTCCACCATTGAGTGGCTGACCTGGAATCCTGATGACCGTTATTGTGTCACTGATTGGGTTACTGTATATCCCATTACATACAGTACGTCTGGGATACAATATGTTTGGGAACAATAATTGCTAATCCATTTTTTTCTGTGAGTTTCATTTCTAGAATAGAAAATTTTGAATTCATGTGATTAGAAATGTCTGATTCTGCCCATTACACTTTACATATTCTGAGAATTTCAATCCTAGTCCATGCCATTTCCACTTTAACAATATCTAGCTTTCCTTGGTGCATACTGTGGATATTGCATGTTCCCATCCTAAGTGTTTTCAATAAGCTCTGAGCTTTTCTTTTAGTTCTGGTTACATTAGCAGCTGGACTTCACAAAGCCTTTTATCCAGCCACATTCTATTGCCTACACCTGTTTGATAAAGTCTTCTGCTGTAGCCAAACAATTACCTCCCAACCTATGAAGAAGTAGCTTTCTTTATGGTGCCTCAGTGGATTGAAACCTTGCCTGTGGCTATCTGGTCATAAGTTGATACAATATATCTCACCCTGACCTTATGCCAGTACTGACTGCTTCACTGCTTGCAATCAGGGAGATGGATCTGGACTTTTAAAGGAGTCCATACTCACCCTATTGAAGTAGTGTCTTTAGATTTCTTTGGCATTTTGCAGTATTGTGTTCTTCACAGTTCACCACATCCTGATGACACTGCTGCTCTTATGTGTCTGCTTATTTATCATGGTATGTCCCATATCTGCAGGCTTTCACACTAGCTAATACCCATAGGTATACCCTGGTTCCTTGAACTAAGGCCTGGGCAAAGCAGTTTGCGCACACAAACCAAGAGACAATTTTGTGGTTGGTATGTTTGGACCACTGATACAATTTCCAAGTGTCTCCTTTCTCTTTGCCAGTATTATTTTGATCTCTCAAACAAAACAGTATTGTAAGGGAGAGAAAAAAATAGCCCTGAAAAAGGAAAGTCACTGGAAATATATATAAAAATGAAAGAGATGCAAGCTTGGTTTCTACAAGTCTTTTCATTCTCTGTGAATAATGATCTGCTGAAAGGAAGATATAAGAATGAAACTGTGACAAAAGAAGTGAACCAATGCCAGGAGCTGATTAAGATAGATTAGCAAGTCATGGTGTTTCTCAACAGAAATGAATTAGTCCCCTAATGCTAAGAGCTATCTTTACATTTAGCAAATTCTTCAAGTATGAATCAAACTTCTTTCTAAAAAAAAAAATCCAGAAATTTAACATCCCAGTTTCAAATGGAGGTCATCACTGTGAAATTTGTGAATAATTGAACAAGTTTATGAACCCCAAATTCCACTGGTTGAACCAAACCACAGGACATGCTTTCAAATATTTTATATAGTGCATTATGCCTTATGTGGAGCCACTCACAACAAATATTAAATTAAATTAAATTAAATTAAATTAAATTAAATTAAATTAAATTAAATTAAATTGGTACAAAATGCAGTAGCTACAAGTTCCAAAGTGAACTTGTACTAGGACTATTTTTTTGTAAATCTAGAACTTAAACTCTGGTACTGGGATTATGTCATGCCCATACATTAATGATTGGCCCTAAGTCTCTCAGTTTTTTAGCAAGGATGTGAAAATGCAAATTTAATTTGGCTTTTTAAATTATTTTAACTTTTTTTGTTGTTGTTATGGGTTTGCTATTACTTTACCAAATTTAAAGGCTATATTTAATAAAGCAAACAGAAAAAGCATGAAAATTGGTACCATAGGTTATAATCATTGGCACAATATTGAACAATTTCAAACTGAGATTAAATTAATGTACTGTATAATATGATCAATGGTTACTAACATGATGTGGGAGGAAAATCTGTCACTGAAAAGGAATGAGAAGCAGTGTTGCCCTGCATTTATAGATATCCCTTTATAGTGAATCCTCAAAGCAATGCATTGTGAAGTGGCCATGTCAGTTGCCATTACAGTCAGTCACCAAAGCCACCTACTAATATGCCATCCTGAAGCATCTTCACATATAGGTCAGATGCTTCTGAAAAGCTCTGATGCTAAAATATAATGAAGAAACTGCCTCAAACAGGCATTTAAGAAGAGCAAAGCAGCTGCTTCATTCTATCTAGTAGTAGGATTGGCACTACTTGTGCATTTCATAGGTATCTGTTTGGCAACCATGGAAAGAGTTACTGTTCTGGCCCTACATGGCACTTTTTACATTGTGATATTCTTTTTTAGTCCAGAATGGCCTTTGATGAAGCTCAGATGGGTGCAGCCGAAGAAGAAATTAAAGAGAGACCCTTGTGTAACTTTGTTGCATGCAAGCCACCAGTAAAGAAGGAATTATACAAATATGATTTGGAGTCTTTCCCAATACAGGTTATATTTAAAATATAACCAGTAGTTGCCAATATCTTCAAAATACTCTCATTGTAAACAGCAAAATGCCCCATCATCAACATTATTGACAAACACATACACACACAAACACATTTGAAATATATCTTCAGGCCCAAAAAGGTGTAGAGCATTAGAGTCTAACAGGTGAATGTTCAGCACCAGGGCACTTGGATTATGAGGTTCCACAAAGTTCATTTCATTCTCCCCTGGTCTTCGGTACTTGTGTAATGACACTATAACTAGTCATCCAAACAACTAGTGTGTAAAATAGTGTGAGTATACTGAAAACATGCTCTTTTCTCTCTCCTATTTATTTATTTGTTTATTTGTTTTCACATTTATATGGCCGCCTATCTCACACAGGGTGACTCTGAGAGGGGATGGAATGGAAAGGTGGTCTGGTCTGGATAACACAGCACTCATCCAGATCATAGATTATAGTTTAGATTTAATGCATTGATTTTAATCAAGAGAGTTGGCCTGGCTGAGGATCAACTAATTGAAGTGGAATCCATATCATCTATTCATGAAGCTAGAGTGCTGTGGATAGATGGATGTCAGGCCCCGAAATGGAAAGGCGATCTGGTTTAGATAACATTGCGCTCATCCAAATCATAGATTATAGTTTGTATTTAATCCACAGATGGTCTCAGGGAGAAGCACAGTAATCCTTACAGCTATCCTTAGAGACCCTCTGGAAAGTGCAGCTGCTGCAGATATAGTTATCAAGTCAGGTAACTACAATGAAACTATGTAGTATATGTTCTTAATGAACTATACTATGCATTCAATGAGGTACAAAGCTCTGTTTAAATTGTTATCATTAGTCTCCAACAGTTTAGGCTAAAATATCCCCTCTCTGAACAGAAGGCTAAGATATATTTTGCCCCTGTAGGTTTGACTACAGTGTCCTGGATTTTCTTTTACTTAACTCTGAATGCTTGGGCATGAATATGCAATAGTAGCTTTAAGGCAACAAATTAAGGATACTGATATTCAACTAGATCTGGCATATGTTCCCAAGAATATATTCCTGCAGTTCGTTTACCCTCCTTAGACCTGGCAAATATTTAAGCCAAATTGCAATCTCCAAATATAGGGGGGGGGGGGGGGGCATTTTCTCTGGTATGATTTAATTTTCTTCCCACAGCAGTCTTATAAGAGATATAAGGGCATTCCATTTGGATTGAGATTTTTGCCCATGCAGTGAAAGGACTATTAAAACCATAAATCACATTTTATTATATTGCCCATTTTATACTAATACACATTTAGAGTTGATAAACACCACACTTGAACAAATTCCCCAGTTATTCCAATTGGTTCTATTTACAACTTTTATTTTCTGATACATGTGACTATGTTACTTGAGCAAAACCGAATCTAGTTGCTGTACGTAAAATGCGTAGCTGACTAATCAATATGCCTAGTTAGTTTTAGGGTTAATACTTCCCTATGCAAACATAATCTGTTTATAGTATCAAGTTTTATTATGTACTGGTCACTGACAGCAACAGAGATTCTACTCCATTTTTAGATTAAGAAGAGAAGCCCAAATTGTAGCTTCACTAGTGTGTTTGGTTACAAGATGTGAGCAAAGAGTAGGATTTTGCTAGTGGCAGCGTCTCACATATAGACCTTTCCAATGAAAGTAAACCTAGGCTCCATGCTGTTTTCTTTCAAACAACCCATTAAGATTTGTCTGCTCATCCAGGCATTTGCAAAGTAAAAACAGTTACAAGACCAGGCTGCCCTGTAAATTGCCTTTTTTAAAAAACGGGAAAGGAGGGTGTTTTTGTTTGTTTGTTTGTTTGTTTGCCTTTGAGTCAGGCTTGATTGAACAACACGAAGAAGTTGATGCAGTTTTCTGCACTACATTTTCCAGAATTGGTTTGCCCTTGCCTCCTTCCTAGGGCTGAGAGAGAGTAACTGGCCCAAAGTCACCCAGCGGGCTGTGTGCCTAAGGCAGGACAGAATTCAGGTCTCCCTGCTCAGATCCAGCACCTTGATCACTACACCAAAAGGTACTTTGTTTTAATTCTGGTATTTTTATCATCGTGCTTATTCACATGTTGGTTGTTCTATTTAAAAGGTGTTCAGCTGAAGATTGTTTGGTTTCTTTTCTTTTTTAAATATCTCTAGAGGCCTCTTCAGGAGAAATGTTGTTATAATGATTAATTTATCATATTTTGGAAACATTGCATTAGGCTGTGCATCATTTCTTCTATGAAAATAAATATAACACTCTGGAGTCGATCTCAACAACTTGCTCTTCACTGAACTGAATAGAGAACAGCAGCTTAATGAACTGGGACATTGGTCGGATGCCATGCATGATAGCCAAGATATGCCTGATTTTCTAGGTTACAGAGTGTGTAGGGATACACACACACACACACACACACACTAACTTAGTCTGTTATGTGGATTTTTGAATAGGTAGTATATACTGTAAAAAATTTAAGCAAATAAAGATGTATACAATCTGAAGAGAAACCAGAGTATGGCTCTTACCTTCTGGCTAACGTTAACTTTACTTCCTATAGGTTGAGTCCCATTAGTATTTAGAGGTCATTTTAAATCATTGTGCCTAAAAAAAGCCTTAGATAAAATTCAGTTGCTGGGCTTCTCTATGGAAAGTATGTGCTCATTAGGATTGATAACACTCAAACCGCCCTTAAACAATGAATCTGGGATATAGATCTCCAGACAAATTTAAGTAAGGTGCTACACCCCGATATTTGTCATTTTCTTCTGGAACGGTTTGCTCCAGCTTCCTAATTATCATCCATTGCAATTTTGAAATTTCGTAAGGCTTTCACTTTAGCCAGGCTGGACGCTCTGCCCTCAGCAGTCCTTTTCGGACGTTGTAAGTGTACTCCTATGCACCTTCGGTTACGTCCATGTGGGATGGCTCAATAGAAACCCTAAGCCATATGTTACTATATTGTTCCCTTTATAGGGACTCTAGACAGACCCTTATATATCCAATTTTGAAGAAATTTCCAGGTAGGGAGTGTGATTTCTATTTAATGCCACATCTCTCAGACAAGGACTTGAAAATATCCTCCAAAGTTGCCCAGTTTTGTGGTACCATCTGTACAATACGCCACACCATTACTTAGGTTTAGAAATTCTTAAAATAGTATTTTATTTTAATTTATTTTAGTAGTTTTATTATTAATTAATTTTAGAACCAATCATACTTACTGTTTTTTTCTGATACACACACACACACAAACACACATATTTATTACTGTTAGTACTAGATATCTTGATTGTATCTGGCCTTAGGGCTGAAATAAACTTGATTTGATCTGAAGCAAATAAAGAGGTTTTACCAGTACAATCGTATGGGGTAAAATGAAGGAGCCTTTTTTTTATTTTTTTACTGCTTCTCCTGTAAATAGGAAATGTAAACTGAAATGAATACATTCTAACATGAAGGTTTATCCAGTAAATAAATCTTTTTCAGGACACTTATATTAGCATATGCAAGAGTATGCAAAACAGAACAGTCACCCAGCAAAATAATTTTAGACAGTTTAATGAAAAAGAATGAGCCTCAGTGAGTGTCTGCAATGAAGTCTAAAGTCAATTAAGTGCCAATTTATCCTGTGCATTTACTTAAAGATTAGCATAATGGACTTGTAATGCAGAATGATATTAAATGATGCTGATATCTAATACAAAAGTATGGTTCATGCATTCTCATTTACAAAAAGAATGAGTAAAATCTGGGACTTGTTTCTATGGATTTTTTTTTTCTTCCACAGGCCTTTGAATAAAGAAAGTTTGCGTAGAGTAAGCCTATATGGTATCTTCTGTACATGTGGAGTTTTTGATTTTGAAAAGCAGCTTTTCAAAAGTGTCATAAGCTACAATACCATGGTGGGGACACTGCTACTTTACATGTGTCCAAAAGTTCTTCTTCATATTCATATGTTTCAGGTTCTTACTAAATTATGCTTTCTATACAGTAAACTAGAGCATCAGAATCATACCATTATTGGAAAGGGTTTTTTTCGTCCTAAATTTCCAACTACCAATAGATTGATAGATAGATGATAGATAGATAACATCTGTAGTGACATTATTCTCAGCTATGCTGCTCTGTTGTCTCTGTTCCATATTATCATTCTGTCACCCACTGAGTTTGTAGTCACTTAAGTTAGATGTGTTGGACTAGGATGAGAAGGATGACCTAGGTAAAACCACTTCAGGATGTTTTAGTTTCTAGATTAGAAAGCATTTCAGATTTCTGATTCCATTGTGAATTGACCTTTTGGACTAATAGATTTCTCAAAACATAGCTTTTATGGTTTTCACAGTAACTCGGTGTCCTATGTTCCCAAAATATTTCAAACTATATAAAGAATTCATGCATCACTCTGCAGCAGTGCCAGCTCAAGGGTTTGTGGTGCCACGTATACCCTAGGCCACATTGACTAATAGTGTCATCTCCTGGCAACATGAAGATTTGTAGTTTTAGAATGGGAAGGGGCAGCATTGGTGCCCCTAAGCTTTGGTGCCCTAGGCCAGTGCCTACTCAGTCTTAACTTAAAGCCAGCCCTGCTCTGCAGTGTTTGTCTCCTGGTTACTTCAATGTGAGCCTCACCACCATTGAACATAACTCAAATACAACTAGACCCAAGTAAGTTGATGTAATTGTCTGTATCAGAGGTAACAATCTGAATGCCCAGGATATATGTGCTTCTGAAAACCAGATGGATCCCCAATCCTCTAAATTTTTTGTTCATTTGTTATTTTTAATGGGGCCACAGAGAAAAAATTATCGGTTCCATGCTTAGAGATTCACCACTCTCACTACATACATTTTAATTAAATGAAAATGAAAATGAAATGAGCATTTGCTTTGGACTTGATCCCATACATGCCTTTATGGATTACAGCTCCATGCAATTTGCAGACTAAAAGCAAAATGTCTACCATTAGAACAACAGTTCCCGAAAGTGATAAAATCTGAATGAAAAATAAACTGTAATTTATAATGTACTGTATATTCCAAAGTTATGATGTAATGTATATTCCAAAGTACAATGTACTGTATATTCCAGAATTACACTTTTCAAAGGCTAAAAGAATCTTCTTTAAGAAAGCACAGTGTTTGAGGAGATATAACCTCTTCCTTTCCTCATTTTGGAGTCCATGTTATTTACCCACCTGTTGCTGCTGAGTGAGACAATGGGAAGTTGAGCCATTCTGTCACCAGCCAATACACATAATAGCTTAGTACATGGGCTGAGTGACCAATGAAAGGCTATCCAATGTCTAAAGAAACTGGCACACCTTTATTTTCTATGGATGCTTTCTCTCCTTCACCATCACTACAATATGTGACAATATTTTCCCTTTTCCATTCATGGAGAATTATGCTGGGTTTAACACATCATATATGTCATAATGTGACTTGTTTGGTTAGTGGGATGTTTATTTCCCCCCTCCAGAAATCAGACTCTGTAAGTCAGACCATAAGGTAGTACTTTCATGCTCTCAATTTCCCAATGCCAATTTAGTTGCTTTGGTATTGCCCGCTGGACAGAAAATTGCAGTGGCATATATTTTGCATGACTAAATTTGAAGAGATTACACAGTGATATGTGAGGGTTCCTGGTTTATGTGGTAACCATAACATTGAGTTCAGGCCTCAATAAAGCAAGGACTGGTGGATATCGTTGTTTGACTTGCATTGACTCAAACAGTGAAAGCCAGGGCTTTACCACACCGTTTGAACAAAACACCCTTATTTTTCATTTTCATCTGCTAAATATCAGGTCATATGCATCTGAGAGGCTAGTGAGTCTTGCTATGTTGACTTATCTTCTGTTTAAATCTTAATGACATTATTGCACATACAAGCTCTCTTCTTTCCTTCTCTCCTTACTTCCTAAAGGGGCTACACTATTTGTGCTACTGCTGTAAGTCTAACCTTAGTCTGATTAATGCAGTGTAAGCTTTCTGAACAGATGGCTATTCAGCCTTTGCTTGAACACAGTGTACTAAGAGGAGTCCACTGCCTCTTTGGGTTATTGGTTCTATTGCTGAATTGTTTATAATGTTAAAAAGTCCTTTTTCATTCCATTCCATTCCATTCCATTCCATGTGAAGCTGTTAACATATTTTCTGTTTATAATGATTTGAATGGACACATCTGACACATGTAATATATGAATGTGTTCAGGGCCTATTCTCCTAAATAAGATTTGGTTAACTGGTAGCATTTGCAGTAAATAGGATTGCAGTAACTGGATGTTAATGTTCTCACCATTTCAGCTTTCTCTCTTTTTAAAAAGTTATTATTTATTTATTTATTTATCTTTCCAAATTTCACATTTGAACCATTACAGACTCTTCTATGCCAATGATTTACTACAGCAACTTTTGAACCAGCTGTAGAATCTTATTGTATTAAACTCCTCAACAGAGTAACTGTCCTAACTGCCAGGAAACACGCTGAGACAAGGAACTGGTCTCTAATGTTTTATTGCTTGTACATAACAGGAATCCTAACAAACTGAAGAAGCGTGGGAAAACCCCAGCCATATAAACCCCAAAGGTTAAGGTGGTCCCAATCTGTGTCTCTTTGAATGGCTACCTAATTCCTCAGTGCTACGCATGCGCTTAACAGTTTGGATGGGAGCCCCCTGCTCGCCATCCTTACTCATGACAGTAACATTAATTTATAAGAGTCATCTCAGAAGTAAATTCAATTTAGTTTTAATGAGACATATTCCCAGGGAAGTGAGTTTAGATAGCAACCCTATGTTCAGTTATGTGGAAAAAAGCCCTAATGAACTGCATAGAAGAGTACATGTGCATAAATTTGGGCTCTTAATTTTAAACAAACATGCTGACTATAAAATCAATTCTATTGTATAAAACAGATTTAAAGACAGTTTGTTACAAAGCCATGGGAGAAATTCATACTGCCATAAGGCTGATGACAAACAAAAATGGAAATTAAAGGTCATTTAGCACACTATTTCAAGCAAGTATTCCAAAAAATCAGTATGTTTTTCAAATTTTCTGGAAAAAACACCAGTGGATGGAGAGATATGTACTGTATAGAGATAGAGATATATGATCAAAAATAATCCTTGCTTTTATAAAAAACTGATCCTTGGACAAATGTGAAATTTATATCTCCATGACCAACCATTCATCTCTTTTATATACTGCACCACAGTGTAAATTTGTGTGGGTTGGTTAGTTGGTTTCTTTTCATTCCTGTTGCGTTCTTGTCATCTTTGCTATCTTTTATTCCGTATTTTTTTCCTTATTTTTTTTAATGGTTTTACTTGTGATTTGCCCAGATTTGTTGGGAGTCGGGCAGCATACAAATTTAATAAATAAATAAATCTGAGAGGCAGACCATATATGCAGGTGGAGGGGATTTGTAGTTGTTCTCACATGGAAGAATTTATCCACTTTAGCTTTACTTTACACTGAGAATTTGATAGCCCTTCTCACCTATATTCCACTTTAAATAAGAGGTTACAAGAAGCATTTAAGGGAAAAAACTGTAATAAGGCAATATCTTTGGCATTTGAAATATTTATTATTTTTCTGAGATGGCTGTACCACAAATGCACATGGTATATTTGCTGTCTAATTTGCATTTTACTCTATTAGTTAATTACTTATTATATTTATTCTGCTTGAAAAAATAGACACTATATTGGGATGGGAGAAATAATTCTCAGACTGTTTTTGAAATATAAATTTGCTACCTGTATATTTGAAGAGCAGAAATAAACTAGATTGCAATCCACTTCTTTGAGAAACATGCCTTTTTTTTAATTTTAATAATTATGTATTTATTAAAACCTTTAAAGAAACAGAATAAATAGCTATATTAAAATACATATGATCAGGGAAAAACAATAAAACCCTTTTTGAAAGACTGGAACCTTATATGGACTTTTTGTTGAAAGAAGAAAAGATTGAATTGATTATGTCTTGATTTGGGGATTAAAAAGGATTAAAGAAGGAGCAGAAAGTGTAAAATGGCAATTACTCTGTAGAAAGAAGGGTGTGTATGTATGTATGTATGTATATTCCTTTACTTCTTCTTTTTTTTATTTTCTATTGTTTCTTTTTCTTATTGTTCCTTTAATTTTATTATACTTTTATTGTATTCAAAAATTCTAATAAAAAACAAACAATAAAAAAGGAAATGAACAAGATATAAAGAGTCATAGTGGATCAGGAATAAAATATCAGTAAATGAACAAAGAGTCTCCAATTGTCATAAATTTTAATTTCATTATTCATTATTTTAGTTAATTAATTAGTTAAACTTATAGAGCTAGGTTTAATATATCATCTTAACAAATAACCAGAAGTCTTTATAAAACTTCCTCTGTTCTATCATCCTATTTGTTTATTCTTTGAGCAGAAAATAATGCAAAGCAGCAAAGAAATCCCTCCCCCTTCCCCCACCCCCACCCCGTTTGCTGCCATCTAGTCAAAGTCTAGATTTTTACAACCCAAATCTGATAGCTTTACAAACATGACTGGGGAAAATTTTTGACTTCTTTGCTTGGACTGAGAAGACAGCTCCATGGGCAAGCAATGCAACTTCCTCCTTCCTAAAGATGTCCAAGTTATCCTCCATTTTCTCTTTCTTCCTTACCCTTCACTCACTTGTTGTTCATCCTTCCTCTAAAATAGATCATTCCCACACATTTCTTGTATTCTACAGATGACAGAAAAGCAAAAAGAAAGGTGGAGGTATATTGCAACTCATAAACCAGAATTGTAGTATCTGGTTTTAAGTATGTATTCAAAGCAGTTAAAGCAACTTTAGCAAGTAGAGCTCTTGCTGAGATAAAGGTATGCAAGCACTGATACATAGCAATAAGCAGAGTATTTTCTCTGGTATTTAAATACATGAACACTCATGGGTATGCAGGACACACTAAGCCATACACTATACAGTAGTTTATAAACAAGAAAGATTGGGTTTCTGCTCCATGGCAAGCCAAACACCAATGACTTATCCAGGTGTTGGTCTGGAGTGATGGATCTAATGGCATGAATCTGCCTGATTAGTTTCATTTCCTGGAAAAATATTAATTAATTAATTAATTATCAAAACATGTCTTCACAAGACACCATTAAATAGGATTATTAATATTAAAAGGTGTAGTTCACTTTTCAATAAAAACAAATGCTCAAGGAAACAAAGTCTGTGGTTCATTATTGCCCTAGAACTCTGTCATCTGGAGACAGCTGACAATATGTGAACATTAATGGGGAGGGGGAGGGGGAGGAAGCAATTGTTCACCCAATAAGCACAGTTTTCTGGAGGAAACAGAATAATCAAGTCAGTTAAAGAACAATTCTGGTAGTAGTCAGGCAAGGAAGAATGGTAGTCTCCCACATAACATTAAAAGAAGCATTTCAAAAGAATCTAAAAGGCAGCTGAACTCAATGCCAAAGGTATCTACATGGGAAATATTCAGACTGGTCTGCTTTGTGCATATCACTATCACATCAATCCATTATATCATATGTATGTGTTTTATACAAAGATAATTTGCACTTGTTTTCACATAACACCTTTCTTGAACATGTATACTCTGCTTGTATACACATTTTGTATTCTGTCTACCTTATAAACAAATTCCTAAATATACACAATTTTATACACAACTTTGAACCAAAATATGTTTTAAGAAATGCTATGAAGTACATATATGTTCATGCCATGATAGATTCTTTTGGTGACTCTGATCATTTTGTCTGAAAATAAATTATAGATTATTTTTTAAAAATATTTATTTGCTACATTATTTATTTTATTTATTAAAAAATCGGATGCTTTTTTGCAGTCTACTGCTCTCTTCCCTTTTTATATTCCATTACTTTCCAGAAATATTACCAGGTTTACCTGCTGCTTCAATTAATGATTCTATTTTGTTTTTTTAAGCGAGCAAGCTGGACAGAAGGAAAACAGATTGCAAGGAATCTTTATAACATCCTGAAATTCAAGAGAGTTGGGGATTCTAATTATAGGTTTATCAGATTGCTGAGATAGCAGAGAAAGAAAAGGAAGGCTTATTAATTTGTCATTGGTTTCACTCTCAATATCTAAGCAAATTATTTTACTTGCACAGTAATTCGCATAAGAGGACAGAGTTTCATTTTTCTTCACCACTAATTTATGTCTTCTTAGGATAAGCTATTTGGCCCACAACCTCACATTGAGCGTCTTGGGAACCAATTATTGACTTGTAAAATGGAGCACATTGCCTAATATGGTTTAAATAATTCAACTTCTAAATTCATGCATATTCATCAAACTACAAACTTATGCATAAATATTGATGAATAGTAAAAGACAGCTGTTCTCCATGCTACCTCACCTTATCAAAAATATTCTCCACATTACTCATCAGTCTGAACCACGAATGTGTACAATTTGAATTTTTAAAAATGAAATTCAGGGATGGCACATTTATTCTGTCTACGTTATACTCTTAAATTGCCTTAAATGCAATTATGTGCATTTCTGTATACACGAATGTATAGAATTGAAACATTTATTCAGAATAAACCAAACAGGCTTGATAGTTTGGATTTATTGCTGCTCACTATAATAGATAGACTTTTTCCATGACGATCTGTCCCTAACCTGTTCTTTCAAGTCTCCCAATAGTGTTTTCATTGCCACTGTAACTCAGGCCATCCACCTTCCTGTCGGTCATTCCCTTTTTCTCTGTCTTCCACCTTTCCCAGCACTAGAGCCTTTCCAGAGAGCTGGAACTTCACATAATGTGTCCAAAATAGGATAATTTGAGCCTGGTCATTTGCGCCTGGAGTGAGAACACTGGGTTGATTTGTTTTGTGATCCATTGGTTAGTTTTCTTGACTGTCCATGGTATTCTCAGGAGTCTTAAAAAACGCAATTGCTATATTTAATCAGTAACAAATCAACACCTGAATGTCCAAGTGTCCAGGCTGCCTCTTTCCCAGTACCTCAGTACTTATTGTTTCATTTTAATTCTTTCCGTCCAATTAATCATTTACTACTTTTTTCAACTGCATTATTAATTTTCAATATTTCAAACACATCATCTCAATAGGAAGTTATATTCCATCCATTCTGCCTCTTAATTCAAAGCTCCTATATATTACCATTTTTTTTCTCAAATGAATTAAATAGTGGACTTTGAAATTGGTTTACCAGTCATGTACTTTAAAGCTTATAGGGGTAATTTTTTTACTAACGAAGCAGGATGATTAAAAAAGGCAGTCAAGGAAATCTTTGACAAAAGATACAGAATACTGATTGGGTTTCTGAACATGAGGAGGGAGGGAGGGAGAATGGCAAAGAGTGGGAAGGGAAATATTAGGGGAAAATTATATTTATTTATTTATTTATTTATTACTCACATTGTCATGTTCACTGTTTCAATGTGCACTGTACATTGTAACACTTCACATGCCATGGTGCTGACGCGCGTTTCTGTTGGGAGGTAGCTGCTGTATAACCTTGTGCCAAGCTCTGTATCTAGGTTACAGTCACTCATGCCCTTGTTATCTCTCAGATAGACTATTGCAATGCGCTTTACATGGGGCTACCCTTGAAAAGTATCTGGAAGTTTCAGCTGGTCCAGAATGCAGCTGTACGAGCTGTTTTTGGTGCCCCCAGAAGGGCACATGTAACACTACTGCTGCGCGAGCTGCATTGGGTACCAGTTTGCTTCCAGGTCCAATTCAAGGTGTTGGTTATCACCTTTAAAGTCCTACATGGCATGGGACCAGGTTACCTGAGGGACCGCCTCTTCCCCATTAAATCAACCCGTCCCACCCGATCATGCAGAGAGGGCATGCTATAGACCCCGTAGCGGGGTCCAGGAAGCTGGCCTTCTCCACAGTAGCTCCCGCCCTGTGGAACATGCTGCCCCAGGAGGTGAGATTGGCCCCATCGCTCCTGGCCTTTCGGCGGAGTCTGAAGACCTGGTTCTGCCACCTCGCTTGGGGTGGAGAGGGGAATAGAGTTACATGGGGATGGTTGTTATAGACCACTCCTCCCACACTTGGACTGTTTTAGATGTTTCATCGCTTGCATTTTTTATTCTTTATTCTTTATTTCTATTTATAGTATTTTTATAGTATTTTATTTTTGTATTATTCTGATGGTTTTAATCACTTGTTGTAAACTGCCCAGAAGCCTCTGACAGGAGGAGATGGGCGGGGATTAATTAGATTAAATAAATAAATAAAATAAATGATAAATTACTTCAGGAAATTTATCCTTTGATAAGGTTCTCCAGTTTAATTTAAATCCAGTTTCTTGAATGATTTCAACATAGGAACTACAATGTTTAACCATAGTACAGAGGTGGAAAAGTCTGCCTAGGGACCACATGTAGCTGTCTTTTGTGGTGGCCAGAGCATTCTCAGAGGTATGTGACCATTTTTGCCCTTTTGGGAATATTATGGCTTTAAGGCACAGAATGGATGCTGGGTACTTTAAGAGTGCTAAGGAATACATTTCACATCTTAAAAGAAGAAAAGGGGAAAAAATAATAAAAAGGACTGATCTTTTCAGCTTTGTTGAGTTTTAAGTAGCAATGTACGTGATTCCTACAACATAAAAAATAGGGCCCCTTAGTGGTGTCCTTATATTATATTATTTAGCCACATCCCTTAGGCCCCTGGAAGCCAAAAATATGCAGTGACAAAAGTTGTTTACTCCTGCTGTAAACTGTTTTTTGAATGGACAAGTGGAGGCTGAGATGCTAGTCTCTTAACTATGGTGTAAGAGCAGATACAAAGCTGACTCAGTTGGATGTACTCAGGAGGTATATACCACTGAGATTGTCAGACAAAATAAAAAAGGGAGACTGTATTAGTTTGTCAGCTGGAGTCATGAAATTCAGAATGTTTAAAATGCAGTTTCTTATTCTCAAGTGTTTCTGACATTTCCTGACACTTGTCATTTAATCAGCAAGAGGGGGAAGGATTTCATGGATTTAAAGGTCTGCATTCTTTAGACTTTGAATAAAATGTTTGCTAGTATTAATCCAGATACTGCAATCTTTTTCTGTCCTTAGCTCTGCTCTGCAAGGCTTGGATTATGCAAAAATACTCTTTCCAATATACAGTATAGAATTATGCTGCCTCATGTTCAATATTGGTCTCATCCTATTCTGTATATTATTCTTGGTTGTGTGGCATCTTCACACCCAACTAATCAATGACAGATCAAGAAGAGGAGACTTTCATGATCATATTTGTGTGTGTGTGTGTGTGTGTGTTGGATCTTATGCTTGGGAGAAGATTTATTTATTCCAATTCTTGAAGACACTATCAATCTTTGAAATCAGGTAATGTTGTATTAGATAAATTCCTTCTCTAGAAAATTCACTTTTTAAAGTTTCTAGGATAGCACTATTTAATATTCCATTCCCAATCTTGTTTTCTGATTAGGTAATTTAGATTAAGGTTCTTTAATCCCAGTAAAGGAAATCTTCTCCCAAGCTTAAGATCCATAATTCCTTCAAGTCAAGAGTTTTCTTCTCCATTGCGTCTGGTCCTTATGCAGCTCATGTCCCACCAGAATAAGTGCTGTTCATCATCACTGTCCCCTGCTATGCAGGAGGTAGCCTGCAACATAAGGCTGCCAGCTTCTATTTGGCTGGATACAACTTGTACAATCTTGTCCTAGATTTTAGTAACTGGTGATTACTTACCAACACCCACCCACTCTTATTTTAGGTAGGTGCATTTTATATTAGAAAACAACCATTATAATGGTTGTTGTGGTCCAAAAGTTACCTTACTGATGCAGGACCTGCTGTTTTCCTGAGATACTTCTTTCAGCAAAACCTTCATTGCTTAGTTACAGCATATTTATTGCACTTTATTTTCAGACTTGGTCATTGACTAGAACACAAAGTATACCTCTCTAAACATTTTTTCCCCATGAACCTTCTCTTAAGCAGCATCATTTTTTTTTCCTTTTCCTAAAAAAAAAAAAAAATGACTATTGTCATTTTTAAAGTGACTGCCAACAACCCTGATCAACAACAACAACAATAACAACAAAAGTTTCAATACTAATTTGATAACTGTTTCTAAGCAAATCATAATTATGCTGTGAATGTCTCATAGAATTAGCAAATAAAAAAGACATTCAGTTTTAATCCTCTAATGTCACCTACAGTATACTGTATATGATCAATAATATTAAACACTGGTAAATTCATACAGTATTATATATCCTTTTTTAAAAAAAATAATCTATAATAATGGGCTTCATCACGCTTTCAAAAAATTAATTCAGGTAATCGGATGTTTCATAAAAGTACTAATTAGAGGTACAATGTCTTCTAAGGATATGCTCAAATCCTTGAGATTAAATAATTAAATAGCAATATCAGTGGAAAAAATCTTGGAAAAAAACAGGTTAATTTTCTTTTCCCTTTTTACTGTACATCTTACAACAGACGAGAAATTATATACAGTATCATTTCTTTATTTAATAGAACTGTTATTTATGATGTTGAAAGCAAAGGATTGTTTTAAGAAAAAATGAGACATTATGTCAGTTCTGATTACTCTTGGTTGTCTTTCAATAGAATTCTATTACGCGCCTACTCATGAGTTAGTCTGAATTTATTCTGGGAGTGTAAGATAAAAACACAGAAAACTGCTTTAAAAAGTAGTATTCCAGGTCCTCATTGATTGTTTTATGTATTTTGAAATTATAAATGCAAACAGAAAGTAGTTGTGCTTATCCTATTTATTCTTCAATAAGAACAATCAAAACTCAGCTTTGTTGTAACAAGACCGAATCCCTACTGTATGTCATAATAGTTTCATGATATGAACATTTAAGAAGTACTGTTTCCAAATCTGTGGCAAATCTATTTTTGAATCAAAAATCAATCTATTTTTTAATTAGGTAAGGCTAGTTCCTTGTCAGCATTTAACCCAGTAATATGAAGCAGATAATTTATTCTAACTCAAGAACCTGATACTTCTTTCTTCTTTGTGGAGCAATTTCACTACTTTTTGAAATCATTTGTGTTAAAAAGTCTTTGAAAAGGATGTAATTCCAGCCAAAATTTATTTTAAATACATTAAATCCCGATATGTTTGTGCACACTTCAAAAAATATTTCAAAGTATGGAATTACCTTTCCTGTTCTAGAACACTTCTCTGTGCTTCAAAGTATATACACCAGTATACCACATTTATTTACGTGCTTCAATACCATTAACATTTGACAGTCAACCAACCAACCAACCAATTTATTTATTATTTATTATTAAAATTATACAGCACCCATCTCAATATAAAAGTGACTCTGGGTGGCTTAGAAATAAAAAATATAAAATGATTATAAAAATACAAAAAAATAGAAGATAAAAGAGGGAAACTAAAGGGTGGAGAAAGCATCTCAAGCTACCAAACACCCTCAGGGTGGCCTATCACTCTTGGATTCTCAAGCTAGTTGGCAGAGCCAGGTCTTGATGCTCTTCCTGAAGGCCAGAAGAGTGGGGGCCATTCTCACTTCAGGGGGCAAGATGTTCCATAGGGATGGAATAAATGTATAAAGATTAAAATTATTGTGATATCACTAAAATAAATATTGCAAATACAAATGAAGGCATAATTAGCAGGGTTTTTTTTCTTTTCTTTTTTCCCTTATGGAAATATGAACTTCTATTCTAGCAGGGAAATCAAAGGCTATTTTTGCTGAAATAAAGTGTGTGTGCATGTGTTTCTGCATTTCACCCTGGAGACATATTCCTAGGAGGTTAAGCCAAATTCCTTACAAATTTTATTCATGCCATGTAGGACAAGTTTTGCTAGGATATTCTACCTCTTTTTTAGCTCAATAATCAACCTTCATGCAAGTCAGTGGCATTTTCAGGATGAGTGTGTCAAAAATACCAAGATAGTATAAAGAGCATTTTGATAGAATCTCTGCCCACTTCATAAAGAGAAAGATACTTTATTTTAGTCAATGACCAGCATATAGCCAGATAAATTATAATAAAATACAATAAAGGATCCATACAAATATGAAGAAAATTAATAAAATATAACATTAAATTATGAAATTAAATTTAAAAAATCTATAAAAGTAATCCAAATAACCAAACCTATAAAACCTATTAACCTATGATAGTAAAAGAAAAAGAATCAATTGTCTCATTGTATTTAAACTGACATGTGTACTACAGTACAACAACATATAGTATGTAAATTATTATCTCTGATAACTTTAAAATTCCAGGGTACAGATTCTATATAGGATAGAATTAAGTAGAGAACCTTTTGGTATCTCCAAGCAAGATAACAGTATTCAGCTATCACTTCTATCAGACAGTAAATACCAAAGATAAGATGAGTCTGGGTGCAATGTGCTAAAAATGGTGTTAAGTAGTGTGTGTGAATTGTTGTTGTTTATTCGTTTAGTCGCTTCCGACTCTTCGTGACTTCATGGACCAGCCCACGGCAGAGCTTTCTGTCAGTCATCAACACCCCCAGCTCCCCCAGGGACGAGTCCATCACCTCTAGAATATCATCCATCCATCTTGCCCTTGGTCGGCCCCTCTTCCTTTTGCCTTCCACTCTCCCTAGCATCAGCATCTTCTCCAAGGTGTCCTGTCTTCTCATTATGTGGCCAAAGTATTTCAGCTTTGCCTTTAATATCATTCCCTCAAGTGAGCAGTCTGGCTTTATTTCCTGGAGTATGGACCGGTTTGATCTTCTTGCAGTCCAAGGTACGCTCAGAGTTTTCCTCCAACACCACACTTCCAAAGCATCTATCTTCCTTTGCTCAGCCTTCCTTATGGTCCAGCTCTCGCAGCCATATGTTACTATGGGGAACACCATTGCTTTAACTATGCGGGCCTCTGTTGTCAGTGTGATGTCTCTGCTCTTAACTATTTCATCGAGATTTGCCATTGCTCTTCTCCCAAGGATTAAGCGTCTTCTGATTTCTTGGCTGCAGTCAGAATCTGCAGTAACCTTTGCACCTAGGAATACAAAGTCTTTCACTGCTTCTACATTTTCTCCCTCTATTTGCCAGTTATCAATCAAGCTGGTTGCCATGATCTTGGTTTTTAGAGGTTTAGCTGCAAGCCAGCTTTTGCACTTTCTTCTTTCACCTTCATCATAAGGCTCCTCAGTTCCTCTTCACTTTCAGCCATCAGAGTGGTATCATCTGCATATCTGAGATTGTTAATGTTTCTTCAAGCGATTTTAACTCCAGCCTTGGATTCCTCAAGCCAAGCATGTTGCATGATGTGTTCTGCATACAAGTTGAATAGGTAGGGTGAGAGTATACAGCCCTGCCATACTCCTTTCCCAATCTTAAACCAGTCCATTGTTCTGTGGTCTGTTCTTACTGTTGCTACTTGGTCGTTATACAGATTCTTCAGGAGGCATACAAGATGACTTGGTATCCGCATACCACTAAGAACTTGCCACAATTTGTTATGGTCCACACAGTCAAAGGCTTTAGAATAGTCAATAAAACAGAAATAGATGTGTTTCTGAAACTCCCTGGCTTTTTCCATTATCCAGCAGATATTGGCAATTTGGTCTCTAGTTCCTCTGCCTTTTCTAAACCCAGCTTGTACATCTGGCAATTCTCGATCCATGAACTGCTGAAGTCTACCTTGCAGGATCTTGAGCATTACCTTACTGGCATGTGAAATGAGTGCCACTGTTCGATAGTTTGAACATTCTTTAGTGTTCCCCTTTTTTGGTATGGTGATATAAGTTGATTTTTTCCAGTCTGATGGCCATTCTTGTGTTTTCCAAATTTGCTGGCATATAGCATGCATTACCTTGACAGCGTCCTCTTGCAAGATTTTGAACAGTTCAGCTGGGATGCCATCAACTCCTGCTGCCTTGTTATTAGCAATGCTCCTTAAGGCCCACTCAACCTCACTCTTCAGGATGTCTGGCTCTAGCTCACTGACCACACCGTCAAAGCTATCCCCGATATTGTTATCCTTCCTATACAGGTCTTCTGTATATTCTTGCCACCTTTTCTTGATCTCTTCTTCTGTTAGGTCCTTGCCATCTTTGTTTTTGATCATACCCATTTTGGCCTGGAATTTACCTCCAATGTTTCTAATTTTCTGGAACAGGTCTCTTCAGTCCGCACATTGCTTGTTTAGAAATAATTCCTTATCTCTTCTGGCTAACCTCTGGAATTTTGCATTTAATTGGGCATATCTCCCCCTATCACTGTTGCCTTTTGCTTTCTTTCTTTCTTGGGCTACTTCTAGTGTCTCAGCAGACAGCCATTTTGCCTTCTTGGTTTTCTCTTTCTTTGGGATGTATTTTGTTGCCGCCTCCGGAACAATGCTGTGAACTTCTGTCCAGAGTTCTCCAGGACCCTATCTACTAAGTCCAGTCCCTTACATCTATTCTTCACCTCCACTGCATATCCCTTAGGAATATTAGTGAGCTCATATCTAGCTGATCTGTGGGTCTTCCCTAATCTCTTTAGTCTGATCCTAAATTGTGCAAGAAGTTCGTGATCTGAACTACAGTCAGCTCCAGGTCTTGTTTTTACTGACTGTACAGATGTCTGCTACCTTTGGCTGCAAAGGATGTAGTCAATCTGGTTTCGGTGTTGTCCATCTGTTGAAGTCCATGTATAAAGCCGTCTCTTGGTTGTTGGAAGAGAGTGTTTATTATGCAGAGTGAATTGTCTTGGCAAAATTCTATCGGACTATGTACCGCTTTGTTTTGTTCTCCCAGGCCATGCTTACCTGTAATTCCAGATGTCATTTGACTGCCCACCTTAGCATTCCAGTCTCCCGTGATGAAAATAACATCTCTTTTAGGCGTGTTGTCCAGTAGGTGCTGCAGATCCTCATAGAACTGCTCTACTTCAGCTTCTTAAGCATCTGTGGTTGGGGCGTATATTTGGATCACTGTGTTGTTAGATGGCTTGCCCTGAATTCGAATTGAGATCATTCTGTCATTTTTTGGATTGTATCCAAGCACTGCTTTAGCCACTTTACTATTAATTATGAAGGCTACTCCATTTCTTCTGTGGTCCTCTTGTCCACAGTAGTAGATCTGGTGGTCATTTGATGTGAAGTGGCCCATTCCAGTCCATTTCAGTTCACTGATGCCCAAAATGTCTATCTTTAATCTTGACATCTTACCAATAACCACATCCAATTTGCCCTGGCTCATAGATCTTACATTCCAGGTTCCAATGGTGTGTTGATCCTTAGAACTTCGGATTCGCCGTCCACCACCAGCACCGTCGGCCTCTAGCCATCCTTTCGTCTTTGAGCTAGCTGCGTCATCATGTCTGGGGCTAGTTGAACTCATCCTCTGTTCCTCCCCAGTAGCATTTTGACCATCTTCCGACCTGGGGGTCTCATCTTCCGATGGTATACCAACATATCTCTGGTTGTACTGATCCATTTAGTTTTCACGGCAAGAATACTGGGGTGGGTTGCCATTACCTTCCCCAGGGATCACATTTAGTCTGACCTCTCTGTCATGACCTTCCCGTCTTGGGTGGCCCTTCACGGTTTAGCTCATGGCATCATTGAGGTGCTCAAGCTCCAGTACCACGACAAGGTAACGATCCTTTGAATACCTCTGCAAAAATTGCAGTCCAGAGAAACAAAATAAATAGCAACCTCAATACTACCTATTCATTATAAGGAAATTCTTCCCTTCTAAAACAGCATTAAATAATGCCAGCATCATAGCTCATCTATACTTAGATTTTTCAATCTGTTTCAGATCACTGAAAATGAAGGGTTGTGTACCAAAGAAGACCTTACTGGTATACAAGATTCTTGCATTTCTGTATTATTTTCTGCTGTTGCTTATTATAGCATTATGCAAGTAACCACAGTGATTTAGCTTATACAAATAGGAGATGTTCCATTTGCTAACAGATTTATCAGAAGCAATTAAACTAATCCAATGGGGCAGAACACTGTTTTTAGTCAATAGTTCAGTGTATTAAGCCACAATGCAGTTTCAGATTTATTTACACTAGCTCCCAATTCAAGAACAATGTTTGAAACACATTGCGGTACCTGAAAGATATTTCTGAGGGTTATAGAATTGTAGGAACTCCATTCATTGAGATCTATCTTGAAAAGGCCAGGACTTACATCACAATGCTACATCCACCATCTTGCCAATTTTGACCCAACCTCATCTCATGGACAGTACTGTGCCATGTTCCACCAGTTAAAAGTTATTTTTAGTAGATCTTTGGAATATCTCTTTCTTTATAGAACTCTCTGTCCAGAAATACAACATTTCTATAATAGAATATTTCCAAGAATCCCCAAATTCTAGCTTTTTTTTTAAGCAGTCATTTAGAGATTTATATAACAGTTCTAGGTTACCTCATCACTGGTGTTTACTGAAAAACATGATTTATTTTTAACTTTCTAAGGATGTGGTTAAGTGTACATTTTGTTACATCTATACTGCCAAGAACTGCATCACTTTTGAAATGTGAAATCCATTAAATTCCAGTCTGCACCTGCATCGCTGTGAACAAAAATGTGCAAAAATTGAACTCATTTTGTCATGAAACTTTGTTCATCCTCCTTGAAATGCAATGTTCTGTGTTTTCTATGATAACAGACTTACTGCAGAAATTTATCAAAATCATAATGCAGAAGATTTTATTGTGGAAAGTGTGTCCATGTTTGCAATAAAAATCAGGCTTCACAGCATGGATTTAACGAAACAGTAATGGCAGTTTTGTACAAGACTCAGGGGATATTTATAAATACATTAAAATTTCAAAAACTATAGACATAGCCAGAAGTGCTGAATGCGCTCCCATCTCTGATAAGCACTCAGCAAATTAAAGCTATAAAAGGTTCTTGCAGACAGAAAAATGGCTTGAATTAGTGGTATTTTGGCAGGAAATATTTCAGCTTGTTTTTAAAAAAGATCCTATAAAAGAACATGTAATTTTCAAATGGAAAACTTTTAAGAGGCATATAAAAGGATAGATTGAAAGATTGATAGCAAGATGAAAAGAGACTCTACAGAGGTCTATATTTTTAATAGGCTGTATATATTTGTATTTCAATTTTAATGATTTTTCTTTATTACCCAGCTCTTTACTCATAATTCAAATGCTGCATATCAGAAGGAGAGCTATTTTTTTAAGAGGTGGCCTTTGGTTGTTCTCAGTGATAAATATTTAATATATACAAAGCAAGAAGGTATTGCATAAAGCTACTATGCAAAGTAATTAGAAACTAATTTCATTCCAAATTATTATGGACATTGTTCTCCATCAAGAGTGGAAACATTCTTCAAGGATCCTAAAGGAAATTCAAGTGCTGATCCATTACATGTTGATGGACAGTAGACAAGATTCCTTGGGGGGCAAAGATGGTGGAAGGGTTCCCAGAAGATATAGTCTCTTTGTATATGTATATGTATATGAATATATAATATTTAAGATGAGGGAGAGAGGAAGGAAGGAAGGAGGGAGGGAGGGAGGGAGGGAGGGAGGGAGGAAACAGTACAGGAAAAAAAGAAAAAAATATAAAGAAATGACTTCTGATTTTCTTTTACAACAGTTACAGGTATAAATTTAAAGTGAACTCTCACTCTATGGTTACATCCAACAGATATAGTCTCAACAATGAAAGATGAGCATTCTTCAGAAGAGTTATGTGTCAGCTACTACATAATTTGCAGTATGGCAAATCTTAGGGTTATTTTTGCTAGATTAATTACCAATCACAGCTGATTAGTTCCTTTTATTTAAGTGAAACATAAATAAAATAAACCCATGAAGTTCTGTCTTCCCAGTGGCAGCTTTAAGGGTCAAGCAAAACAATCAGTTAACAATAACATTTGAGAAACAGCGCACTATAACGACAAAACATATGAGCTGTGAAATCGTTTTGTCAAATTTCAACTAATTCATAAGTACCTAGATTTGAAGCTACGTTAGCTAGGTCACTGGTATCTCAACCTCAAGCTCTTTATTACTAAAACAATGGCAATAAAATTGGTCAGCTTCAACATTTGATTAGGAGGATTTATTGAAAGAAAAGGGCATGTAAGAAAGTCTAGAAAAGTAACTCTGCAACTAACCCAATCAAATCAGGGATTTCTTCCCATCCCTTTGGCATTTTAACATACAGAATGAGACCAAGAATCCACAGACTGAATAATGAACAGCACATTAAGTGGAAAGCCAAATCAAATCTTAAAACAGTTTGAAAAACAGCAGCAGTAGCTTACCTTCTAGGCAGATGGGCACATGGGCACGTAACGGCATGAAAAAGTTGGTTGATTCTTCTCTATATCTTCTGTACTTCTGTTTGAGCCATGTACTGAAGTCTGTTAGTCAGAACATCCATACTGAATGTGTGTATTAAGCATCCAACACACCTTGTACAAACCAACTGGGTCAGTGACTGGCAAGCAGCAACATCATTCTTGGCAGTATGCAAGTTAGGAGAGAAGATGCAGAGGGTCATTCAAAATGGTCTTTCTCCCCCTGCTCCCCTTAATGAATTTTTAATCTGCAAATATATGGAACTTCTTTTCTGGAACATTCATTCTCAGTCAAGAGTAGGGACAGCCAGTTAGTGGCACTCGTAACATGTTGCTTTGCAAGTAGTGCTTCATAAGTTGTAGTTGAAAAAATAACCTCTCTGAAGCTGCTCTGGTGATAAGTATGATTTTTTTTAAAGAAAAGTATACAGTTCAAATCTCAGTAAAAGTCTGATGAGAGAGCACTGCTTGTTCATTTGTTTGTTTGTTTTTTTTAAGATATCAGTGATATCCCTGTATCAGTAATGATCTAAATGAGAGCAATCCTTCTGGAGGTGTGTGTCAACTCACTATCACATTTACCTACCAAAAGTTCCTCAGTTCCATAAAATTCTTCAGCAGTTGCTGATATGAGAATTAATGGCTATCTGACATAAATAATTGTAGAGACTATACTCAGTAAATCAATCAATAAATAAAATACATTATAAAATTACATATTATTAATAATATAAATAAAAATAAAGTCCAGATGGCTGTACCTCATTCAGTCTTCACGTGGAAGGGGTACTTCAAGGCACTAGCCAACCCCAGGCATGACTCCTCTCCTCCCCCCCAGGCCAACTGGCAGAACCAGGTCTTCAAGTTTCTCTGAAAGGCCAGGAGCAATGGGGCTAGTCTCACCTCCGGGGGCAGCATGTTCCACAGGTCAGGTGCTACTGCAGAGAAGGCCCGCTTCCTGGACCCCGCCAGATGGAATTCTCTTACCGACGGGGTCCTCAGCATGCCCTCTCATATATTCTAAAGTTTATTGCAAGTTTATGTAGCCACATAGCACCTTGGCATACTTGTAGTGCAGATACATACTTTGCTTCAATTGGTGATAGGGCAACAATTGCTTGCACAACTGGTATCTTCACTCCCATACCTGTTCACTCATGGACTTATGATATATCCTGTTTTCTGCCCAGTTTGCATCCATTAATTACTTTGGGATTTTGCTGTTTAGCACACAGATGTAAGTGTGCATATCTGTACAGCCTCTTGACTCCAATCTAGTCTGCTTTGTTTGATGCACTCACCTTCCTACACAGAATTCCAATTGCTGGGATATCTGGTCTTATCACTGTGGCTAACTACTTCAGTTGTGTATCTGTCAGTTTCAAGAGATGTTAATGTTTTGCTGTATATTTCAGGAAGTCATTTTTTCTGGTTTTGTTGGCTTTAGTTAGTCATAGGATTTAGTAAGATCTTTTATCTTCTATCTTTGGTTGAGGAGGTAATTGTCATCCTTTCCTCTTTCTATCAAGTTGCCAAGGTGGCATAAGATGCTTCCCAGTTTTTTATCACAGTTTCCATGTTGAGGTTTTTTCTATTCTTTTGTCTATACTCCTTGTCTTTGTAATAGACAACTAAATCATCCATATAGGTGGAATGCATATCCATCTGTCATTTCGGAATTTGTAATAAAAACAAGGATCAGTTTTAACTTCCACAAAACCTTCTCATGAACCTTATGAGAAGTGGTTCAGCTTATCATTTAAGACTCTAGTTTTGCTTGCTTCAGCTAGTTTTCTGAAGTTTTCATGCATCTGAAATCTGGACAGCTGCTGCACGTAGATGTCTTCCTTGATTTTTTTGTGCAGGGACATAGTATTTACACCAAAGTGTTCTACTTGCATGTGTCCATGTTCAGTAAAATTGTGCTTGGCTACTCGGGCAAATATCTCATAATGGTGCTCACAATACTTCTGGACACTCTACTTCTTGGCCACCAGTCTTGCTTTAGCTGCTGTGCATCCTGTTCTGCATTATACTTCACCCTGAAAATCCATTTGCATCCCAATTTTTTTTTCCCCCATGTGGGTAGCTTGATAAGTTTCCAAGTGTCATTCCTATGGAGCACTTCAGTGTCCTCTTTTGCAGCCTTTCTTCCTTAGTCTCTTCAATGACTAACATGACTGACATCATTTTGATGTCTACATGCAAGATTTTTCCACTTCTCCATTCTTCTTAATGAAAGACAGACTTGTAATGAGATCCCTTTGTTTGGACCCCTTGGAGTATCTGGCCTGTGGTATCTCAGTTTCCTTTCTGGTTTTACCATGCAGACAACTTCTGGACATGTTATAAGGACCTCCTCAGAAGCTTATGGTCCCTGCTTGCTGTTTGTCTGGACATGGAGAATAAAACCTGACATTTCACTATTATTTTTTTCCCCTTCTCATATATTTTTAATGTGTGCTTTAATAGTTTACTTGCCAAGATCTATGATCTTTTTTCTGTGATTATCTTCCTCATTCATTTCTTATCATCTGTAGTTCAGTTTGGTTCACTTCTCTTTTAGCACCTTAGATCCAAACCCTTTTATATGCCCTACATTGGGCTTCCTTCATCTGTGAGTTTATTTGGAGCCTGTCCTGCAAGTACCTGGTTGTGTTAACAGTTTCTCCCCATTATTTATTTCCTAGCCCTCCATCTTGCAGCATGCACCTCAATCAGGGATTTTTTTTTTTTCCTCTCAGCCACACCATTTTGATCAGGGTTATAGGCAGCTGCATTTCATGTTCAGTCCCCTGTTATTTAAGGCAACTTTGCACATTGCCTGCTATATATATACTCCCATTGTCTGTGCACAGAACCTGAAACTTTCTTCCAAATTTACTAAAGTCACCAATTCTTTAAATTTCTTCAGTATCTCTTTTCACTGAGCAAGTAGTAAAATGTGAATCTTGTAAAATCAGCTATGAATGTAAGTATATATTTATATCCATGTAGTATGGTGATATGCATTGGCCCTCTCCCTCTCCCACTCTCTCTACACATTCATGAACACATGGATTGTAGTGGGTTGTAGTGGGTTGGGTGGTGAGGCACTTTTTGATAAAGTTGGGGGGTATCCATTTTGTTGGAAGATGCTATATAGGTGATCTGTTTCCTTTTTCTGGTGTTCTGGGTTGCTGCAGTGTGTAAGTGCTCGTCTGAATAATGTTCTTACACAGCTTCTCTTGTGGGAGGTTGGATTGTTACTTTGGTAATGGAGCACTTGGTTAGTGTAGGTAGCTTTCCAGTAGACTTGTGTTTCTAACATGCCATCATTTCCTCTGCTGATGAGGATGTCCAAGAAGGGTAGTGTGTTGTTGTTTTCTTCTTCCTTTGTGAATTTTATTCCATTGAAGATGTTGTTGATGGTTTAATGTGTTTCCTCCAGTTGTTCCTTTTTTATTATTATTATGACAAAGGTGTCATCTATGTACCAGATCCATGCTTTGGGTTGTATATGTGGGAGTGCTATCCTTTCTAGATGCTGCATTACAGTCTCTGCTATGAGTCCTGAAATAGGTGATCCCATGTGTGTTCCTTTGATTTCTTGGTATATTTGTCCATCAAACTGGAAGTAGGGGGTAAGGCAGAGGTCAATGAGATCCATTATCCTGAGTATTTCTATTTTGGTGTACTTGGCTAGGTTGGGTGTGTTGCATAGAGCTGCTGCCATGGATTCTTTTGCTAGTGCCAGGTCTATGGATGTGAAGAGAGCTGTAACATTGAATGACACCATAATTTCATCTTCTTCTATTTTTAGGTCTTTGATTTTCTGGAGGCACTGTAGTGGGGAGTTGACAGAGTATTCACTCTCTTCTGTGAGATTCCCAAGTTTCTTTGTGAGCTCTTTAGCTATGTTGTATGTGGGAGTCCCTGGTAATGATACAATTGGCCAAAGTGGTATGCCAGGCTTATGTATTTTGGGGCATCTGTAGAAGCATGGGAGGATGGGTCCACTGCTTCCCAAGTGCATCTAACAAAGGATTGTAAAGCAGGAAATAAAGTAGACAGCCTCCTAGATAATTGGTTTCATAGCTGTGGTTATTTAGATTTAGATTAGCTTTATAAATTGCATGGGTTCTGTGCCTACAGTTTTAATTTAATTTATTTTTTTCTGAATTCTGAGGTTTCCCAACTCCAAAAAGACTCTGGGCAGCTTAAATCATACACAATTAAAGAAGTATGATCACTGGGATAAAACCAGATCAATAACATTTTTTTTTTAAAAATGACAGGGGCTCCACAAACACCCTAAGCCCAGGCATGGAACTGAGCCAGGTCTTAAGAGGTTTTGGGAACATTTGGAGAGGGTGGGGTGTTGTTCCAGAGAGCAGGGGCCATCACAGAGAAGGCATTATTTACTTAGCTATATACTTTTGGCTTAGGATTAGGGTTGCGTACATATGGATGTTTATCACAGTTTTTTTTTTTTTCCTCTCTGTCTGTCTGCTTCTCTCTTTCTTTTTTGTACTAGTCACTGGCTGTAATAAAGCATTTATTCTTTCATTGTTCTATCTCCCCTCTGGCCTTTTATTACTCCAGGCTGAGGTGAATCATGACCAGCAAATTCTTGACTATGAACTACATCTTCTTCTTCACAGTTACACAAATCTGAATCTTGCAAATCATTTAGCATAAAATAAAAATGTGCTTCCTCCTTCATTTCTACTGCATGTACACAGCTTGGTAATGTCTAAACTACTAATTTGAAATGAAGACAATTAGCGGTTCTTCCTGTGTAACCATATTTTGTGCTCAAGCTGATTTTCAATATCTTTTGTTTATATGCAGATTTAGTTTTTATCTCTCTCCAGATGCCTGTTGCATAGTTTTCTGAAAAGATGACCTGTGAAACTTTTCTCATATATATCTAATAGGATTGTCCAAATAACTTTGGCTTGATCTAAATCACTTAACTGCACAATAACAGAATTACTCATGGAGAGGCAGAGCATCCCAGCTGCTTGATTGGTTACAACATCCCCAACTGACGCTCCTGCTCAGCTTCGGTGATCTCCCTTTATCCAGCACAAAAGAGGTTTCTAGAGACCACTAGAGGAATATTTTCTTGTTGAATGACCAGAGGGAGACTTTTGGTCCTTCCAGCTGCTTCATGAGCTGAAACTTTTCTGAAAGTTACACATAGTCTTCTTTAGTTCATTAGTGATATTCAGGAATTATTATCTGATGGAAGCAGAACGTGTAAGAATTTGAAAGTAGTGGCTTTGGTGAAGAACTATAGTAATGTTAGAACTGCATTCCATCCAAAGTAATATTTTGCAGCGAATTTGAGGCAGGCTACTAGTCATATTGCAATTAGTAGAAATAAAGATAAAGCTTCTCTCAAGTTATGCTCAATTCTTGGTGAAGACATAGACCTATCTAGGTAGTTTTCTAGGCAGCAATATTTTGTAATTATCTTCTTCAATGATTTTTTTTTTTTAAATTCTCAGTTTAGTCTATATCTCTAGGAGCCAGGGTCTTCCATCCAAGTATTAATCAGGCCTGACCTGCTTAGATGTTTAAATTGTCCAAGATTGGTGAGGTACTACTAACTGCCATCAATTCTCCCTGGGCTCAGGGTCAGTTATGTTATGGTTCAGTTTTACAGTGATCTCTCATGTTAAAAGGACTACCTTTTTGCTGTCTTTCCACGCCAATGTCTTCTTTGTCATAATGATATACAGAGAGGACATGATGTTTTATTTGATATCTAAAGACAAACCAGCAGCTCAATTTCTTCTTCCTTCTCCTGAAGTCAATACTGCCTTTAAGGAATGATGGCACACGATGATGATCTTCTTGAGATGCTGGAGGCTTTAACTCATTGCAGCTGTCACATTACAGTACGCAGGAACAGGAATCAGAGATATAGCTTAGAATAAATATGTAATATAAAGTATGCATACAGAACTTTCTTAACATTGGTACATCCATATACATGTGTGAAATGATTTTTCATGTATGAGCAAGGTATCCAAAAGCAAATATCAGCAAAATTTGCATAATTTGTAATTTAAAGGCTCCATGTGCGGCCTCCACTATAAAATATTTAAGACTAACTCTAACCTTAACCGATTTATAAAATAAGACATTTCGGTTCCAGCAGTGCTTTCTCCATCATTTCTGGCAACCAGCAAAGTGGAAAACACTGTGGCCAAGTCTGTGGCTGACTGTAATCTCATATTACTTCTGTTGGTTTTGTACACTGATTTGCTCAGGATTTTGCATTTGATCAGTAGTACAAGCCTGGAGGATGTTTAAATTTCTAACAAATTTTACAGTTTTTTCTCCCGCATGTAACAGCATGGAACTGGTTCTATGTTTTGAAATTGCATGTTCTCTCTGTTGCAGGTTACAAAAATGAAGACAGGAGCATGTGAAAAAAGGTGTGGTGAAAGTGGGTAGGGTGAAAGTGATATCCATGTTGTCTTTCCTAAAATGTAACTTTTCACAGAGTCTCTTTGAATATGGGCAAATTTTAATTACTGTGTGAAAAATAAGTAGCTGTATATTGTTTATTACAATATGAATACCAACACATTTAGCAATAGTTCAACACCACCCCCTACTGGCCATGTGAATATTTTCTAATCATACCTTAACTGAAATCTGTTTTGTTGCTATGCTACAAATAGGAGCAGAGAGCTTGCACTCTAATAAACAAAAACCAAAACCTGCTTTAACCCTGCATTCCTTCTGTGCCTCTCAATACCACCTATTTCCAACTAAGCTTTCATGTCCAAAAGCAAAGAGACTCTGTGGTTTATTATTAAAATCTGGGTAATGCTGTGCAATCATGTCTTACATTTTCTGATTACAAATGCTTTTTCACAACAGCATCCCTCCTCCATTTGTGTGCGTGTGTGTGTTTGTAGCCAAAAGTTAAAGGATAAATAATTTATGTGAAAACATCTATTTATTTCACTCAAACTCTTTCTCTTCTTCTCACTATAATAAGATAAGGACACAACAGTCTTATCTGTGTTTGAAACAAAAGTCGCATAACATGTGTGAGTGCTTCAAATGCTACTGTGGTTCATGGAAAGCAGTTTAATTGGTGCATTGCTATTTTAATGTTGAATCTGAATGATGTTACTTACAAGTCCATGCTGTTGTATTCAGGGTGCATCAGTGGTATGGTGCATTTATTGGACATCATCCATAAACTCATTCCAAGTCCTTAGTTTTACTCACCATTACCTTTTCTCGCTAAGCAGTAGTAGATTTCCATTATATTGCCCTAAACATGTATGGCCATCAGGTATCATGGGAGTTAAAATCAATATGAATCCTAATTTGCTAGGTGAAGCTACAGTTTTCAAATGGAATTCCATTTCCAAAATGAAATTCCGTTTCTCACATTTCTTGATCTTATGGTAATTGGACACTATGTTACATGATCAGGGTTTCTGTGATTCTTCTTAGATTCCAGAGATTCCCATTGTGCATAATCAAAGCAGCATCTAATACCCCACTTTAAATTCTTTTTTCATAAACACCATGAAAAGAAAAAGAGAAAAAGAAGATGACAGCAAGGAAGTCTTATAATGAAGCAAATCTGAATTGTGTCTGAAAGAGTTTGGATATTCAAACTTGGACACTTGATTTCCAAGCACTGCAGATGTATACATTGTGGGTGTAAATCTGACCATCCATCCATCCATCCATCCATCCACTTCATTTTCATTGTGAAGTTAATTTCCAACCACAATTTCTATCCTATTAGTCTAAATAATCAATTTGTTCTCTGAAGGAGAAGTTATGATGCTTTGAAAGAAGTGGTAGTGTACCAATTTCTAAAAAACCTTTCCATGGGTCCAGCCATATTAGACAACTTACATCTGTCTCCTTTTATTTATTTTTTGGTGGGGAACTAGCTACAGAGGATTCTAAACCAACATCTAGAATCCTTTCAGTCATAATCCAGGCCTCATAATGTGTAGAGAGTAAGGTAGATGACCTTGACAGAAATATGCAAGAACTGCTACTTAGGCAAAGGGGGCTGAAACATTTTTTTAAGGCTGGGAAACAATGTTTGGGAAATAATTCAATTTTATTATTTCATATTTCCCTATTCTCACCACTATCTTCATCACTGCAGAAATGATCTTGTGTTCCAAACAGTTGCCAAGAATATAAAATGGTTTCACAAAGACTTTTTGTTTGTGTGTTTGTTATCCCTGTTTTGGACTTTGTACTGTAATTCTTCTAGAAGTTGCAACTTGAAGGAGCAGGATAAGTAGGTTGCAATCACATTCTTTTCTCAAAGTCACAGGGTGGAAAACTGTTTTGTTTTATCCAGGAAGTGTCGAAATATTTTTGTGGCTCCTACAAACTTGCAAAATTTTAGTAGCAAAAAGCCAAATAGCAATGGTGCAATTTTCACTTGGAAAAAAGGTAAAAATAATCCATTAAATTAATACCTTTATTAGGACTAACCAAAATGGCATTAAAATGTGTGCAATTTTTTGTGTTCTCTTCATAAGGCAATATATAAAAAAAATAAATAATCAAAGCATGGGATTGAGAAAAATGGGGAAGTTAAGCCTCAAATTGGTTTAACATACATAGGTAACATTGGGGGGAAAAAATAACAGCCTTCATTAAAAAGGGGGGGGGATATAAATTTAGTCATATACAAGGCAGAAACAGAACATAGAGGTGAGTTACTAGCTAGCAATCAGGCACAGATTGTCTTGCAATCCTCTATGTTCAGTATTGGCCAAAAAGAACAAAAGTCAAGTTACTGAAGGTTTCCTAGATTCACAAACATGTAATTATATCCATCCTCATAATGTCCTGGTGCTGGCAAAATCAGGAATCATAGTTTGAACAAGGCTTCCATCTCAGAGAGTTTTAAAGTTTCAAAGATTCCAAATATTGGGGAGATAGAAAGATGGTGTTCAAGAAGTGCCCAGTGTCCAACAATTAACAGAGTGTTGTAAACATTCCCTAGAAACAGTTTCAAGCTGAAATTTCTCCAGTCCTACCTGGAGATGTAAAAGGTTAAATATGGGAGCGTTGTTTGCAAATGAGGGCTCTGTTATTATAATACTGTTCAATTGATCGAGTTGGTCAGCCAGATTAGGAGAGAAGGACATATAGCCAGGATAGGGAATGGCATATGAACTGAAATTACTTGGGAGTAGACACTGCATAATATTATGGTATATGGAAGTTTATTGGTGGCCTGGATTAGAAGAATGCAAGTACTCCACTATGAATCAGTGCAATGTTCCATCTGTGAGAGGGAAGCTAAGTTATCCTGCTCTATGTGTGAAACTAATAATCTCTTGTAAGCCAACTTGGGAAACCTTTGCCCTTAAAGGCAACACCTAAGTGCTAAACCAATACAATAAAATCAAGAGCAAAGCTTCTGGCTAATTAAGTGTCACCTTCTCAGTGGATTCACATTGAATTATATTATGGGATATACAAGCAATTAGGACTGCAATCCAAAGCATGTTTTACTGTGATGTACTGTAAACCTCATTCAACAAACTGGGACTTAATTTTAAATCAATATGCATAGACTTGTGCTTTTGGTCTTCTGAGAAAGGAAAACAATAGATGATCACTGTTTTTCATGTGAAAATAAGACAGCTATGTCTAGGAAATAATTAAATATGATCAGTTTTATTTTGTTTTGTTTTTTTAAAAAATCAACACAAATGGATGCTTTCTTACAGTATGTGAAAACAAGCATA
Source organism: Candoia aspera (assembly GCF_035149785.1). NCBI lineage: Eukaryota > Metazoa > Chordata > Lepidosauria > Squamata > Candoiidae > Candoia > Candoia aspera. The sequence continues at coordinate 23,319,989 of NC_086157.1, forward strand.
TGTACAAACACACATGCTCAGTACTGTATAATGATAAAAAACCCTTGAAAATCATTTCCTATGAATCTCACCCAATTATAACTTGTATTTTTACAGATGATGTACTAAGAATGTACAAAACATTTCAATCTTGAAAATTCCAACTTCCAAATTAATACTTTGAGTGTTCCAAGCAAGAAAAAAAATGTGTTTCAAGAGTTTTCATCCCAAGCATGAAACGGTACACCCATTGTGTTCAATGTTATGCCTGTTCCAAGCCATGCAATTAGTCTGTTGTTGGCTCATGATTGCGCTCCTATTTTTAAACTTGTTTTCTAGCTTAGACAATACTGCAGCACAGATCAGTCATGTCTCTGCTGCTATTGAGTTTGTGCTGGATGGGATAATGTGGGAGCATTGAGAGGAAATAAGCATTTAAATCCATGATCAGACAGAAGAAGGTGGCAGCTCAGAGCTGCATGTCTGCCACCTGAAATGGTAAATTAGTGCTGTATTCATTCTTACTCTGCTGTGAAAGGTAAGGGTTCAGGTACATGGATGGCTGGGTCCCCAAAGCGTGCTAAGTTTTATTTTGCAAACAAAGATGAATTTGTATGTGCATGTATAAATGTGAAGTCGACTAGTACTGCATGGTTTATCAGTGTGCATTATGCAAGGTCCAAAATACTTCTTCCAAAACAAAGACTACACTGTCCATAATTTGTTAATTGTACTTCTACATAAAGCAAGGTAACCTGGGCAGTTACTTACTCTTTTTTTGACATAAATACGAGGTTTCAGATAAGACTTGACATTTCAGAAGATGGTAATAGGCTGTAGAAATACCCCTTGGTCCTATTCACTGTGGAGTATAATGAATCTCCTCCTCCTCCTCCTCCTCCTCCTCCTCCTCCTCCAAGTGTAAGTTAAATGTGAATTATATTTATTTCTATAGTTATTGATTAGTGATATTATTTATGTTTTTATTGAATTTTAAACATTTTATTGTGAACCGCCCAGGGTCCCCCCCAGTGTGGGGGAGATGGGCAGTGATAAAAATATGATAGATAGATAGATAGATAGATAGATAGATAGATAGATAGATAGATAGATAGATGTGCCCGCTTTCCTTCAAAGCCCAGAGAAAGTCAGCTAGGGTCTTTGAGATAAATGGGAGGAGGCAATTTTTTAAGCATAAAGAATTCTTCAACCATTCCTTGTGGAGGATTGTCAGCACCAACAGTCTGCAAAAATAGAGCGACTATAACACTCGACTTTCTACACTAGAAGCCCAAGTCATTGAAGGGAAAACAATGTCAACTTCCACACAAGGCATGGCAGAGAATATTAAGTAAAATTATTTCCTAAGTGCCTACCCAAATCAGAGATATTTTTGTTAAAGTTTACTTATATTCTTGCTATAGAATCAGGTAAGGAACTAATCTGTATATAATCATTCATTAATTTGATTAATACTATGTGGATATGTGCTATATATAAAGAAGATCTCATGCCAGGTTGTTCATTCAACATCTACAGTTCATAACTGTTAAAATATTAATCTTCTTTCTTACATTGTCAATCAGCCTAAATTAATCTGAGGTCTTCAATTCTTTTGTCACTATTGGCCAGGATAGGTGTCACACTATACTGTTCAGGAAATAAGAATAAATGATGATTTCTTTCTCCTCCATTCCCAAAAAAACACACATAAACACACATACACACACCCCTCAATAATCCACAGCAATAATTTTTGGTCGTTTGTAATTTATGAACTTTTCATATGCTAAATCAGTGCTTCCCAAACCTTGGTAAATTACCCCAGATTGGGTAAAAATGTTTTTTCTTTGGGTCATGACACACAAACCCATTAACTTGACTTAAAGTGTTTTACCTACATTGGGTAAAAAGGACTTTCTGATAAGCAGTTTTGGGTAATGAAGGAAAAAGTGTTAAATGTTTTTATAGAGAGTAAGGGAGATGATTTTGGCAGAAATATGCAAGCTCTAAGTCCTAAGCAACAATGTATCTTAAGTCCACAGACAGAAAATATGCAGAAGAAGCTCAGACAGACACTTCCCTAATTCTCAGGACTATAAGAAGGGGGAGGAGGTAAAACACAACTTGACTTGCTACATTGTGGGCTGACAGTTGTTCATGGAAAGCACATTAAATTGGCACTAGTATTTAATTCCAAAATAGTATACAGTACAAGGTAATTCCAAAATAGTGCCTTTCAATATATATTGATGTGCCCCATGAAGTGCCCCTCCTACACGATGGTTGAAGAGATCATAGCCATCTGGATTTTATGAGATGGGGTAGTTAAGAAATTGTTTTGGTTTTTAATCGGATTTTATTGGAATTTTACTGTGTTTTTATTTGAGTTTTTATTGTGTATTTATTCTGTGCTGTAAACCGCCCAGAGTCCCTCCGGTCGGAGGAGATGGGCAGTGACAAATTTGATAAATAAAATAAAAATAAATAAAATATATGCAAACAATGAGATTACAATTTATGGAATTCTTCATTATTTAGAAACAACAAGGCTTGCTCCTGTGAGGTACGGCAGGAGAGGCATGCTCCAGGTCCCTGAGGGGGAGCCTTTTCTGTTATGTGATGTCATAATTCCCCTGGAAATTAGACTTTCCCCAATGCCAGTGGCTTTCTGTAAGGCCTTAAAGACCTGATTCTGTTATTGAGCCCGAAGCCCAGGGCATGTGGTTGAGTGAGTATTGTGGTTATGTTCATTGTGCTGTTTGGTTTTATCGGAGCTGCTACATCCATTATATATTGTTTTGTTATGATGTTTTTATCTTGATTTTATTCCCTGTTAGCTGCCCAGTCATATATTTGAGATGGGCAGCTAAAATAAACAAACAAACAAATAAATCCAATCTTCTCCCTGAGAACAAGTATTACTACGAGGAAAGAATTACAGTGAAACCTCATTTTATTTTATTTTATTTATTTTCTATCCCACCTTTATTATTTTTATAAATAACTTAAGATGGCAAACATACCTAATACTCCTTCCTCCTCCTATTTTCCCCACAACAACAATCCTGTGAGGTGAGTTGGGCTGAGAGACAGTGACTGGCCAAAATTACTCAACCAGCTTTCATGCCTAAGGTGGGACTAGAACTCACGGTCCCCTGATTCCTAGCCTGGTGCCTTAACCACTAGACCAAATTGGCTCTCAGTGTGACAATTATTCAGGAATGTCTACTGAATCAGTGTGGCAGGGATTTATGTCATTTATATAAATGTATATTATCTGCATAATGATATTCTTATGCAAATTATGTGCATCTCATGGGAAATTTACTCTGCTACATATGAAATCTGTGGCATTGAGGTCTGGTAAAGTAAGGTTTTATTATATATAGTAAAAAACATCTGGCTACCCATCCAGAAGTTCAAATTCCAATAGAGCATTTAAAAAAACAAAACAAAACTATACAACCATTTACATTTGCTCAGCAAAATCCCACTAACCTCCACAAAGTAACAACTGGTACAGAGAGAAAATGCAGCCATAAATCTGTTTTTCATAGCAGGACTATTGTTTATTATGCTAAGTTAACTGCAAAATGGTACAAGAGAGAGCGTTGGGAATGGAGAGGATCATTTTTTTTTCCTCTTGCAGAAGTGGCTACACTCAATTAAAAGCAGTTGTACCATTTGCTTATGCAGAGAACACTTATTTTTCCAATCTGTTCTGACAGCTTGTTATCATCTGACGAAATGAGTAACATTCAGTGTGCATTTTAGCTCGTTATTTATGAAGTACAGCTAAAAGCAATGTTTGCAATGAAAACCCCCAAAGCTATCTTCTAAATTTATTGCTCATACAATCCAAATTAAAGATAAAAATGCCTAATGAAACCATGTCCACCTTTGCTGGTTAAAAGACTGTTATGAACAGGCTGGTCATTTGTTAAACGTTCCTAATTCTCTTATGCACTGACTCAAGACAATACAGAGAGAGAGAGAGAGAGAGAGAGAGAGAGAGAGAGAGAGAGAGGTTGTAGCAGTTACAATGTCATTTTGAACAAGTAGAGGATATTACATGTTATGTGCAGACAACTGTTGTGTGAGTAAAAATAAAAATAATGCAATTCTAAAAATGAGTGGAAACAGATGGATGTGGTAGATGAGTGACAGACAGACAGACAGACAGATGATAGATGATATGCAGATTTATTCCATACCTGGAGATGCAAAGAAAGCATACATGATGCAAAAGTAGAATATGCTGATTGGTTGGTATAATTTAAAAAGATATATTTATTGGATTATGCTCCAAAATTATACAAGGAAGGGAAATTGATTGGCAGATACCCTAACTGAAGTTGAGGGCAAAGATTTGTTTCCACCATTTTCTTAGGGAAATATTATGTTCATTGACATGTAAATCATTTTCCAATTGGCCTGTTTAGCTCATTGTTTAGCTGTTATTTCATTCCTTTAAAAATTGGTCTTCTAGAAAATAGCATCAAAAAGGTTATTGCCAGAAACTGACTTCAGGCATTCCAATTTTCCAAATGAAAAATGCAGCTAGATTACAGAAGAAAGGAAAGAAGGAAGGAAGGATTTTATATTTGCCCAATATGTGTTTAATAAGCTTTGGAATAGACTGTTGGGTTGAATAATCCATGCTATTGATTTTTTTTTTTTTTTTGGCACATGTTTAATCCCTTTCTGTATTTGTCTGATGATCCATTAACTTTTGGATGGGTGGTATGCTTTTCTGGAGGGGAAATGTTACTTTCAACACTAATATTTTATGTCTGGCAGTATTAAATACTTGGATTATTTTTTTCCTCTTTTATGTTGGCAGTTAAAGTAACCAATACTGTGAACACTTGTGAATGAGACAGAATGAGCTAGTGGACAGAGCTGGATCTAGAGAAACTACCTTCTGAATCTCTATAACATCCATTAATCTGACTGAGTGGCCATTTCTCAGGCTAAACTACCTCACAGGGCTATTTGTGAAGATACAATGGAACTGTCCAATATTTCTCTTCCTGGCTGATGGAAATACATGTAGGATGCAAGTGCAAGTTACAGGATGGATACAGCTTTCTTCACTAACTGTTAGGTCAAAACGTTTCCAACCTCCTTAGATCCACATCATGTAGATTCTACCATGTTCTAATTCCTTAAATATCAACAAAATTCAGTACAGATTATCTGGATGCCTCAATTTAAGATGTTAACTTTGATTTACATAATAATGTACTCTGATCAATCCTCTCTACTTCTTACAGATGATAAAATATAACAACATGACAAATTACTGAGGAACAAGCACATTTTTTTTTTCTATTAGAAATGGAGGCCCACACGCTTACTACTGGACAGCTAGCAAATGCAACTTATCTTTGCAGTTCAGGCTATAGGGAGTACGGAGTACTCATTAACAAATTGCTCTTTGCTGCTGAGTGATTAGGTACTTGTTTCCACAAATTCAGCTCCAGAGATAATAGCTTATCTTTGGGGTTGGAGTTGTTAAGTGCTCAGAAACCAGAATGGAATTAACTTATTGAGGTTGTTTGCACATGGGATGGAAGCTGTTATCTCTCCAAACTAGGTTCAGAAGCAAGGGCAATTAATGCCTCCCTCAAGCAGTTGCCTCTTCCATTAAGTGCTCTCTGGAATACTTCTGCCTATCTACCTAATGCTACATTTTTAAATGGTTAGAGCAATCACCTTACTAACTTTTCTCTGCTGCTCCTATCTTGTACAGGGTTTAAAATCCACTTCTTTCCCACTTCAGCCAGCACTGAAATGAAAAGCAACACTGTCTTGTTGAAAGTAGCTGATCTATTACAATATGGATGTTGTGATATTAGGTACAGGAGGCAGGAACAACATTTTGAGTTACCATGGCCAGTTCTCAATCCAGGTCTGGGAGGGAAGAGTCTTGACTTACTCCAGCCACAGAGACTAGCTGATCCTACTTATAAAAGTTTGATGAAATTCTTCAGAATTGTTGCTGGAGGCAACAGGTGATTTTGGAGAAGTGCTCTTTTTTGCTGCTATTTGAATGCCATTTTCAGATTTCTCCTGTTTGACTCCAACATGAATGATCAGTGGATTATTTCATTTTAACACATATTTGATAATATGTGTACAGTAATTTAGATTTTCTTGTGATGAAATATATCTTGAAATGATACATTTTTTATGCAAACTTTTTGGGTATTGAGAACTGCTTTGAGTCAGGTTTATCAAGGGTCTCAGCAGATGATAGCACCCAGCTGACCTTAATACTTGAAAGCTAAGCATGGTTGGGCCTGGTTGGTGTTTGGAGAGAAGACCACCAGGGAATAATCCCAGGACTGAAGGCTAGACTGGAAAGTAGAAAATAAACCTCATGGACAAAGGCAAAGGTGAATCACTTCCATACTATTGCTAAAATAACCCTGAATGGTTGCCTGCATGTAGTTACCATAAACTGAACTGAAACAATGTCGTCTTTACCAAAGACAGGATGATACTAGTTGGCTGAAGGTGAGAGGAGAACATCAGTCACATTTCATAACATACATGAGATACATTTTGGGAGAAGGGCTTTAACTAATTCTAAATGTTACATTCACTATATCATCTGAAGGTTGTTGTCATTGTTGTTACCATCATCCTTCCTACTGTCTTTTTGTTTGCAAGCTGAAACAAATTAGAAACAATTTTAGAAAATTTTGAACAATACCAGCTTAGAAGTTGTAAAGTTTTTTTTTTTTTTTTAAAGGACAAAATATGGAACTATCACAGGTAATTTGCTCATTTGCTATATGTGCCCAATACAGATGGCCTGTTGTCTGCTACTTTTCCAAACAGGGTTGACCTTTAGGAATTCTGTGACAATAGAACTCATACAATAAAAATAAGTAAACAAGGTAAGTAAATATAAATGAATAAAAACACATTTATAATGAATAAAATTATTGGATAAAAAGACACCGCAGAAATCCAAAGTATATTTCATTAAGTACCTAATTGTGTGATATTCACTTTATTTATGAGACAAATAATAGAATTATCAAAACTTTGACCCAATACTCACAGAATAAAGACACATTCAAAAGAGAAGCTTACAAATTGATTAGAAGCCCAATATAGTGTACATTCATATTTAACCATCACAGTCAGATAATTCAGTTAATATATGTAAGTAATGCAAACAGAAAAACACTTAACTGGAATATAATCATCCACTGAACAGCTTTCTCTATCATTTGAAAGCACAATGCTGTATTATATTATTTTAATTTGTAATATTTGTTAAGCAAATTTGTATATACCTGAAACTCTTCAAACAGTATAAAATTAATCTATTGTTGTTTAGAAGATGTCTTCCATTTTTGCCATGATGTGCCATTTGTATTGCTTTTTTTTTTTTTTTCTGTAGAAGTCCTGGACCATAGGCCCAATAAATTATTTCAGTATAGATTTATATCTTGCCTTTCCCCAGGAGCTCAAAGTGGCACAACTAATACTCCCTCTTCAGTATTTCCCTGCAATAATAGCCCTGTATAATAGGTGTAGGCTTGCCTAAGAGATTGACCCAAAGTCACCCAGTAAGCTTCAATGGTTGAAGATGGCTATTTCAGCACCTTGATCACTGCAATATACTTCTCTTTTGTATTTGACTTTAGAATTTGACTGACTGACTGACTGACTGACTGACTGACTGACTGACTGATTATATGCCTGACTGAGTGCCATCAAGTCGTTTTTCACTTCTAGTGACCATGTAGGTAGATTTCCTCCACGACAATCTATCCCTAACCTGTCTTTCAAGTCTCCCAACAGTGCACTCATTGCCACTGTAACTAATTCCAGCTGTCTTGCTGCTGGTTGTTCTCTCTTTCCTTTCACCTTTCCCAGCATTACAGCCTTCTCCAGAAAGCTTCACATAATGTTTCCAAAGTAGGATAATTTGAACCTGGTCATTTATGCCTCGAGTGAGAACCCTGGGTTGATTTGTTTAATGATCCATCAGGTTGTTTTCTTGGCTGACCACAGTATTCTCAGGAGTCTTCTCCAACACCAAAGTTCAAAGGCATCAATACTCTTCCTATCCTGCTTCTTCAAAGTCCAACTTTCACTTCTGTAGTATTTAACAGGGAATATCGTGGCTTGCATGATTCTGACCTTTGTAGGTATAAACACATCACAGCATTTGAATATCATTTATTCATTTATTTATTTATGTATGTATCAAACTTTATCACTGCTCATCTCCCCTACCTGGGGGACTCTGTGTGGTTTACAACGAAACAGGATTAAAATTCAGAGCAATTACAAATACATTAATACAATAAAAATAGAGATATAATAGAGTCTAAATGACTAAAAGATTTTAATCAATCTGTGAGTGCAATAGGTCCATCAAAGATCACTTTAGGGTGCTAGCCAACCCCAGGTATGACTGTTCCCCCTCCCATTCCAAGCCTGCTGACAAAACCAGGTCTTTAACCTTTTTTGAAAGTCCAAAAGTGAGGGGGCTTGTCTCACCTCTGGGGGAAGGATGTTCCAAAGGGCAGCAGAGAAGGCATTCTGAGACCCCGCTAGATGAAATTCTTTTATAGACGGGGTCTGTAACATGCCCTCCCTGCATGACTGGATGGGGTGGGTCAATGTAATAGGGATGAGACGGTCCCTCAGATATCCTGGTCCCATGCTCTTTTCCAAGGCCTTCATGGCTGCTGTACCAAATGCTAGTCTGTGGAATATGTTTTGATAGCTGGTTCCTTTACTTTTGATGGTTGATCCTAAAAGGCAGAAGCTATCCACCTCTTCAATATTGTCAATTTACTTGTAGTTAATTGGGGAAATGGAACACTTAACAGATACAGTGTTGAAAAAATAAGTAAAAGATTTACTGTACTGACCAGTTTCAGGCCCCAGTTCACTGATCCTGAAAAGAACCTCTTTTTACTTAGTCCAAACTAGACTGACCAGTTTGTGAACCAACTGTAAAGCAAGATTTATCCCAACTATTGATTAACATGGGGAAAACAATATTTTCTAATAACCTTGGCAGAATGGCTTGTCATTTAGAGGTACAGTAGGTATTTCTGAGTTCATGTAACCTTGAAACTAAGTTCTTTTTCTTAATAAATTTCTCCATAGTTTAATAAATACTTTAATAAAAGTCTCTTCATATAGATTGTGAGGTTTTTCTGAGAGAATTAGATGACATATAAAGACATATCTGATTCTTCTGCAAAGAACAAACTTAGGGTAATTCATGCCAATAAGTTTATCGGTAAGTGCCAAGAGAGACATTCAAGGCTTGTGAAAGAAAAGAAGCTACATTGCAAGGAACCTGAAATTACAAAGAGGTTGTTTAGAAGGGAAGGATTCCTTCTGTGCAAAAATCAGAAAGGGTTAAATATAAACACAGTCACTGCAAAACTTCTCAAAGTTAAACAAGCGAGATCTTTGAAAAGTGCCTTACCACAACGCAGCAGAACCAGCATATACTGAAGTGTGCAACAAAAGGATGGTGCATAGCATTCAACATTCTTTCTCTAAAGCATTATGACTGACAAGTCTCCAGAGAACACTTCCTGAGATAGCAAAAGTAGAACTGTCAGTCATTTGATTCTGCTTTTCATCCCATCAGTTTATGGAAAAAAAGAAAAAAAAACAAGGTAGCAATTGTTTGCAGCCATGTGCCTGTCTTTCTGCAGTACTTAGAAAGGAATTATGAATGAAAATTCAGTTTGATCCCAGCTAAGTTATCTCTACTCCAGTTATCTTGAAAATTGGCAGAAGGATCATAGTTCTGCTCAGGATTCAATTGAATCTGATACACCCCTAGTTATTTAACGGTACTAATATCTGTAGCTTCTAAATGTTTCTCATTGTATGTGCCCTTCTATAAATCCTACATCTAATTGTTCCTCTTGCCTAAGAATCTTCACTGAAACAGCATAATCAGTTTGCTTAGAATTACAATTTGTGGTTTTAAATATATATATATATATATATATATATATATTCAGCATTCCAAATGAAGACTTTTCCAGTTATTGGCAGCTTGAAAGATTCACCAAGTAGATATTTGTAATTGCATTAACATTAAGAATAATTTATTTGGAATGCCTTGACTACCAAGAAGGCAGGATGATTTTTTTTAGAAAACACCATGAAAATGTAGAGATGTGAGGAATCTGTTTTGCCATTTCTAAAATTATTGGTAACAGCAATATCCATAAAACTACTTTTAATGACAATCCTGTATAATCTGCTGTGACAGATAACCTATTACGGGGGAAAAAATAACAGAATTAACACGATACTGATATCTAAATAATCCTGCTAATAATATGCAACAAAACAGCTTTGATAATTGTTTGTTTGTTTGTTTGCTACATTTTCATCTAAGTGATTGCAAACTTCTTCCATGAACTTTTTTCTCTCTCTCCCTGTCTCAAAAGAGATACATATTTTAATGAAAGTTCTAAATTAGCTCTTGAATATTTTAACATTTATGCATTCTTAGAGTACCACCTGGGAAATGTAGCATAGTGGAAGGGTAGGTGAACCTCAGGACATTAACCTTTTTTTACCAACTTTTTAAAAAGATTTGATTTTTTAAAATAACTTGTTTTTGTTTTTAATAAGTGAAAAATATTTCATATACAGTACACATATTAAGAATCAACATGTGACCCTTATTGGTTAGTGGATTATAAGTAGCTGCTACCCAGAAGAGGTATTGTTCCAGCTGCATGAATTGCCCACTGTCCTATTCATGTAGAAGGAAAGTCTGATGCCTGAAAGTAATCACATGGATTACATGGGAATTTCAGAGGCAGATGAAATTGGGAAACTCCTCTGTCTTCCCACTCCCTACTCCCACAAGAAAAGAATAGATTGTTATCAACTTGGTCAACATGGATAATTCCTTGAATAAAGAGGTTAAAACATGCACCATCAGTGGTAGTAACAGCTTTGCTAGCCTGGTCTGCAAAATGGTACCATCACTCAAAAATTGCCTGAAACAATTAAAATTAAATTCACCAGTTAATTTTATCAGAACAATGTTGCAGGACCAACTTTAGTACTCTGACACTTATAAAACATTCACAAACTTTAAGAAAGAAAAATCTATCAACATGAGACTTAGCAAAAGTTTCAGTAAACTGTTTTTGTGTATTATTACAAATATTATAAATATGTGACATAAATTCATATTATGAATACATCTAGTCATACAATATTCTTGACCAGCAAGAGAAGGTTGTGCTATGTTATGGCCTTTTTTCTCTATCAAATGTAATGCAGGCATGGGAAAATATGGAAAGTCTGTTGTTGCCTTACCTAAAGGGATATTTTCCATAGGTTTACAATAGCATTCTCCACCATGATGTTTACCAAATTCATTGGCATAGCAACTTTTTGAATTCCAGCATTTGTAAGGCACCAGCTTTGGAATTCTTCTCTAGAGCATGCAATGGCACATCACCAACTAATCACCAACTAGCCCAATCCATGTTGGATGAAAATTCTTTTCAAAATTTCATATAGGGATCTGGTTCTTTAAAGAGACATCTTTAATAGCAAAGCCAGTGAAAAAGAATTGTATTAAATTGCTTTCACTCTCCACATACAGTAATCTTTTCATAAAAGAGGAAACAGCTATCATGGGTTTCATAAATATTCCAAAGAACATTATGCAACAGGTCAATAAATAAGAGTACCAGTGGCTGAACAAGACTTGTCTGTCCATTAAGGTATCAGGGAGAAAACACACTAATATTAAATCCTATAATCCAATATCCAAATGACTCCGTCTGCTGATGTTGGAGACATTGTAAAACCACTTATTCACTTGATACTTTTTGTAATGCTTGAAGATTGGGATTATAAGCATCCTTAGAATTACGGAATCTTTGTCTAATTCATTGCACCACTCTTAAGGAACATGTTACAAAGAAAATGTGTGAATGGATTCAGGGAAATCCAACATTCATAAGTGAAAGGAATTAGGATATTCAGCCTTAAGACAGTGTAATCAGCCCAAATGCTTTTCACAATTCTGAAACCTATGAACTCAGTGGTGAAATTGCAATAATAGAAGAAAAAAGATGAGATTTTGGCTCATTAATGGACATCATAATCTTCTTCAAGTGAGCGTCCAGCTGGCTTGACTGATTTTTTAAAAAAAGTATCCTCTTTTTAAAAATATGTTTTTACTGAAAACTTTAATTACAATAGTAAAAGCAAATACAAACTAAATTCAAAGAGAGAAAGAGTGATAGAAAGAAAGAATAAAAAGTGCAAGGAAAGAAAAAAAGAAAAAGAAAAAGAAGTGGCTTCCAATCTTTATCATAAGTATAAACAAACTCAATAATTCTTCACCCCCTATAAGGTTGCAAATAAATATCTCTTCTCCCCATGACCCATCCCTTCTCTATATGCAAATCCATAAATCATCAACTTTTCAGTCCTGGTGTCAGCAAAAATTCTGTAAAGGGTTACCAGAGCTTCATAGAAACATGATTGTCTTGTTTTAATCTTGGACAAACCAACCAACTTTACATTCCTTCCTTCTAACAATCTTCATCTTTAATTCATTCAGTTGTCATAGGATTTGATGTCTCTTCATTTTTTTTTCCATCCCAAAGGCTTCTTCAAAGCTTTAGCAAACCTCTTTTGTAAGTCCAATAAAAACCCTTTATCCAGGTCATTCTCTTGGTTTATCATTTGAATTTCAATTTTAATTTCCAAAGCTTTAACCAACTTCTTTTGTATATCCAAAAGAAAGTCTTTATCCAGGTCATTTTCTTGGCTTGTTTTTTGTATTTTCACTTTAGCTGTCTTCTCTGTATTATAATCCACACTTTTTTTTTATTATCCAGTATTTCTGGTTCTGATATTTCTGCATCAGCCAAAATTTGTTTCGCATCTGACATTCCTTCATTGACATATTTTGGATATAGTCTATCCGTAGGAGACATGATTGCCGACATTGTAGCTGCTAATTTCTAACCTCATTATTCAAAAATCTCCTGCAGTATTTCAAATGTCATAAAGTTTTGTATTATTTTGTAAATTCCATTACTAATCAAAAACAAAAGGCAAGCTATCACATTTTTTCCCTTTCCCATTTCCGCCTGGAATCTTTAGTCCACTCTAGTGTCCAATTTCTGAGACAAGTCTCAAATCTCTGTTAAGACTTCAGGTAAACAAAACAATTTAGTTCCCATGAAAGGCTGTTTATTTATATAATTATTTTCAAAAATTTATAGAGAAAGTCCTAATATTACATTTTTTTCTGGTCCCTTAATTCATTTATAACTTTCTTAGATCAAAATCTTATTTAACTTTTTGCTATTTATTTCCAATTCTTTAAATTCTTAAGCTTACAGTTTGTTTGTTTGTTTGTTTGTTTTTGTTGTTGTTCAAGAATGAAGGTAAACTCACCAGGTGGCTTTTCAAACATGTCATTCTGAAGATCTCTAATAAGCTTAAGATAGTTAAATAGACAAGTTCTGAAAGTGATTAGAAAGTGAGTTTAGCGAACCCAGTGACCTTTAAAAGGGTGTGCTGGGCTTGTGAGCCTGATAGCTTCTCTTTATCTCCCTGCACTCAAACCTGTGGGAGACTGCTGTCCTGTGGTCTCCTTGTGAGCAGGAGCCACCCACAGTACTTGTGGGTAATCTCTCATTCTTTGCTTACCTGGAGAGTTTTTGTAGAATTCATCTACTGACCGATTCTTCAGTCTTTGCCATGGTCATCATCTCCACTGTTTTGGAGACTTGCTATTTTACCATACCTCCCCTGGAAGTCTTCAAAAAAATATGTCTCTATCCTCTAAAATTCTTGGCAGCTAGGCTTTCACAACTGCCCAAGCTTCAGCTCTGAATGGAAAGTACTGTAAAAGGAACTTAAAAGAATAGTGCTCAGGTTTGGAAAATTGCAATGCAATATCACTAGCTTCTCTCCTAACACCTCTCCTAACATCTCTTAGGATCAAATCCATTTATTTACTTTTATTCATCTTAATTGTTTTTGTGGTTAAGAATCTCTCCACTCACAACTTTTAGTTCTGTATTATTTGAGAGTGATTGTGAAGCGAAAACTTGATTGAAATAGAATCATATTTCCTTCCCTAGTCATGAGGTATTGTCCTTTTAAAAATAATAAATTCCATCTATTTGTTGGAGGGGGAGAATATTCTATTTGAACTTTGTGTTTGGTATGAGGAATTTACTTTCCC